>NC_068563.1:23333186-23937279 GCF_022201045.2 Citrus sinensis
GAGGGGTCACTAAATTTAATTTATTTAGTACTTCTAAAAACTATATGATCTATGTAGAATCCGGGAAAGAAATTGTTTAAGCAGTTTTATTGAAGAATGCACATAATGACTTTCCCTTCTCTTCATAACGCTTCCTATTACTGGGGCCAACACAGATATCTCTGTGGGAGCATCTCTTTCTCTAATGATAGTACCGAACAAAGCTTTTTCATTTTTCATTCTTTGCTTGTGGTTTTTTTCCTTAGTTTGGGGTGACAATGGCTGTTAATCAGTTTCTTATTCCTCCCATTTATTTTTATTATTGATAGCTTTTATGTTTGGTTTGCAGGGTTTGTTGTTTTTGCTTTGTGCATTAAGTGAACCAGATGTCTCAAAGGTTCGTGTTGGAAAGCTTTCACCATACGGAATTGAAACGCTTAGAAACATCTTCGATTTTCTGGATATTAGATTTGACATTATGCCAGATCCATCAACAGGAACTGTCATCCTTAGATGTGTGGGATGTGGATATAAGAACCTATCTAGAAAGCTTTCATGATTATTTACAATAGACATACCTCAGGGCTGCCCTGCTTCAACTGGGAAGGGATGATACTCTTATGGTTTCCAAAGCCCCGTTGTCTTGAAATTTTGATGCAGTTTTGTCAGCTGGGTAAATAGAGACAAAAGTTCTGGATTACAGAATTTGTTGGTTAGGGTACATTATTATTGCAAAGGAGATGAGAGGCCTTTTTCAACAATGTACTTGCAAATGATTATTAAATGTAGTCGTCTTTCATAATTTTACAAAACAGCTTTGAGGAATTGAACATTCTTACCCAACTTTTCTAAGGTAGCGTTTACTTTTTGGATTGGATTGGGAATACTGAGGAGTGAGAATCTTAGGATTGGGAGTGTGGAGTGGGAGTGAGAGTAGATTGTTTACTTACACTGGAATAGAAGCATGGAATGGAGATCAGAATCCAATTTATGTGTTTACTTTGTCTTGGATTGGGAGTAAATAGTTTCAAATTATAATTTTATCTTTATTTAAAGAATTATAGTTTTTAATTACAAAACTAATAAAAAAATATTTAATGAATAATATTTATTTTATTATATTTGTAAATTTATTATAATTATTAATATTCTTAATTATGAACAATAAATTATTAATTTTAATTTTAATATAAAATGAAATGTTATTTTATTTAATATAATTATATTAAATTTATTATTATATAAAATAATAATATAATATTATTTAGTACAAAATTAATATTTTATTATAATAAAGTATTTATTATTATTAATATTAAATAAATATAGTACTATTATTTTTAAAATAAATATAATAATATTATATTTATTAATTCTCTATTAATATAATAATATTATTTTAAAATAATTTTAACTTAGAATCAATGTAAATTATTATTTAGTTAAATATAATATTATTTATTTTATTTTATTAATTATAAAACATAAAATAAAATAAAAAAGGTAGAAATGGGAGAGGTGGGAGTGGATTCCCACTCCCACCTCCCCCAATGGGAGTCCCACTCCCACTCCTCACTCCAAAAATGGGTGGGGTCCACGGAGTGGGACTCCCAATCTCTCCTCATTTTAAGTAAGTAAACGCTGGAGTGGGAGGAATCCACCCTCCTCACTCCCACTCCAACAAGTAAATACAACATAAATGCTGTCAAATTGTGGTTATTGTTGATTGTATGCTGGTCTTATGCTTTTCTTTGAAGAAAAGTGATCGCATAATTATTACGAACAGTGGAGAGTGATCTTTATGACCTTATCAATGAGTTCAGGAGGAAAATGGTACCCCCCCTTTTTTTTCGAATGCAGAAAAGAAAAAGTTTAACTGGTGCAGTGAAGCTAAACAAGACAGCCTTAATTGGTCGAAATGTTTCCTACTCTGGCCAAGGACTTTCAAAGTTACCAGGTTTGACAAAGAGTTTTGGATGTGTACATTTGAATTTTTTCCTATATTTAAAATTCGAGAAATACAAAGTTGAGACATGAGAAACATCAAATTGATACTCATATATTATTAGACAAGAAGGATTAGAATGTGAAGTTTAACTAGTAAATTTTTTTTGGGCAGTTACAAGAAGACTGTTAGATTCAAATAGAAAAAATAAGTTCGAATTTTGCTCGTGTACCATTTTGATGGGGAAATTCTTGTTAACAAAACAAAAAACTTGGGGGGTTGAAATCATGCTATCGCCTTAATTTGAATGATTCATTTTGGCATCCCTGAATTTCCTTAACTGTGAAGAGACTTTCAACATGGGCAATCGTCCGAAAAGATTTTTGCCCCCCAGGAATCACCACGTCCTTCAACTCCTTACTCTCTGGATTGTATAAAACTAAGGCTCCATTCTCATTCTTCAATAAAATCTCTCCATTCTTCAAACTGCACCCAGCCTTAATTGTTCTACCCAAAATATTCAACATTTCTGAGAATTGTCTTGATTTTTCTCTTATGCTTATTGTCAAATAAGTCCTGATGACACACTCTTTGCTCCATGACTCCTCCATAATGTATTCCTTCATCATCTGAACAATGAACCGCAGAAAGGCACCCTCGCAAGACAACCAAATGAAAGCGACAACAATCAAGGCTACCACAAGAGGGACGTCCAATCTCTTTCAATTTCTCTTCTGCTAAATCAAATGATAAAATCCGTGAACAAGGAGATGCACGAGAAGGAAACTGATTATGACACTTACTCAACCAATGTAAAGCACCGTTTAACAATGCCTGAGATGGCCCAGGATTAACTCTCCAAGGGATTAAAGGTCGGCCTAAACTTCTCCATGCATCATCGCCAAGACCAGACTCTAGAGCGTGTTGTGCGATAATGTTTTAAGAAAAATGCTATCCACACCAGTTTACATTCTTCAGTTGTCGGATGGTAACAAAACCCTAGGGCAACCTTTTGGTCTGGATAATTAAATGGCTCACGCAATTCTATGAAATCTCGTCCAAATGGGTTGCATGCAAATATGGGCTTGGAATGAAGTGCACTGGCTATGCATAACATGCCGTTGGATGAACCAACAATGTGGTATTCAGATATACTAGACTTGAGTCTTGCATTGATGCTCGTGATCTGGTTGTTATACTGTTCAAGGTTTACGGAGTACAGTTCGTTTGAACTTGGAAAGTCACAGTGAAGGATGAGGCCTGGATTCTCTGCGTTTGCTCGCCCTTGGTGTAAGCTTGGCAGTCGGGGGTCCAGGGCTAATGCAATGCTCGCCAACTTTTGGATAGGCATTTGATTTGTGTTAGGGATGTTATGGGTAGTTTTGAAAGTATGTCAAGCGCTATGCCTTTGGGAAGATTCCCCATTGAATTGCTTGGGAGGATTAATGCTTCTGAAAGGTATTAGATGGCAGATTGCTCAGCCAAAAATGAAATGGTTGTTGGTGAACCACTTTGTGCTAGATACATACATATGATCTCGATAATGTCAAGTTCGAAGACAAAGTTGTCAATTTTTGACATCATGCTATACACTTTTGAAAATTTCTTCACTAATATTTGGTAGGGACCTATTAGGTTTGTATTCTATCTTTTTGGTTACTATATATGCGCGAATCGCGATAATTGCAATAGTATAAACATTTGTTTTTCAAAGACACAAAAATTGAGATTGACAAAGGCTTTTCCAATTCCATGGTCTACTAGAAGGACTTATAACCACATGATTCAACTTGTTCAATGGTTACGGACATTTTTATGAAGGATAACCAACTTTGTTTAGTTCGGCTGTTATTTTAAAATAATCATGAAATTTTGTTTGTGTTGAAAGCATCGGGTGTTTGGTGAAAGTCCAAAAATGTTTGACGAAATGCCTATGCGACAGAACCTGGAGGAAAAGTTAATTATTCGGCTCAGACGAGTAAGCATAAAGCAATGAATCAGCATGCAAGTGATAATAGATCAACTTAATTTCAAATCTAATAAATATGCTCTACATTTGTTTAGAAAACTTCCCTAATTACAACCTAATAAACCACTGAATTACAGCAAATATAAGGTGAAAAGCTCGTAGATTTCAGGATATTGGGCGACACTGCAAAGAAGAGGTTTATAATGCATCTCATTAATACTCAATTTCAATGCGTGTAGCTCCAAGTACAACGTGTTCAGAGTTTGAATTTTTGTTCGAGGGGCATATTTCCATTTTCAAGTCTCTATCCACAATCTATGGATGAAAAAAAAAAAAAAAATGAACCTGCAACAAAGAAGAGTATTACTTACTGTGATACATTTTTGAGTGATCAAAATAATTATAAATGTTGAAGTGCGGAAGGAGTGTATGACCTGTTCTTTATGAGGTAAGATTTCTAACTTCTACAAACCTTAAAAGACATACTCGATTGACAATATGACGTAGATTACTTATTTCCAAATTTGATTATCATGACATGATGAATGGATTTCAAATGTTAGCACAAACATGCTTGTTGCAGCAACAATGGACTGAGGCCAGGTAAGGCAATAAAGTTCAGCACAAATGTCAAGATGCAACTGAATCCATAGTTTCAATTGAAGTAATGTTCTTGCATTTTATAGCCTTCCCCTGCCACTTATATATTAATGAAAGAACAATCTTATATATAACAGTTAACGGTGGCTATAAAAAGTTCCTTCACTTTCATATGGCCACAACTTATCTGAATCCAGACTAGCAATCAGGCTCTCAAATGAATTAAACATTAAGGATTGCGTATACGCATAACACTTAAGTTCTCATAAAAAAACTGTGAAGAAAACTAAAAGTTATTAAACAGTTGAGGATTACATGAATAGTATCACCTTTCAATCCTTTATGCTCCAATTCCCAGAATTGCCTCGACTAGAAACAGACTTTCAACATGAACAATAGAGCAAAACCGTTTTGGCGGATCAAAAATCACCAAATCTTTAAGCTCCTCATTCTCTGGGTTATATGAAACCAGGGCTCCATTTGCATACTCCAACAAAATCTCTCCATTCTTCCAATCGCATACAACCTGACTGGCGCCTCTGCCCAACCCTGACTTCTTCAACATTTCCACATGTGGCCGAGCATTTTCCCTGAGGCTAGCTGGCAAATACGTCCCAATGATAAAATCTTTGCTCCATGATTCTCTCACCTTGTACTCTTTCATGATCCATATCTCCATTCCCTTATCATCTAAACAATGAACCGCAGATAGACACCCTCGTAAAACCACCAGATGAAAATTACAGACACTAAGACTGCCACAATCAGGCAGTCCAATCTCTCCAAAGTCCTCCTCCGCTAGATCAAACGACATTATTCTTAAACGTGGACCTGGGTTATTCTTATAACGCATGGTCACCCAATGTAAAGAACCATTTAACAAGGCCTCTGATGCACCAGGATTAAGTCTCCAGGGAACAGGTCCTAAATATCTCCAAGTATGATCAATACCAACAGTAAGAACCTCAACATCTGATTTTCTAGGCCATCCTCTATCGCGTAAACTACGATAAGTATTGAAATTGAATACAATTCTCACAACTTTATATTCCATTGTTGATGAATTGCAACCAAACCCAAAAGCTAACTCTTCTTGTGCATGCTGAGTTGCCTTAGCCAATTCTAAATAGCTTCCAGTAAATGGGTTGCATACAATTATGGGGTTAAAATACAGTGCATCAGATACACACAAAAGGCCATTACAAGAACCAACTACCTGGTATTCAGCCATAATAGAATTGACCCTTGCATCAATTCTTCTGACTCTGCTGCCGTCTTGATCAGGATTGTCACCATTGATGCTAACAAAACACAGCTTGTTTTGAATTGGAGAGTCACAGTGAAGGATCAGGCAAGGATTCCTAGTGCTTGCTCGCGCATGGTAGATGATAGGCAGACGAGGGTCTTGGGCTAAAGCTTGCCAAGTTCTGCAAACACACTTGGTTCGTACAAGGGCTGTGATGGGCAGTCTTGAAAATATGTCAAGGGCTACATCCAGAGGAAGATTCTCCATTAGTTAGGTTGCAATAGAAGATCATTTTTGAAACGGTGAGGAGATGATGAACAATCAGCCTAAGAATAACCTACGAGCCCATGACAGTATCAATAAGAGTCTAGGTAATCATCAACAAGAAGGTCCCTGACTATTTCGACAAACTATCAGATCATAAAATTTCTGTGATCATTTTGTGGTTTCGTCCCCTTTGTATTTTTAAAAATAAGACAGTCTCATAATTATTTCTTCAAACCATCATAACTATTTCATCAAACCTCATTACTATTTGATAGATTCTTGTACCATTTCGTCCAGCACCTTTTTCCTTTGGTAGGGCTTTGCGTAGGACTTAAGGTAAAGATTTTGAAGTTCATGTTCGAGTCAACAATCACACAATTATTTTGTCGGAAACTGCAAGGGTGACGTAATGGGAAAAGGACAGACGAGTGGAATACAGACGCCGCCATATCATTGGTGAGAAACTTAGAAAATGAATAATAAAGATTTATTAGTGGTTTGCCTACAGCAACACTGCACACACATGAAAGATGAAACTCAATAAAGATCAGTTAAAAACGAAATTTCATGAGAAATGGCCTTTGCCATTTAATCCGAAAACATTGTTTACAAACAGAAACAGAAAATGCAACTAATGAGCAATGGTAAAAGACCGTTAAAATACTTGTATGGTTATACTTGTATCATTATCATACAGCATAACATGTTCCATTTGAACAAATCTCTTGTTTTGTATACTAACGCAGAAAACCTATGGATTGGCGAAGAATAAGAACAAGAAGTACTGTGAAATTGGATTATACAACCTAGTTTACATCATCCGGACCCCAAGCATCATCTCTCAATTTTTGCCTCGTCTGAATGCGATTTCTTCTGGCCTCTTCCTGGTTTTTCAGCTCTTTAGAACCAAATGTTGTAGGCAACTTCAATCCCATGCTCTGAGCAATTAACCTTTGTGCAGTTCGTGCTGATGTCTGTGGCCTTTGACGTGGAGGTTCCAGATCTGAAAATGAATAGCAATGCAATGCTTTCAGAGAATGGAAACCAAAAGTGGAGAGAACTTGCTATTTTAGGCAGCTATGAACAAGAACATTGCAATTGGGTATAAATATTTTGCATGCAGGAACAAAATAAACAATTGATCTCAAGAAAAACAATATTTTGGATTATTTTGATTTTCATAATCCGCCAAAATGAGCACATTAATTTAGGAGGATTCAGAAACAGTCAATAGGGAAAAACAAATAAATTTCAACTGAATGAGGATCTATTAGAGTTTCCCACAAGAGCATAAAGGAAAAGAGTGACAAATATGAGTTCAAGCGAAATTAAAATCCTAGAACTCAACAGATGGCACAACTTTAATTTGCAACTGATGTCAGAATAAGCGTGGAAGATTCTCATTTTATCCATCTTCAATGGATGCCATTCTGCATGGTGTCACAAAAGCCTTGGGCTTCCATTAAAAATTTGATCAAGTTGAAACAGACTAACAATAATTATTATTATTCTTCCAGTTTATTAATCAAAATGTTAAATTCCTTGTTATTGTGGTTGCCCAAAAGCTGACTACCATGGATGGTAGCCGTCACAGTAACCTGTAGCCGAAGCTAATTAAATAGAATTTTATAAGAGGCAAAATATTACATGCGGTGCAGTTTCATCATAGTTATAAACAGAGCGTATATAATTTACCTCTTGGAGAAACTGAGGCCAAAATGATGTCATCCTCATCAAGTATACGCATTTTGAAGGGAAGCTGGATGTGGTTGCGGGCCTCCAGTGCTACAACAAAAGGACATTGTTAATTGGTGAAGACCAAACATTAAAGCAGAACCCAAGATTGTAGAATCAGTAACATTGGAGTTGCAATGCTAACTCTAATGACAAATTAAAAAGCAACGATCAATTCAAATTATAAAACAAAAATTAAAAAGAAGATGAAAACAATGACGACAAAAATGATGAATGAAAAAAAGCACCAGTGCAGCTGCTAGACAGAAGTTTACAAGTCACAGGACAACTCTGCCAACCCAAGAAAAAAAAAAAAAATCACATACATAACATCATCTCCTACTCAGCATATCCTTGGCACCATAAACCTTAAAGTCAGCTGAAGGTTTTTTGATCCTTAGCCTATTCATCTCACAGAGAGATCACATGCACCTAAAAGATTAGAAGAGTTCAGATGTCACATTGACTCACATAACAGCTATACATCTAGCAACAAGAACAGTCAGTAACTTTTTCCGCACAGAAAATACCGGAGCATCAGGCATCAAGTGAATTTAACTCTATATTTAAAGTGACTGTGATCTCTTTAAATTAATAGGTAAAGGCTTCAATTGAGTCTTATGCCAACTAACATAAATCATCTGTACCAAAGCCAGCCAGAATTTCAACATTGTCCCATCTCTGTGATTGTTATCCCTAGTTTAGCTCAATATAAATGATTCCATCACTATCCTAAGATCAGAGGTCAAAAAGTCATATCAGGGATTTCCACAGAGATGCAAAGTAAAAGAATGCAGAAGTAAGTTGAATATAAATCAGCTTTCACTGTCCACAAGATCAACAAAACTCACCCCTACATAAGTAAAAAGCCCAACATCCTCCTCCAAGACCAACTAAAGTTCCCTTATGTACAACTTCTTTAATTGGTTTAATTGGTAGGTCTTGTGGCTGCAAAGAGTTAGGGTTTATTTGGTGTCTTTCCTCCTTTGCATTGGCATCATAGCCACAGACAAAAAACATTTACTAAAATCATAAATAGGTAATCAAAATGGAGTGAGATGAAACATGTGAAAGTTTATGAATGGAGACAAGCTGAAAAAAGAAAGTTGGCTTGACAAGTGCAGGAATAAAACAGTCAAAACACTAATTATTCATGTAAAGGTCTTCAAGACTTGTTGAAAAAGAAATTACTACTCCTTTTGAATCTATATGCAGGATGTTAATTAGAGATAAAGGATGAGTTAGTACTCGACTAGAAAAAAGAGGAGCTGTATCTAACTATCTATTAATACACGAATCAGCACCAGATTAGAGTTCAAACTATCGAGAACCATAAGAAAGATTAGAAATATATTAATAGAAACAAGAGAGAAAATCATAAATCTAAAAGGGTTAGCAAAAGGTATAAGCCTTCGCAGATACTGATCTAACATTCAATTGCGCTAATGCAGTTTAGCATTGCAAGACTGAAAAAATTAGTTTAAACATAATTACCAATTGCTGGTGTCCGAAATACTGCAAGGGCAGTTGTATCATTGATCCAGCGAATAGAAACTCCACGATCTCTGAAGTCCTCAAAAAGTTTCTCCAGGTCTGTTGTCCTAGTACTTGGTGAAAAGTCAGCCAGAACAAGGACATGGCGTGTACCATAATTAGCTGACATCACAATATGCATCTTCAGAATGCAACCAAACTCTGTATCCTCAGTACATTTCCATTATTACAGTCTCTAGTACAAGTTTCTACTCATATCTCTTATATTGCACAAATTGAAATCAATTTCGATCAAGATGTAACAACACATTATCTACATCAGATGCAGTCAGAGACCATGCTCTATTAGAACAATAAATAAGCATTGAAAGCCACCGTTGGCTTATCCTCTCCTGTAAGTAATCAGTAGTTTTCTGAACTAAAACTGTCACTACAAGTTTTGAAAGTGCCAATAAAATACATTGGGAGGTTCACATCTATCCATAAATATAACTTTTTGTCATATCTAAACTATTCCTTAAACTATCTTTTCAAATTCCAAGTAACAGTGGGGAGCTAACTGAAAAATACTGCAATAAATAGCATTGCACACCCTTTTAAACACGTAGAAATATAAATACAAACACAAACAAGTAGACAAAGGTTTAGTAAATTTGGGCAAGAAAAATTGAACTCTGGAGAAAAAAAAGGGAATTACAATGTCTTAATTCTGTCTTGCTTTCTGAACTAAGACTTGAATCATCATCAACCTCTGCATCTTCAACAATAGATTTATCATCTTGCCAATCACTATAGAGCTCATTTTTCTTATATGAGAATGTTCCCCTCCCACGCCGCTTAGGGGCTTGAACTTTTACACCCGTATCTTCCAATGACAGCTTCGATACTTCAGGTAAGCCCTGAGACGAAAGTAACTCATCCGGGTCACGATCAGCCATTGCTTCCCAATCTGTAGACATCCACATCATCATCAAATTAAATCATAATCAATCTTCTTGCTAATAATAATCTTCAAAAAAAACTTAACATGAACCTCACTTATATAAGCAACGCACCGTCATCCGAAGACCCATCTTGAGGCAACTTATCATTACCAAACGATTTCACTGATAAATTACCCATCAAAATTAACAAGTTACTTCACCAAAAACTATTTAAAATAAAAAATAGGAATAAAATTACCATCAGTTGAGGAACTATTGCGGGCAGTATCTTTGGAAGTGTCCTTCGAGTCTTTCTTTGCAATGTTTGCTGCTGCATCACTGAAAATAGAATATAAAAAAATCAGGGACCCCGATGAAAAAATAATAACACAAAGATATTAGGGAAAAAAAAAGAAGAAAAAGGTGCGTGAATTTTGATGTGAATGTACCGAATTTGGAAAGCGCGAGAGAGGAGGTGGTCGGATTTGAGAGAGAAGCCATTGGAGGAGTAGAGATTGGCCAAGTTAGTAAGAGCTGAAGCTAACTGGAGATTGAGCGATTCTTTTGTGGGTTGTGATTGCTCGATTTTTTCAAGCTTGGAAATTGTGGATTCGAGAAGAGAGATGGCTGCTTCTGTGTTTCCTGCTTCCACCAGATCTTCCACTGCTTCGCTCCAGTTGGTTTCTTCTTGTTCTGCTTCTGGCTTTTCCATTAGATCAGAGAATTTTGTGCCGCACGAGAAAATTTTTCTCAGAAAATGAACGAGAGAGGGTGCTGTAACTGTACTACTAATTAGAAATGGGTTTTAACGTAGTAATGGGTCGGGCGAAGTTGGCCCAATTTTTAACCCAATTTGAAATGAATGTAGTTTCATCTCTAGTCTCTACTACATTTACTAAATACACTAGGACATTCAAACTCAAAATTTTTGACTTAAAATTTTGATATAGATCTTGATTCATTAATTTTAAAAATTTTGATGTTAGATTAATAATCATTATTAAATGTTATTTTAATTTTTAATATTTACCATTAGATTATTTAAAAACAATTAATTAAATTTTAAGTAAAAAATTTAAATTGAAATAACCACATCAATACTAGGTATCTTTTTTAAGATTTTAAATATTTTATCATTAAATTGAAAGAAATCTATAAGAATTTTGTATCAAAAGTTTTGCATAAGAAATGTAAGTTAAAATAAATATGCATCTATATAATTTAGATAGTGGGATGAAACTGGATATTGAGGTGTGAATATCATTAATTATTTACTTTATCCCAAGAAAAAAAGGAATACACACGTGGCAAGAATCCAACAAAAACATCATTGGCTGACCTTAGCTCAAGAAAATTTCTTTAAGGTCCCTATAGTTTTAACTTCATTATTATGAGAATAATTCACTTTTTCTTAAATATTTACCTAGTTTAATTTAATCTTTAGTTATTATGAGAATTGTTCACTTTTTCTAAAATAGTTTATATACTTTTTATAATTAAGTTGCTTTTAGGTTAAGACTTTTAAACTTTTAATTTAGCCTATCTGATAAAAGATTCTGGGTCCATCCTTATTGATCACAAAACATCTAAGATGTTATCTTATTTATATAGTTGTTCTCTACGTAAATGAATACATTATAATAGAATTTTTTTAATTTATTATACTTTATACAGATAATGTGGTACCTCTAATATATTATAGATTCTTTTTCTTTTTTTTCTTTTTAACTACATAATCAAACCTTTTTATGTGAGATCTTCACACTTCAAACAAACCACGACCAATATTCAACACAAAATGTTATTACAAGGCATCAAGATTCTCACCTTAATTCATCATACATGGCAATAATACGGATGATAATAAATTTTATTAAAAGCTAAGGAGCAGGAATGCTAAGACGAGGAAGATAAAAGTTATTCAACTTTACGTAACAGGAGTTCCATTCCGTTAGTTTTTGGTTCGAATTTCAATAAAATTAAGACTTTCACGTACGGAAATTTATAACCTACCAAATTATACCCATATACAAATTACAAAAGAAAGTTCTACAAATTCCTAGAAACTTTCGAGCTATCTATTTACGTATATATAAAGGACCACCAAAATATACAACACTCAAAATAATAAGTTATATATATGTAAGGGCATTGAGTTATTTTCCAGTAAGAGTGTAAATTAACCTATACTAATTTCTTCTCTTTCCTAGGAATCCTCTCATCTCCTCTCCTCCTGGAAGTCACCAGCAGAAATTTGATTACAACGTCTTAGAAGAACTAATAATTCTCCACATCTTCCTCTGTGGCCTATACTGGAGTCATTTAACTGAAATATCTACTTGCAATGTTTGAATATTACATGAAAAGTTGGGGCATATGTAGATCGAATACCTAACCGGAAAAAACTTCCTTACACTTGGTATCCATAAAGATGTCATTCTGCCATGTACAAAATGGTCTAGATCATTGCCGCATGTTGGTACTGATGATTCTTACCATATTTGCAAGCCGGATTGACATCTCCATGTGATTCCTGCAAACACTCGATCGGTGTACGGAAGACTCTTTCAGGTCACGAAATCTGGCAACAATTGGGCAGCAAACCTTTTCCTGCTTTGAATGTCAATGCTTTCGTAGGCAGTGCCCGAATGAGAATTATGTTGTGGGGTTTCAATTCCGCAGAAATGATCAGGTTCGATGTTCTGCCCTGATGAGAGTAGATTGTGTTGGGATCCTGATAGTGACAGGTTTTCACAGTGGGGTAGGCCAAGAGTGAGAGACACGCCATTGTTGCCATGAAATGTTGGTGCAGCAAGCTGATGATGATGATGGTGATTATCAGGATTAAACCTTCCGATTTCAGGTCCCATTGAAAACATGCCAAATCCACCACCAGGATCATTAATGCTACTCCGCGAATTCTGCATCTCAGCATTCCTTGGTTTCTTCTGGCTTCTTTGAACAAATCCTTCGAGATGATGATCGGATGGTCCAATGAGATTGAACCCGGTTTGCTGCCGAAAATTTCCTCCCATGGGGGATGTCGACATTGTTGAGTTCGAAAGTTCAGTAGGAGCTATCTGGGTTGCGGATTTTTCTGCTTTAGCTTGGAGAGATTTTATTTGTTCCAATAGTTGAGGTGATTCCTTGCTCTCAGTTTTGCTTATATTCTCGGCACTACCATTTTTTTCTTGCTCCTTCAGTTCCTCCATGTACATTTCTTCAACCATTGGCTTCCAAAGACGAACTCGAGCATTTATAAACCAATTTGATACCTGCATGCATTTCAAATAAAGTAAACTCATAACCACTTGAATTTTAAGTGTTTGTGGAATAATTAATTCTGTCGTCATACAAGCTCTTCAAACTAGATAATATAGGACTAACATTTAGTGCTTCTTTGGGATTGTGGAATAGATTCTCAAAAAATCATTCATTTGATAATCTACTCCCATGGATTAAGTCCAAGAGAACAATGCAAATTAAATATATTTGATATACTGTACATCCTCGATTAAGTGATATTATTTGATAATCCACTGCAATCTCATATGTGCACTTAATTAATTTCATATTCAAATTTAATAACTATGAGTTACATAGTTGTATTATCCAGAAAGGCTCGTATCAGGAGAGAATTTTGGCAGTTATGGATGATGGAAAACAAACACAATACGAGCATAGGCGTGGTTAATTACCTGGCTCCTGGTAAGCCCTGTTTGTTTAGCAAGCTGCTGTTTGTCTGAATCTTTAGGATACCTGAATCAGAAAAAGAATATTACAAATGAAGCCCAATAAAAAGAAAAAATGTGTGTGTGTGTGTGTGTAACTATATTTGCTTACGGGTGAAGGAAATGCTCGAAGAGCCAAGCACGGAGTATGGTAACAGCTCGTTCAGGCAATCCCCTCTGGGGTCTCCAAGCATGATGTTGCATTCCCAGATGTTGAAGTGCTCTTTGCTGCCGAATCTGATGATCAATAAATCTCAGTCTCGAGCCCTCAGCTTTTGCTCCCAAGCAATCGTCTTCGCCTAGTTTCTTGCTCGTTGCTTTGATTTGTGCGGAGATTGCATCCTTGAGACACCGGAACTGCTTTGAGATTGTCCGCAAGGCGAGTGCTGTGTACGATTTTGCTGATCCGAAACCCGCAGCCTGCTCGAATGCAGAGACCACTACCTGCATTTGGTGGTGATACTGCTTGTACCGTTGCTCAACCTTCAAGTGTACGACAATAATTAATAATACGCAAAAATTAGTACAGCTATCAATGTTTTGTCTTAAATGAATTTCGGTTAGGCATATGGACCCAATCGACATGCAACTAACCTCACTGACAATAAGCAGTATATGTATGGAGGACAAAAAGACGTCTGTAGACAGTTCTTTGTTTCCGTTTTTTCACCTTTATAATTGATTTAACTAATGTTCCTCAACGTTTCCATTGCACACTTCAATCAGTCGTGATATTATTTATACACATTAGGCAAACAGTAAATGAATAAGGAACAATGCTTCAGAAACTTCCTAGACTCTAAACTCCAAGGAGCTTATGTCCAAATTATTCACAGTTTTTCTTAATTAGCTATCCAAGAAATTAACATCCCATTTCATGTCTTAAACTTTCGACGATTTTTTATTTTCTAATAAAGAACAAAAGCAGATAATAATTAAATTAGATATGTTCATACCTCATCAAGCATGTTAACAAGTTTTGCCTTCTTGATCTGAAGCTCTTGCCTCTGCGCAGTAGTTAACTCAAAGGAACTTTTAGTACTATCACCAGTACCATTCAGTTCTTGATCACCATCAATTGATTCTCTATTCATTTTCATAGTTTCTTTAATCTGAGCAGCTTTAGCAGAATGATGATGATGATCAGAACCCTTTATAATCATGCTCTCAACTTTAACAACTTCGTCAAGAAGCTCCTGAGCAGCCTTCAAGTACTTAGACCCCAGAATAGCACTTTGCGTACTCGAGTTAATTCCACTTGATGTTACAACAGAAACTGAAGACGGAGAGCTCTCAGTAACTTGCCCTTGCTGTAGTCCTCGCCCTTTATGAAGATCATCAACTTCAATACTATTGTTATTATTATTAATTGGCCTGTTATAAGCTGCTACTTGCTGTGAAGAAAGAGACAGTGACAAGCCCTGCTGCCTATTTGGCACCGACGCCACCGGCCGAAGCAATCCCAACGGAGCAGAAGAGTTACTAGCAGCAGCAGCAGCAGCTAAAGAAGCCATATGGGTTTGGTTATTTTGGGATGAATTTTGATCTATTGAGCTCCATAAGTCGTAGTGAACACCTCCTCCGGGGATGTTGTCTTGATGATCATGAGATGATGATGCAGCATGCGGAAGTGGTATGCCGACGAGCGGGTGCTGCTGCTGCTGGTGATCGTTAGACGGCGGCGCGTGGGATAAGTTTACCGGGTTCAGAAGGAGCGTGTTGTTGGGAAGGGACGTTGTGTAATCATAGCTGGGGTTCATGAGATACAGCGTTTGCATCCCCCCGCCATCACCAGCTTGGATTTCTGAAGGGTTCAAATGAAAGTACGTTGCCATAATAATTTATCTCAAATAAGCTTGAATTGGAATACCCAGAAGCCCAGCTATCTCGTTGCTATAAACTGATTCTGCATGAGCATAATCTACAAAAATACAAATTAGACGACCGTTCCATGTAAGTTTTTCTCTTTTTCAGAAACCAATAACAAAAGTACAAGAGCATAAAATTCTAAAAATTAAGCTAAAAATGTGAAAGAGAATTGCTTGAAAGCTACAAATGAAGAATGAATGAATAAAATAAAAATAATGGAAAAGAAAGCCGTAAAAGGGAATTGATAATAATAATAAGTTGCAGAGAGTACTGGGTGCAAGTACAGTACCATATATATGTCAAATTATGGAAAAATAATCACACGAGGCAGAAATCTTTTTGGGATTGAGGGGTTGCTGCCGATCTTGTCAGAGCTGATTTCTGCAGCCATATTTTTCTTCAAAGTGAAAATGATAATATATAAAAGAGGATGCAGATGAGGTTGAGGTTAAAATTGAAAAGAGTCCAAAAATGATAACAGTGCTTTGGTGATCTTTTTTCTTTTATTTGTAAAAAGTTAAAAGAAAAGAAATTGATTGACTGTTCATAAATTCGTTATATTATTATTATTATTATTATTATTATTTTAATCTCATATATTATCTCTATTTGTGTATGTTAGGTACTTGCGATGTGGTGGAAAAGAAAATTAACAAGCTAGCTGGAAAATTCGAGTGATTTGAGATTTCTTTTCAAATCATTTTGATGCAGGCACGTTCGATAAGGAAGATGTATAAAAATTAAAATTAAAATTAAAATAAAAACTATTGAGTGGGTCAATAGAGAACAAACAGACAGCTGCAAAACGAGGAAACGTCTACTTCCACCAGAGGGTTTAATAATAGAGATGAGTAGATTAGTTTTAATTACAGCTCTTTTATGAATAAATCTTCGCCTTGCATCTACAATTTATTTTAATTTTTTAAAATTTATTAATGTTGGATTTTTGTGTGGTTGGATGTAACAGTTTGAAGATAAAGCATTTGGAGCACAGAAAAAATGCCACAATCTTGAAATCACAGGCACCAATACACATCACACAACAGTCAAGAACAGCCATGCAATCGTTTTCAGTCATGCAGATATTTTAGTTTTTATTTTATTTTTTTTATTTTTATTTTTGTATGTTTTCGTACAACGCTATCTTTTAAATTTCGAGTGAAGCTAGCTAAAATCCTGATTATGACAACCGCTAATTATTTTTTTAATTAACATGCATGGATGATTTGGCATTTTTTTTAATTTGATTTGAAGGAAAAAAAAAGAGATGAAAGGAAAAGAGAGTAAAGACATAAAGGGAGATGAGATGAATATATCAAACTAAATAATGAAATTTATATTGACCATCTTTTTTCCTTATTTTTTCTATCGCTCTCTCCTTCTCATTTCTCCGCTCCCCTCTCATTTCTTCCATTTAAACTTAGGCAAGTTTAAAAAAAAAAACTAATAACATCTCATTTATTTAATCTAATGAGGATAATAGTAATCTTTTGATTAATGTGTACATTGGTGATCCTCATTACCGCTGAGTTTTTTTCCAAAATAAAAAATGGGAACACATGGCATAAAATCTTTATTTCGAATAGCATTAGATTCAAAATCTTATTTAAATCACAAATTAATTAATGTTCTTTAAATCTTATGTGCAAGATTTAGATTTATTAACTGAGAAATACATGGAAAAAGATCAAAGATTGTTTATTCATAGATCAGGATTCCCTCCTAATCTAAAATTGATTTCCATAATTGTTTAAAATTTAGTGTTATAAATACATTATATTGTTCATGCATAATCAAGATTTATTACTTCATTACTTACTTTCTTTTTCTATAACGATCAATTACATCTATGTATTCACTAAAATAAAAACACGAGAGAATCCTAATTAACTATTAACTACAAAAATGTAATTAATTTTTTTTACTCATTTTTTTTAACCAATCATAAGACTATATATCAATTACATGCTAACAATATGACAGAGGAATTTCCCAAATTTAATACTAGATTGACACGAGTTCTGGCACCTAGTTAACATGAGCTTCTCCTTCTCAAATCTCAATCTAGACTCTAGGGTTCCATTAAAATAAATGTCGATCAATTTATTAAACCATAATTGGCATTGAGTTTCCCACTCTTAAAGGACTCCATTCATTACAGTCTCTTTCGTTTGATGGTAAGGGCTCTGCTGCCTATCATTATACGACAAGTTATCGAAATTAATAATTACAACAATAATAAAAAGGCAGAGATTACCAAGTCATTCGTCATTGACAGAATCAATTATTAATAAAAAAAAAGATGTAAGTCGGATGGGTTAGCTTAGAACAGAGGTGACAAGTGTGCTTCCACTTGGATAATTATCATCATTGTTAACTATTTTATTAACCTTAATTACTATGGACACCTTATCAACTAACTAGTGGAAAAGAGATTAAAAAATATGATCGAAAGAAGGGATTAAAGCCATTTCTAGATAGCCACGATGGGTACAGGCTGGGACTCTTTGTAGTGAGGCCAGTCTTTATAAATTAATAACATTTTACCAATCTCTCTCACTGCCTCATCACTACTATAACTAATCTTTTTATCGTGCATCCTGTATGTAAAAAATTTTTTTTTTTAAAAAAAAGAGCTTGCCTAAATATACGCGACAAATTACCCAACCATGAAGTATATACAGCAACTAGAACTTTATAACATTTATGATAACGTATCCCGATCGATATTTATAATGTTGTATCGCCATGATTTGTTATAATTTTGTTACGAACTTTAAATATTGTATTAAAAATTTTACGTAGTTACAAGTTTCACCTGTGTATATAAACATAATTCATACTCAAAATCAACCTCATCAGTTCAGGGTTGACATAAAGTTTATATGTCTAGCTAAGATCAATACTTAGTCAATATAAGACTTTCTTGCAAGCTAAATTTTTGTCTTGTTAGCTTATATAGACTTAATTAGTGTTTGGAAATAAAATTCTGAATTAATATGAGATTATCTTGTTTAGTTTATATTCTCAATTCAAAATTTATTCTCAACCAATATTAGATTATCTAATTAACACCTTTCCTATCCTCGTCACAAAGAAATATAGCATGGACATACTTATATACGAGCTACACCTAATTTATGCTCAAAAGCTAACTCATGAGTTGCGTATTACCTCTAATTTATATATTTAGTCTAATATCTATTTTTAACAGCAACATCACTAAGACACTAATTGTTAATTAACAAAAATCTGATCTATTTTTGACAGCAACATCACTAAGACATTAATTATTATTTAACATAAAATCTGATCTGTTATAAAAAATTGAAAATTCTAATACAAAGGATTGAAAATAGTTATGATTTGAATACTCTTGCAAAAAAAATGAGAAATCGTTGATGCAAAACTTAAATTATCTCGGCAAGCAGAGTCACTGCAACAAACGTGGCTTCATTTGTTTTGAGATCAAGGACCTACTTTAGAGATTTTACCATAAATTATTATGGTGTGAGAGGAATGAAGGAGTAGGCTGCCTTATTTTATATCTTTAATTTTTACTTAGTGTCGACGATTGTAAGGTCACTATTATGGATGTGACTGAAACCCTTATCCAACCAAAATAAACCAATGCAGTGAGTTGCTTTTGCATGGTGGCTAAAATATCATCGTTAACTGGTCCACAAAAGTGCCCAAAGTCAATTTACTCTTTGGGAACATCTGGAGCCCCATCGAAGTTGCATTATCAATCGCATCCTTTGCCTTTTTGCTCACCCATCCACCTCAAGCGTACGCGCCCATCAAATGGAATAATCTCCTACTAGCTAGCTAGTGCGCATTTTATGATAAATAATGTGAAATTGTCAATTATCTCATCTCTTTGATTGATTTCTGCCTTATTAACATGAACTAGTCACTAATGTATTGGCTTAGTATTGCATTTATCATAAGAATTCAATTTTTTTTTTCTTCCACATATGTGGGTAGATTAGAAATCTCCGTAAATGTTAGTGGAAACGAATTTTTTAATTGATTTCAGTAGACCACTGGACTGTACCATACATATTTATATATTTTGATTCTCCACAAACTTCAGATAATTAAGATATCATGCCAATATTCATACCAAAATATACTTAGAAATTCTATGATGAAATCATGAACTTGTAACAAGACTGTATATATACTACACAAGCCAATATGTATTACGAATTTCAAATGAGTATAATCTTTGCCGACAGTGTCGTGTAGCCGGACCCCACTAATAAAGGTGACAAAAAATTAACTAACGAAGAGTAGTTTTACACGCTTGGATATTATCGATATAAGCAGCGAGTGCGCCATTGGAGGATATGAGGGGAAGTTGGATTGATAATTGATTAGCTACAAAATGTGGGTCAATATAGATGTCATTTTCTCACCGAAAGCCCCGTTAAACACGCAAGCGTGGTTTGTTTGGTTTTTCTCCAAATTAATAGGCCCCTCAAAATGCATTAACATCGCCCACAAACGAACCCTAGCAACCATAGCTAGTAGCCTAGCTAGTATCGCAAATACCTTGCCCACTTAAATTCTCTTTCTTTACTCCTTATTTATGTTAGACTAAGATCAAGATTTATGTAGTGTTTAATTACTGGAGTGGGAGTGTGGAGTGTGGATTCCTCCCACTCCAGTGTTTACTTACCTTAAAAAAGAGGGGAGTGGGAGTGGGAATCTGTGGGTCCCACTCAATTTTGGAGTGGGGAGTGGGATTCCCACTCCCATGGGGGGAGGTGGGAGTGGGAATCCACTCCCCCCTCTTCCCATTTTATCCTTATAATTAAAATTAAAATAAATAAATAATATCATATTTATTAACATTAATAATTATATTATATTTAAATTAATAATATTAAACATTAATTTTAATAAATATTAATTATTTATTTATTTAATAATAATAAATATTTTATTCTAAAAAAATATTAATTTTGTACTATATTATCAATAATAATATTTCATTTGTGTTGCTATTATTAATAATTTTTATTCACATAATTTAAATTAAAATTAATAAAAAATTATGATTTACATAATTAAGAATATTATTAATTAATAAATATAATAAAATATTTATTTTATTTTTCAAATATATTTTTTATTAGTTTTTTAATTACAAATTATAATTCTATACATAAGGATAAAATTATAATTTAAAATAATTTACTTCCAATCTAAGATAAAGTAAACAAATAATTCGGATTCTGATTGACAATCCATACTTTTATTTAGTCTAAGTAAACACCCTACTCCCACTCCCACTCCACACTCCTAATCCAAGGATTCCCACTCCTCAGGATTCCCACTCCAATCTAAAAAGCAAACGCAGCATTAACCTAATCTTAATCCCCAAGAACACTATCACTCAGTGGTATCTTGATCAAGAATGATTGATTAGTGAATATGAGAACAAAATAAACTAAAATCAAAGATAAAGAAGAAAACAGAACAAAGAAAATTATAGAGGTCAGCCTCTCATGGCTTACATTCTCTTGAGACTTAAGACTATGCTTGATTTCATTGACGCAAAGAATCATATATAAACTTTCTTGAGATTGCAATGAATTGGATACAACTAATCACAGTTACAAAGGCCTTTTATATAGTCCTGAAAGCTTCTAGAAAGGTTGCTCAAAAATCAGCCTCTGATTTTGGGTTTGTTCGCAACAAATCAAGAACCTTTCACACTTTTCATAATGGCTTTTAACATACTTCTCCCACGTGCACAACATGTGCAAGTTTAAGTGATCAAAACGACACATATTGCTTGTTGTTTTGAGCCTGAATTGGTTAAGTAGTCACATGGCATGTCACATGGCTTACTTAGCAAATTCGTTTGACATGAGAGTCTTGTCATACACTCCAATTATGCTTCCAGCTGGCATGTCGTCTCTGACTTGTTATCTTTTCCGACAATGTCGTTTGTTTCTCATACTTGATTCTGGTTTACCCTCTAACAATCTTCACCTTGAACCTGAATCTATACATTTTTGTTGTCCATTCTTCTCTTCCATCTGCAACTTTACTTTCTATAGATGTATGCCAAATCTAAGCAAAGCTCAAACTTAACACTTGGAATTGATTTAGTCAACATGTCAACTATGTTGTTGCTGGTATGAATCTTTAATAGCTGAATAATGCCTTTGGAGACTTCAAGTCTGATAAAATGGAGCTTGACATCAATGTGTTTAGTCAATATGTTTAGTTTTCTCATGATGAACTTGATTCTTGCTTAAATATATAGCACTTTGGCTATCACCAAAGAATTTAACTGAAGATAATGGATGCCCCAATTCACTTAACATGCCTCTCAGTCATATTGCTTCCTTGAATGCCTCTGCAGCAGATTTGTACTTAGCTTTTGTAGTTGATAGAGCCACTACATTTTGTAATGTAGCTTTTCAGCTAATGGTACAATTATTGACAGTAAACAAATACCATATGAGAGAGCCTTTATTGTGAAGATTCCCAACATAATCTGAGTTAACATATCCTACTACCAAGCTCTCATCTTGCTTTTTACCTCCATACGTTAAACCATAGCTTAATGTTCTTTTTAGGCACCTCAATATCTATTTTACAGCCCTTCAGTTCTCCTTACCAGGATTAGCCATAAATCTGTTGACAATGCTGATAGCATAAGCAATGTCTGGCCTTGTTAACACCATTGTATACATGAGGCAGCCTACAACACTTGCATAAGGTACCTTTGACATTTCAGATTTGTCTTGATCTGCAACTGGACATTGTTGGCTTGATAATCTGAAATGTGTTGTCAAAGGTGTCTGTACTATCTTGTAGTTTATCATTCTAAATTTGTCCAAGACTTTAATGATGTAACTCTCCTGAGATAGAAACAGAGTTTTATACCTTTTGTTCCTGATCAACTATATTCCAAGTATTTTCCTTGCTAAGCCAAGGTCTTTCATTTCTAATTCATGCTTCAGTTGCTGCTTTAAAAACTCTATTTGGCTCATATCTCTACAGGCCAATAACATATCATCCATATAGAGTATCAAATATAGTATATCATATTCATTGTTCCGCCTGAAGTAAACACAACAATCAAAGCTACACCTTTAAAAGTCCAACTTCTGCATTTGACTGTTAAACTTTAAGTAGCACTGTCTCGGTGATTGTTTTAGGCCATAAAGTGATTTCCTTAGTAAACAGACCCAATTTGGTCTATTGTGATCAAGAAAGCCCTCAAGTTGAGATATTACAATCTCTTCTTCGAGCTCACCATGTAAAAAAATAGTTTTGACATCCATATGTTCAAGATGCATGTCTTCAACAACAACAAGTGACATAATTATTCTGATTGCAGTGTGCCTTACAACTGGTTAAAAGACCTCTGTGAGGTCAATCTCCTTTTTCTGTGTAAACTCTTTTGTAACCAACCTAACTTTGAACCTTTTGGGTTCAACACCAGGTATTTCATCTTTGACTTTGAAAAACCACTTGCAGCCAACAACCTCCTTACTTTCTAGTTTCTTAATTCGCTCTCATGTTTTATTCTTTTAAAGGGATTCCATATCATCCTGTATAGCCTTAAGCCACTGAGATGAGTGTTGATTTCCAATAGCTTTTGCATAGGTTTTTGCTTCATCATTCTCCAATTCATATGTTACTGTCAGGGCATATGCAATTAAATTAGCATATCATAACCTCACAGGTGCTTTCAATGTCTTCTTTTGCCTATCTCGTGTGAGCTAATAATCTGGAAGTCTATCTTGTTGTTTGAAGAACAATTTCATATGTATCTATATTTTCTAGTTCTTTTTTATCTTTATCATATGTATCCTTATTCCTAATTAGCTCCACCTCAAACTGTGATTCATCAGGCCCTGGAATTTATTGTATATTCTTATCAGTAGATGCTTGTGATTTCAATGTTTCAGTCTCAATGAATATCACATCCTTGCTGATTATACATATTAATGGCTATAAGTTAGTATACCAAAGTTTATAGCCCTTAACCCCTTTAAAATACCCCAGAAAAGCACATTTGAAGGCTCTAGGTTCAAGTTTACCTTGTTTTGTATGTGCATAAGCAATACATCCAAAACCTTTTAGATTTAAGTAATTTGCAAGTTTTCCTAGCCATATCTCATTAGGGGTTTTAAAGTTTTAAGCTGTTGAGGAACTCATGTTTACAAGATAACATGATGTATTTAAAGCTTCAGCCTATAATGGCTTTGGCAGCTTAGAATAAAACAACATACACTTAGGGTCATATTCATTCTCTCTGCTAATACATTTTGTTGGGGTGTGTTCCTAATTGTCTTGTGCCTTAGGATACCATTTCTTGCACAAAGTTCATCAAACTGTTTATTACAAAACTCTAGACCATTATCAGTTATGAGGCCTCTAACTTTCCTGTTTGTTTATGTTTCAATCAACATTTTCCAGTTCTTAAAGCTGTCGTATGCTTGATCTTTACTCTTTTATAGATAAACCCAAACCATCCTAGAGTAATCATCAATCAAGGACAGAAAATACCTAGCTCTACCTAGAGATTCAGTCTGTGAAGGTTCCCACAAATCTGCATGTATATAATCTAAAGTGTCTTTTATTGAAAACACTTTCAGTCTTAAACTTGGTTCTTGAGGATTTACTTAGGATGCACTTCTCACAGAACCCCGAAGTGCTTATTTTATCCTTCCTTAAAGCTCCATGTCTTTCAAGTTCTTTTAACTCATTTTCACTCATATGCCCCAACCTTAAATGCCACAACAATGTCTTCTAATTTTCAGCAAGATTAACATCATTTGATTTTGTTATACCTTGTAATATTTATAAACCATTTAACATGTCACATTTCATCAATACCATAAAGCCCTAAAAGAATTTTAACACACTGGCTTTAACTCTGATAGAACAACCTACCTCGTTTAGTATGCGTAAGGAGATTAAATTCCTTTTAAGTTCAGGTACATGCCTGACATTTGGCAGTTCTCTTATTATGCCATTATGCATTTTAAGTCTTATAAAGCCTATCCTAGTGACTTTACAAGATGCATTATTTCCCATCATTACCTTACCACCTTCATATGGCTGATTCATAGTAAAAAGATGTTTGTTTGGGCACATATGATATGCACAACCAGAATCAAGTACCCATTTACCTTATGTTTGATTGCTTAAGGCCACAAGAATACCAACTGAGTCATAATCATCTTCCTGCTCATCAAAAACAACAGCAGCATCTCCATTCATGTCTTTGCCCTTCTTACGCTGGTTTTTTATTTCTAGACAGTCTATTTTAAAGTGTCCTTCCTTGTGGCACTGAAAGCACTTTAAAGTCTTGTTCTTAGACTTTGATTTTCCTTTCTTCTTGTCTTTCCAGTCATCTCCCTTTTTAAATCTTCATCTAGCTGTCAGTCCTTCATCATCTTTTGATTTAGATTTCTTTGAACTTTCTATTAAGCTTAAAGCTTCTTTGACATCCTGCATGGCTAAAGATTGCCTCTCATATAGTAAAATGTCAACAAAATGCTCATAAAAGGGTGGTAAAGATGACAACAATATAATTTCTTTGTCTTCATTTTCACTCATAAAATGGTAGTAAAGATGACAACAATATAATTGCTTTGTTTTCATTTTCAACCTTCACATTGATATCATTCAAATATAAAATGATCTTGTTAAAGGCATTAATGTGAGCAGATAATTAACCTCCTTCCTCTATCTGAAGGGTGTATAATCTTTTCTTAGTGCTCAATCTCTTAGTAAGAGATTTTTTAGTGTAAAAATCTTCCAATTTTTTCCATAGACTGGCAGCTGTCTTCTAATCTCCCACATCTCTCAGAACTCTATCACCAAGGCTTATAATTAATGTGTTGTGTGCCTTATCCATGGCATCTTGAAGATCTTTATCTTTAATCTTTCTTGGCCTCTTGGAACTTTGGCTTTCTTCCAAGACTTTTTCAATGCCCTAGTGTACTAATAAAGCCCTCATCTTGAGTCTCCACAAGTGAAAATCATTCTCCCTTGTGAATTTTTCCACATCAAGCTTTTAAGTTGCCATCCTTGAGTCAAGAATTAGAGATGTAAGCTCTAATATCAATTTGTTAGACTAAGATCAGCATTTAACCTAAACTCAATCCCTAAGAACACTATCACACACTGATATATTGATAAAGAATGATTGATTAATGAATATTAGAACAAAATAAACTGAAATCATAGATAAAGAAGAAATCATAACAAATAGAATTATAGAGGTTCAGCCTCTCATAGCTTATATCCTCTTGAGAATCAAGACTATGCTTGATTTCATTAATGCAGAGAATCAAATGCAAGCTTTCTTGAGATTACAGTGAATTCAATACAACTAATCACAGTCACAAATGACTTTTATATAGTCCTAGAAGCTTTTGGAAAGGTTGCTTAGAAATCAGCCTCTGATTCTAGGTTTGTTGGCAACAAATCTAGAACATTTCCTGCTTTTCATAACGGCTTTTAACAGACTTCTCCCATGTGCACAACATGTGCAAGTTTAAATGATCAAAACGACACACATTGCTTGTCGATTTGAGCCTAAATGGGTTAAGTAGTCATGTGGCATGTCACATGGCTTACTTAGCAAATTCATTTGACATGAGAATCATGTCATACACTTCAATTATGCTTTCAGCTGACATGTAGTCTTTGACTTATTATCTTTCTCAACAATGCCGTTTGTTTGTCATGCTTGATTCTGGTTCACCCTCTAACAATTTATTTATTTTCAGATTGTTATAATCTACAGATATTATAATTAAGAGAGAGAGTCTTTAGCACTCTAGGAGCATTGTTCTTTATTTATTCACTACTTGTAATATGTGCATAAATATTATCATGATTGATTGAAGTATATACATAACAAAGAGTGAAAGAAAAAAAAAAAAAAGCTCCTAAACTACCCAAGACTTTTCCATGAATCTCTTAAAGTGTTGAACTCAAAGACTCTTAATACAATTCAAAGGTTTATCAAGTGTAACTAAAAAATATGTGCCGATTAGTGTTAAAGAGCAGAGACCTCTACCGCACAAATAGAAAGATATCCTCAACTTTGTGACGGATTCTTTTCTCTTTATTTAATAACATTAATAGAAAGATATCTCACAATCACCATCAACGTAAGATTAATTATCTTTGTTAGTTTGTTGGCTTCAATTGTAATAGGACCCATCCAACTGCCAACAATTCTTATTATATCCCACCAGTACGTATCATGACCCCGCCAATCTACTTGCGTGGTCATAGGCCGCTGTATATTGTGATGAAATAAACAATAATCTTACGTGTGACGGTGCTGTGAGAGTAGTCCATTAGAACTATGCATGCTTTATATTGATTGATTTGAATGTGCATATGATAACATCAGCGTATTGATTGATTGATTTGAATGGGTATATGATAACATTTTATTAGACTTGTGCTATAAAATGATGTGGGGATGCTGGTGAGAGCATATCCCACGTAAAGCTTTCCAGTACTTTTCTAATTCGATGCATATAATACGTAATCCAATAAATTGTTGTCATGTTTTACATGTCATGTACTTGGTTGATTTTGTAAGATTTAGATTTTTTAAACATTAATTGTCATGCTGGCTAGACAGGAAACTAAATGTACAAACTCATTTATACGAACTGGAAGTAAATGTGAAAAAACAATGCAATAAAAATGTGTATTGTGGTAATCATAAAAATGATTTTTTAATATTTACTCGTTCAAAAATTATATGGAAGATATTGTGAGTAGTTAATTTGCATGTTTAATATTACTTCTTCATATATTCATATACTAACAAAGCCTAACACTATGAAAATTGATTGGGTTCCTTCCATTGGTAGTAAAATTCGTTTGGGTACTTCAAAATACCAATCCCATGCACACGGAAAATTTTACAAAGTTTGCATATAATAGCCTTTCTTGAAAGTTAAAATGATAACACAAGGTCATGAGAGAAGACTCTCCACACATGATGCTAAGAGCTTGCTTTTCACTGAACACTTAATAAGATTTAAATTTAGTCATTAAATTGTTTTAAGTATGTTTTTTACCTTAATATGTGTTTACATAAAATTTAAGTCATTTTTTTGTAACACTTAATTTGATGCATATATTATTTATTACCATGATAAACCATAATATTTTACCTTATTAATTTTAAGTATAAATACGTAAACTAACACAGTATTTTTCATATATTCCACATATGAAAAAATAAAAATAAACATATGTTGGGTTCAAGTCATGTAGTTGGCCCAAAGTCCACATAAATTATAATTAAAGAACACTTGAAGAGGTTAAATGCAATTTTTCATTAAATATCGGTTTTGAAAAGTGCATGATATGAAAAAGAAAAAGTGGCGGCTCGCATTAATAAAAGTAGCAGAAAAAGACAAGAGAGGAAGGGACGATAGTGGTTGTGTATTAAATTTGGGGGCAAGATCTCAATTTTTGATTGAAGGATCATAACACAAGGTTAATTTCGTTTTCTTTTAAATTTATAAGATAATTTCTTCGCATCGCTTTTTATAATTTTACTAGACTTAATTTTTATTTTATTCTCTTGTTAATTATTATTTGAGATACTCACTTACTAAGATATTATTCATATAATATAATTATACATTTAGATATATTTTGATTTTAGTCAAGTTTATATTCATTTAGAATTCAAATGAGAAAACAAAATACTACCTATCTAAACTGTATAAGGATGCATTTTAGGCATCGGGTGGACAAGAGGATGCATTTTAAGCAATGGGGTTTGGATGAGTGTAAGGATAACGGCACACAAATTTCACTGTATTCTTCTCTTAACATTATTCAAATACAGTAAGATCTCTTTATTATAGTGATATTTTATCTAAGAATAACTTCAATATACTTATAAAAGAACTTTAGTCCCAATTTGAGCCGGTTGAATAAATAAAAATAAGCTCCACATTATAATAAGTTATATGTTTTTTGGATCTCGTCTTAAATAATTTGCTTTCACATAATAATAATTTTTTGTACATAGTAAAATATATATGTTACATTAAAGGTCTGGCATGAAAAAAATATATTTTATAAAATTGTTTGAAACAATTACTTATTCTTTAGAGTTGTTACCACATTTTTAAACTTGCGAGCACATAATAACTCGCCAGTATGTACACATTCTTGTTAAAACCAAAATATTTTTAGTTTCTCAAGCATATTTAGGGTTTCATGGAACTGACATTCTCAATTAATTAGTTATTAATGTATTTGCCTCTATATTACTTACAATAAAGATAATTAAATCAAAATAATAATTTTTAAACTAAACCTCTATTACATTTTAATCTCTTTATAATAAAATTAATCGATCTCAATAATATGACTATAAAAATATTTTAGTGTAGTGTTTTTTCTTTTTCAATGACATAAAGCTTTTACTGTGGATTTGCACGAAAACCCACCAACATATTAACAAAGAGAGCTTGATGTATCTCATTTTAAGAGATTATGCATGGAACTTCTTTTATAATCTTTCTGTTTCAATTTAAATATATAAAATATAGCTCTTCCTCACCCACTCTTACAGCTGCATTCAAGTCTCACACTCCCAACATATTAATGAAGACAGCTTGACGTATCTCATTTTAAGAGATATACATTAAACTTCTTTCATAATCATTTTGTTTCAATTTAATTATATAAAATATAACTCTTCCCCATCCACTCTTATAAAGATAAAGAATTTGAGGTCTACTTCTAGTTGTAAAAAGCAATTTTTTTTTAATATTCAATATGATAGGTTCAAACTTTAATTAGTAGTGTGTGAGTTAGTAACAATAAATCTACACTAAACAATTATACAATTTATGGAAATCTATGGTATAATTGTTGCATCCAACTGTTGAATGTCAATAAACTCTACTAATTTAAACACATTTAATAACTGAATACATCTATAATACAGTACCACTGTCAATTAATCCACGAATTCAATATCATTCTTTAGCAATCCAACCCTCAAAATACGCGTGAAGAGAGAGACCCAAAATGGCACATCTACACGCGTCAACTTGAGCTCACACTTATAATTTGTGGCCCCCGCAGGTTCTCCATATACAACTACAACTCTACAAGTGTCTCTTCAAGAGCACGCACCCGTAAAGCCCGTGATAAGCTTCGATCACCAATGGGGCCCCACGTTAATCAATTGCGTTTTGTCTTGATAGTTAAATTTTTACTTTTTCAGTTAGATCTAAAAAATGATACGATATAGCGAATGATTCTCTTATATTCTGAATTTTTTTAATAAAATCTCTTTTATAATCTGATTTTTACAAAAATTTTACTTATATAATGTTCCGTCAACTTAATATAGTGAAGGCCACAAACCCACCACTATGCTAAGGTTTTAAAGATTGTTTCATTTTATTTGTTAATTGGTCTATCTATTTCATTTTGTTAAATGTTCAAAAGATTAGTATTGATCTAATTTTTGTATTGATTATTTTTTATAAAAGTTTGATTATTAGTTGTCGATATAATGCACTCGCAACACAAAAGTCAAAGTAGGAAAGTTTTTTATTATTTATTTATTTATTTTATTCGGGTTAGATTCAATGTTCTCATTTTTTAATGTTCTTATTCATTTAGTAGATCTCTTGGATTCAGCTATGGTGCCACAGTTGTATGGTATCACAGTTGAATTTAGTCATTGGATCTAGCTCTGGTGACAACTGTGAGCTAGATCCAATGGCTGGATCCAGCTGTGTTACCATACAACTGTAGTGCCATAACTTTACCTTTTCATCTATAGTTAGAGACAATACATACCAAAATAATAGATTAAGTGTCACTTATTTTATCTATACATTATTATAAATACACACATGACATGTCTTTTAAAAATATAATTAGCACAGCTTAGATTAGATGATAAAAAGAATATCATTGTTGTAAATTTGTAGGGTTAGAAACAAATAAAAATGGATAATCCTAGTCATACAACAACTCAATTTTCTTCCCATGCATCTATGTGAACTAGATTCAAATCTTATATTTATTAATTTCACACAAAAAAAATTTTACCAATTGAATTGCTTTAACACCGTTAAATTAAATAAAAAGTGTGCTTACCTAACACTTTAGTAATTTTTCTTTTTCTTTTTCTTTTGGTAAAAACAAAACATTGACAAGTAGGGGCGCCAGACCTATACTGTGATAAGGGTTTTAATTGAAATTTAGATTTTTCTAAAACTTTTACAATTAGCCCTTTAATTTCAGAATTTAAATTTTGACCACAAATTTGTAATTTCTTCATTACGGCCCTTTTTGAACCAAAATCCTGGTTACAAACGTATCCTCGATTTGTCAATATGAACTTTAGATCTATTTTAATGTTGCATTACATATCTAATTTCATTGATATTACTTACAACCAGAAATCCGTGGAGACTGCCTTTAATTTGTGCATCGACAATAAGTGTAGCCCAAAAAAGGTGATTATAAATAAAGGTCTGGTCCCATCAATTCTTGTCACAATCTCTCAGCTGTCTATTTTCTCAATTAGCTAATAGCATTATACCCCTTTATTTGGCTTATCTCAATTTTTTTTTATTAGAAAAAAAGTGATTAAATGAATTCCAACAATTAGTGGTGATTTCAGTTTGAGAGCCATGTTTGGGGTCCCATAAACGAGAAGATTATTAGTTCTAATGTTCCCTTTTATCATTTGACTTCATTTTCAACTAGCCAAATAATTAGGCACCAATCAAGCTCCATCACAAGCTCTAAGGCAGAAGGGAAAGGTCTTCTATTATGTGAACATTTTATCAGCAGGCATGAGTTTTCTCCAAAACCTTCTAAAGATTACAAAGGACAAGAGTTAGAAACAACAACTAGTAATTTTAAGTGTCTGTAATTAATGGATTTAGATTTAGTACTAAACTAATGCTCAACTCTTTTTAATCTTTTGTCACACATGCATGTATAACAATATAAGATTAAGATTAGTTAGTTTTATATCCTACTCAATAACTATCAATTGTATATTTTTAAAAAATTAGTAAAAAAATCAGCTTAACACTTAATCAAATCCGTAATTAGTATGCTATTTTGCTTATGTACCACTGTCAAAATTATAGAAAGCTTTGGGTGAAACAACCGTACTATGCCATTCGTGTGATTCGATTATATATGATCATCTATGTTCAATTATATTGAAATTAATCTATTGTGACTTTGATTTTCGTACATAATAGGAGGGAAAATAAGTTCTTGAAAAAAAAAATTTGATGTCTAAAGACCCTTTCCCCTTGGAAAAGATAAAAGTGGACATAATATTTTCCATAAAAAGGTTTAAAGGTAGAGATTTGATAATAATATTTGAAGAGAGATTGTCAATTCCCTACTAAATACTAAAAATAATATATATAATTTTCTTATTCGTATAATATATATATATATACCACTTACATTCCTACTATTTTCATAATAACCAATAACCTCCTTGGCATCATAAGTTTTATAATATTATATTTATTTCCAAATAAAGTTTTATTCGTATTTATTATTAATTAAATAAATCATTATGAATGAAGGTTGAAATAAAAAATTTTAAATACTAAAAATAAGAATATAAGTTTAGGAGCGAATGAAAAATTTAGTAATAAGATATTTTTCTTATATTTTTATTATTTTAAATCATTTTTCTTATAATAAATATATATTTTACATTCTTAAAATAAAATATCGAGCAAATAACCACTCATTTGTCCCCCCTTTTTTTTCCTTTAAATTTCTTACACCAAAAGAGATATTGGTTATCATGAAAAAGGCAAGAGAATAAGTGGCGGGGAGAAAACTGGCAATCTCTAGTATTAGAATAATTGCTTTTGTTTATTTTAACTCTTTGGTCTTGTTTTTAGAGTGATAAATTTGCAAAGCAATCTTTTTAACTAAACTTTAGAAACCATATTTTAAAAAATAAATGTTTGCTTTAATAAACTATAACGTTAACATCCACAAGTAACATCAGAAGCATGCTGCCATAAATTATAACAACATACAAATCATTTAATCTCTAAATCTATTCGAGAGTCTCCGATTTACCTCACAAACGAAATTAGGGTGACGGGTTCATGACTTCATGTTCATGCTCAACATAATTAAACACGCAACAAAAGCTAGGTTTTGATTTTGTCTCATAATTTAATCACATAAACATATTTTTTACTATATAGAAAATTGTAGAATATAGCACGCAAAAGCAACATGATTGGTCTAGCTAATAGCTCAGAAAATTATTAATAAAATAATATTGATAAATGGTGGATGTTTTCACACGTTGGCCTTGGCATCTTTTTCTAGCTTTTTTTTTTTCTTCTTTTTTTCTTGTTTCTTTTTATATCTTTAACTTGTTGGTCACAACTTTCTTTTTGAAAGAATTAGTCAAGTAATGATTGACTCTAAAGGGAGTGCATGAACCCGTAAATAAGGAGGCCACTTCTGTCTTGTCAATTGAAACCAACTTTTTTTTTTTAACCGAACATGGATCAGATATTCGAACAGTACTAATCAAAAGAGAAGAAAATTAGGAGAATTTTCTTTTTTCTAAGAAAAAAAGAGAAATCGAGTCTTTACAAATTTATATTATCAAAAGACGCTACATTGACGAGGTATTTTATCTCTCACACATATATTGTTCTTTCAAAGTCAATCCATGATGCATGAAAAAAGAACATGAAAAATACTTTTTTTCTATAATAAATATATTCATAATCCTCATTTTAATTCATAATTACCATGTTTTTATTTTTATTGGCAACAATATTAAAATATTAGAGGAAACTAATGGATCATTAAACTCAGTGTGTTACCCTTATTGAACAAATTTTTGAGATATCATAGGAAGATTAGGAGTTGTGATTAAATGGTTATAATCAAAGTCATCCATATAAATAAATTATTGTGATATCATGCTAGAGTTAGAAGTTACTAGATTAGACTTAAAAGTTGTTGTAATAGTTTATAAAAGACATCATTAAAACTCTATTTGATTCTAAATATTTCTTATGTCAGAGTTAAAATGAGTGCCTATAAAACAACTTACTACAAATATCTCAAACTTCCATTGATTATAAAAATGTTGATAAAAAAAAAATTGGGGTGTAATCGTATGAGATATAAAGAGAATCTAAGTAAAAAAAAAATTATGAAAATATATAATCAAATCAAACTCTAAGATAACAAAAAAAGTTTCGACTAAAATAAATCCTCTCATTTTATATTTTTGGAACCTTTTTAGAAGAAGTATATTAATACATCTTAAATCAAAATGACTTCTTTCATCACCCAAGAGAAAATGAAACAAAAAGTTGTGAGCCCGCTACCAGGCAAGTTGAAATTGCCGCGGCAATTCAGAAGAGATATAAATCTTAAATGCTTTATTTGCAGTATACTCATTGGATTCATCAGGCACCTCTATGTACATGATGATACTGGGAATATGCATAGAGGTGAACATCAATATATCTGATACATGGAACACTGCATCTAATGCTAATGTAACCCTATTATATGATGTAATTAATTAGTGGAAACCGTGAGCTTTAAGTGACTGTCGATAATTGCTTAGTTAATTAAATTGACTACTTAGGCACGGGAAACCTCCAAAGCGATCCTTTATTTAATTCTTCAAGACATAATTAATCTTTGAATTAACATGGGATGCTTCTTTTAGGTTCATTATTGTCATCATAACTTGAACAGTTATCCTTGATTTTGATACAAAACAAGGTATCTTATATCTATCATTAATCATACCCATGATACTGCAGCGCTATCTTTAATTTGTGTGCCGAAAGAGCTAGATGTGACCTCGACAATAACATGAAACTTGTGACATAAAATATATAAAATTAATCTATAAAATGATTACGCCACTTGTCCTCTTAATTTTTCTCTCTTGCAAGAGTACTGCTGCTATTATTATTATTTGATACTGCCCTTCTCAAAGGAAGCTAATTAAAGGTTGCTTCAGAAAGTATAGACAAATCATATAAATTTAACATAACAAGTGTATTTGATTTTGAAAATGATATGTATAACTCTTCCCTCTCTCTTTGATCATGTTTCTTGAAAAATTTCGAATGACTACATTTTTAAATTATATTAGTTGGGTCACAAAAATGCAGATGTGATGTTGCTCATAATGTAGTTTTACAAGGGCCAGTTACAAAAGTGGCTTATCTATTTCAAATTCAAGTGTTAGTACAACAGTCTTACTGCACATGCTATTATACCTTACTGTGTGAATACTGTCGGATAATCAGAAAGTCAATAAAAATTAATAAAATTTAACCATTTAATGATGTCCAGACTATGAGATACTATATACTCATAAAATATCATGGTCATAGTGTAACAGCAATTTTTAAAAGAATTTTTAAGCTGATGCCAAAAAAAAAAAAAAAAGACTGTAAAATCATTTTATTTTAAAGAAAGAGAAATTCAAATAATGGCTCGAAAATAATGCTCAATTCGACAAGACTCGTTTACAAATTCCCTGACTCTCACATTGTGCAGGTGTAAGCCCACTTTAGAAGGCCCTGCCCATGATACGAATTTTTCGGAAAGATATTTAGATATAGACCCCATATAAATTCTAAATGAGGTCTGATTTATCTGCCAATGTCAAGTTGTCAGAATCTTCAAGGCTGGGCTAAAATTTCGGCCCCAGAAGCCTTTTTAGAACAAACCGGACCTCTCGAGCTTTCATAATTTTCGGCCATTGTCTAGAAAGAGTAACACAGAAGAAAAACATTAGTACTACTAGGGGTGGGCACGGGTCGGGTTGGTTCGGGTTGATAGCCAACCCGACCCAACCCGCATATAGAACGGGTTGAAAAAATTCAACCCAACCCAACCCATTACATTTTTCAACCCAACCCGACCCAACCTGCAACTCTGCGGGTTGGGTCGGGTTGGGTTGATTGTAGGGGTGGGCACCAACCCGCCCAACCCGTGAACCCGACCCAACCCGTATGAATTTTTGCGGGTTGGGTTGGGTTGATAAAATTTACGGGTCGGGTTGGGTTGTTAAATTTTCAACCCGCACTGTTTGCGGGTTGGGTCGGGTTGTAAATTTTTAACCCAACCCGACCCGTCAACCCGTATATATGAATATATATTTAGCAACTTCTCTGAACCCTAAACTCAAATTTTCTTGTTTAAAGAACAGCTGCAGCTGCTCATCTGCTCGCGCATAGAACACAACAACATCACAACTCAACGTTTCTTGAAAAGCTGCTCAAATTGCTCAAACTACACATCGTCACATGCTTAGGTTCTTTCTTCTTTCTATTTTGCTAATTTATTATTATTTTGAAACAAGTTGGTCATTTGATTTCATGATTTGGTGCTTTATAATATTTTTTTATTGATAAAAGTTGGTCAAATTTTGGTTGTTATGATGGTGTCAAGCTTAATCAACAATCGGATTAACATAAATAAAATAATTGTTATTATTACAATCTTAGGGAAAAAGCTTTTCGACAAACATCTCCTGGGCATTGTTCTGCAGAAATATATTCAGTATTACTATTAACTAGTCATGCTCTCAAATTCACATATGTATTCTATCTCCGATGGATTTTTTTTTCATAAAATTATTTTAATCATATTTATTTATTGTAGTATCCAAACATGGTTAAATGTATTAATAAAAGAGCTTTAAGCTTGCTGTGACCACTATTTGTTATTTTTTTGATTATTTGTTAATTATTAATAGGATAATAACAATATTCTTGGCCTGGAATTTTTTCCTTGTAGATGGAAGCAAATTCATCCAGTAATCCAGGAGTTAATATCTCTACACCTTCAACAACTCAAAGTACAACTGATAGTGCTATTAATACAAATGCAGGCAATAGAAAAGGTGGAAAAGCGTCAAAAGTATGGGAACATTACACAAAATTAGAGAATGATACAAAATGTAAGTGTAACTACTGTTCTAAAGTGTATGCGTATCATTCTAGATTTATTGGGACCCGTACTTTATGGAATCACTTGGCAGCATGCACAGCCTATGCTGATAGGAAAGTTGATTTAAAACAAAAAACCTTGGTGTTTGAGGATAACACAACTGGTGGTGGCAGTAATCTTGTGGCAATATCTTGTAGCAAAGAGGACATTAGAAAAGCATGCATTGAGATGATAATTATTGATGAATTGCCCTTTAGTTTTGTTGAAAAAGAAGGGTTTCGGAAATTTATGAGCAAAGCTTGTCCAAAACTTGATCGTTTTTCTAGGAGAACTGTTGCTAGAGATGTGTATCAGTTGTACTTAAATGAGAAGAATAATTTGAAAAAAGTGTTTGCTCGTAATAAGTATAGGGTTTGTATAACAACTGATTGTTGGACTTCAATACAAAATTTGAATTACATGGTTATTACAGCCCATTTTATTGATGATGAGTGGCAACTTCATAAAAGGATATTAAACTTTTGCCAGATCGATGATCATAAAGGAGATACAATTGGAAAATTGATTGAGTCTTGCTTGCTTGAATGGGGTATTGATAGAGTGTTTACAATTACTGTTGATAATGCAAGTTCGAATGATTTGGTCATTTCTTATTTAAAAAAGAAGCTAAATAATTGGGGTGGGCTTGTGTTGAATGGTGATTACCTTCATGTTAGATGTTGTGCACATATTATAAATTTGATTGTGACTGAGGGGTTGAAAGAGATGAATAATTCTGTTTCTAGCATTCGCAATGCTGTGAAATATGTAAGATCATCACCGGCTAGATTAGTAAGGTTTAGAAAATGTGTTGAGCATGAAAAACTTGATTCTAAACGTATTGTTGTGATGGATGTTCCTACTAGGTGGAATTCCACCTATTTGATGTTAGAGAGTGCTCTTGTATATCAAAAAGCTTTTGAACGATTGGAGGATGATGATGGATTTTATAGATCCTATTTTGAAGAGAAAGAGGGTGGAAAAAAAAGGATTCGGCCACCGGAACATATAGATTGGGTGAATGCAAGTGTGTTGAATAATTTTTTGGAGAATTTCTATGAAATTACAAAAAAATTTAGTGCTTCTTTGTCTGTTACATCACATTTGTATTTTCATGAGATGCATTCTATAGAGTCAAATTTAAAAGGATTGATAGTAAGTGATGATTCTTATTTCAGTGCAATGGCCAAGAAGATGAAAGAGAAGTATGACAAATATTGGGGTTCCCTCAACACTCTAAATAAGTTGTTAATTGTTGCTGTTGTGCTTGATCCGCGTTATAAATTGAGTTTTGTGAAATTTTGTTTTGAGGAGTTGTATGATGAAAATGTTGTGTGTGAGCTCATAAAAGTGATTAAGGGCTTATTATCTTCTTTGTATGATTTTTACACAAATAATAACTCTAGATGTGATAGTGGTAGCCAAAACCAATCTGTTAATGCTGTCATTTGTCCATCCGAGTTAGAGAAAAAAAGTGATATTATTGATTATAGACTAGCCAAGGTAGCAAAACTTTCAAAATGGAAAAAGAAGCAGCTGGAAGAGGATGGTGTAGAGTTGAAAAATGAAGTGGACAAATATTTATTAGATGATTGTGAAAATTGCTTTGATGATTCATTTGATTTGTTGAACTGGTGGAAGGTAAATGGTGGGAAGTATAAAGTTTTGTCTAATATAGCCAAAGACATTCTTTCAATCCCAATATCTACAGTTGCTTCTGAGTCTGCATTCAGTACAGGAGGACGCATTCTTGATCCATTTCGAGCTTCTTTGAGTCCTAAAATGGTAGAGAGCTTAATATGTGGGCAAAATTGGCTTTGTTCTTCTCGTATTGCCGTAGAAGAGGATACATCTTCGGTTGAAGATATGGCATTTTATGAATCAATTACATCAGGTAAATATTTATATTATGATTTTTATTTTTATTCTATTTATATTTTCCTTGTATTTATTTGTTATATCATATATGCCTAATATTTTTATTTTTATTGTTATATAGATTCAAGATTGGCATCAGATTTTGATGTCATTAATTTGGATTGATCTGGATTTTGATGTCATTGGACTGATCTTCATTACACTCCTATTGGTTGGTGTAGCAATGGTTTCGGGAAAACTCTCTTCCTATGTATGGAAGACTTATAATTTCACTCTTTGGACTTTAATGTTTTGTATTAAACAAGATTTTAAATTTATGTACTTTTTTTTCATTAGTTATGTACTAATAATTTGATTGCTAAATTTTGAAATATTGGATTTGTTGTAAGAATTTTAGTATTTGTGTTTCTTTTAATTTTTTTTAATTATTTTTTTATTTTTATTTAGACAATAAAAATGGGTTTTTTCAAAAGCCCAACCCAATCAACCCAACCCGACCCAACCCGCAGAGTTATGTGATTATCAGCTGTCCATTTTCTCAATTAGCTAATAGCATTATATCCCTTTATTTGGCTTATCTCATAATTATTTTATTAAAAAATGTGAATAAATGAATTGCAGCAATTAGTGGTGAGCCATTTTAGTTTGATAGCCATGTTTGGGACCCATAAACGAGAAGATTATTAGTTGTATTGTCTCCTTTTATAATTTGACTTTATTTTGCAACTAGCCAAATAATTAGGCACCAATTAGGGATGGCAATTTTTCCCGATGGGATGGGATCCTGTGGGATCTCATTCCATTTGGGACAGGAGTGAGACATATTTTTGTCCCATAAAAAAATTTAGGACGGGATTGAGACATTTTTTTATCCCAATTACATATGTGAGACGGGAGTGGGATTGACAAATTTTGTCCCATCCCGTCTCATTACCAATTAATAATGGAAATTTTTTCAATTGGGATGGGATCCCGTAGGATCCCATCTCTTTTGGGATGGGATTGGAACATATTTTTGTCCTAAAAAAAATATAGGGACGGGATTGTGACGTTTTTTTATCCCATTTGCATATACGGGATGAGATTGGGATTGGTAAATCCCATCCCATCCCATCCCGTCCCATTGCCAACCCTAGCACCAATCAAGCTCCATCACAAGCTCTAAGGCAGAAGGGAAAAGTTAGGGATGGCAAAAAAGTCCGGGCCGTCCCAAGTCCAGCCCGACGCCTAAAGTCCAAGTCTGTATATGAGCCCAAAAAATGTAAAGCCCGCATAGGTTGACCCTGGACAAGGGCTTAGTAAAAAAAGTCCGGACTTGACCCGAGCTTTTTTAATTTAAAAATTAAAAAAAATTAATTAAAAAAACTAAAAATACTAAATTAATTTAATTTTTTGTATTAGTATTTATTATTTATTAGGTTGTATTATTAATATTTTATGTATTGGACTATTATTCTATTATGTATTAGATAATTATCTTTAATTTAAATAAATTTTTTCTTAATTAAAAAAAATTATAATTAATTAAAAAAACCCAAGCCCAGCCCAGCCCAGCCCGGCCCAAGCCCACCAATTACCACCTCTAGGAAAAGTCTTCTATTATGTGCCACGTTTTATCAGCTGGTTCGGAAGGCATGAATTCTCCCCAGAACCTTCCAATATTACAAAGCAAAAGAGTTAGAAACAACGACTAGTAACATTAGGATTATGTAATTAATGGATTTGGATCCAGTGTTGAGCTGACCTATATTTAACTCTTTATAATCTTTTGCCACATGTGTATGTATAATAACTATCAATTGTATATTTTTAAAAGATTAATAAAAAAAAGCTTAGCATTGAATAAATACGTAATTAATATGCTATTTTGCTTCTCTGCCACTATCAAAATTATAGAAACCTTTGGGTGAAACAAACCTACTGTGTCATTCATGTGTTTCCATTATATAATTATACAATCATATTGAAATTGATCTACCGAGACTATGATTTTCATATATAATAGGAGGGAAATAAGTTATTGAAAAATATAATGATGTTCAAAGACCCTTTTGCCTTGAATAAGATAAAAGTGCCCGTAAGATTATCCATAAAAAGATTTAAAGGTAGAGATTTAGTGATAGTATTAGAAGGGAGGTTGCTAGTTTCTCTCTTAAAATCAATATATATCATTTACCGTACGAATATTTTTATAAGAGTCAATTGATAACTCTCTGACACCATAATTTAACAATATTTTTCCTATTTTAAAATACGTTTTTATTCATATTTATTATTAATTAAATAAATCAAATTAATAGAGATTAAACTAAAAAATTTAAATACTAAAAATAAGAAATCTAGGTTAAAATGTGAATAAAAAAATTAATAATAAAATATTTTTCTTACATTTTTGTTGTATTTATACACACGCACGCACGCATACATATTAAGATAAAAATATTGAGCAAATAACATATTTACTATTTTTTGCCTTTAAAATTTTTACACTAAAAAATAGTGGTTATTATAAAAATAGTAAGAGTATAAATGGTAAATATTAATTTCATTATGGAGAAAACCGTTAATTCTCTGTATTAGAATAAGAGCTTTTCTTTATTTTAACTCTTTTGGTCTTGCTTCTAGCGTGATAAATTCGCAAAGCAATCTTCTTAACTAAGCTTTAGGAGCCATATTTTAAAAACAAATGTATGCTTTAATAAATTCCAACATTAACGTCCACAAGTAACATCAGAAGCATGCTGCCATAAATTATAAGAACATACAAATCATTCAATCTCTAAATCTATTAGAGAGTCCCCAATTTACCTCACAAACGAGATTAGAGTGATGGGTTCATGACTTCATGCTCATGTTCAATATAATTAAACGCGAACAAAAGCTAGGTTTTTTGTTTTGGCTCATAATTTAATCACATAAACATAATTTTTAGGGTTATTATCATTTCACTACCTCAAAAATTAAAAAATATCAAATGACTACAAGAAATATTGTCCCATATCATTTCCCTACTATATCTTTACAAAAATATCATTTTACTACTTTTTCGTTACAACTATTAGTCGATCAGTTAGTTGACTAACAAAATATCAATTTTACCTTTCATGATTAAAAAAAAAATACTAGAAACTTATTTACAAAATCAACTCTTCCACATTTATTCGACCATCCAAGTTTCATTTCCAATATTAGGATATAAAAATGGAATCATTAATAAGATAAATTTGTAATCCATTTATAAAAATGGATACAAAATACCAACATAATTCTTTTTGCTGGAATTATGATATATGAATTACAAATTTATCTTATTAATGATTCCATTTTTATATCTTAATGTTGGATATAAAACTTGGATGACCAAATAAATGTGGAAGAGCTTATTTTGTAAATAAGCTTCAAGTTTTTTTTTTAATCATGAAGGGTAAATTTGTATTTTGTTAGTCAACTAATTGGTCAACTAATGGAAAAGTAGTAAAATGATATTTTTGTAACGAAAAAGTAGTAAAATGACATTTTTATAAAGACACAGTAAGAAAATAATAAGAGACAATATTTATTGTAATCATTTGATATTTTTTAATTTTTAAAATAATGAAATGATAATAACTTTAATTTTTAATACATAGAAAATTGTAGATTATAGCACGTAAATGCAACATGATTGGTCTAGCTAATAGTTCAGAAAATTATTAATAGAATAATAGTGATAAATGGTGGATGTTTTCACACGTTGGCCTTGGCATCTTTTTCTAGCCTTTTTTTTTTTTTTTAACTTGTTGGTCACAACTTTCTATTTGAAAGAGTTAGTCCAGCAATGATTGACCCTTAAAGAGAGAATGCATGAACCCGTAAATAAGGAGGGCCGCTTCTGTCTTGTCAATTGAAACCAACAATCTCTCTTTTTGCTTTTTCTTTTTTTAACCGAACATGGACCACAATTTCCAACAGTAACTGCTCAAATAAGAAGCAAATTAGGAGATTTTTCTTGTTTTTAGGGGGGGAAAAAAAGGGGAAATCGAGTCTTTGCAAATTTATATTATCAGAAGGCACAACATTGATGAGGTATTTTATCTCTCATACGTGTATTGTTCTTCCAAAGTCAATCCACGATGCGTGAAAAAAGTACATGAAAAATACCTTTTTCCCGTAATATATACTCATAATCCTCATTTTAGTTCTTAATTACCGTCTTGTTATTGTTATTGCCAACAATATTAACATATTAGAGGAAACTAACTGAACGCAAAACTGATTGTTTTATTATGATTGAACAAATTGTTGAGATGAAATACAAAGATTAAGAGTTGGGATTAAATGGTCATGGTTAGAGTCATCTTGCGGTATAAATTATTATGACATGAAATTGAAGTTAAAATTATTAAACACTTTATTATAAATAAACCTGTAATGGTTTATAAAAAATACCCAATTAATAACAATATCAATTTGTTTGAGTTAAATGAGTGCCTATTCAACAACCTACTATAAATATCTCAAAGTTTTCATTGATGATAATAATGTTGATAAAAAAAATGGGGGTATAATGGCATATAAAGAGGGTGTAAAAACTTAAGTAAAAAATTACCAAAATATATAATCAAATCAAACTCTAAGATAACAAAAATAGTTCTGTCCAAAATAAACTATTCTAAACTTCCCTTTTTTTTTTTCAAGCACCTTTAGACAAACACATTAAATACATTGAATCAAAATGATTTGTTTCATCATCTATGAGAAAATGAAACAAAAAGTTGTGAGTTCTCCATGTATGTGATAACAATGGGCGTATCTAGGTGCTTATCAATAAATCTAATACGTGTAACACTATATTTAATGCTAATTAATTAATTAGTGGAAACCCTGAGCTTTAAGTGACTAGAGAATTGCTCAGTTAATTTTTTTTTTTATAGGTAATTAAGGACTACTGATAATTGCTTAGGGCATCTCCAATCCAACACCAAACCCATCACCAAATCACCTTTTACATAAAAAATGGTGTAAAATGCTTATCCAATGTAGCACCAAAATCAACACCAAAATGGTGTAATAAATAGTATTGCACCAAATATGGTGCAACACTATTCATTACACCGTATTTGGTACTAGGAAAAAAAGTCACAAATATTCTTATTACTTTATCTTATTTACATATGTGTCCTATTTTATATAATATTTTAAGTTATTTTAATTTCATTTTTTAATTTTTGAATATTATACTAATATTTTAAATAAAAAATATTCAACACAAAAATTAATAATAAAAATAAAATGCCAAAATGAATATTATACTATATTATTGTTGTTATTTATTGTTATTGTATTTTTCTATATTAATGTAATGTTTAATTTTCATAATGTACTAATTTAGTTAATTAAATGCAAATTTAATTATTTTTTATATATTTTTTTGTTAATCGATATAAAATTACTTATTACTTAATTATCTATATTAATAGTAATATTTATTGTGTTAATTGAATTAATTCTTGAAAATTAAAGGAATAAAAAGAAGAATATTTTTTTGGTGTAAAATTTGGCGTAAATGGGTTAGAGATGAAATAGTAATTTGGTGTGAAAAAGGTACATTTTTTGTGTTGGTATTACACCAAAATAGTGTTATGCATTGGAGATGACCTTAGCTAATTAAATTGACTACTTAGGCACGGGAAACCTCCAGATATTTCCTTATTTAATTCTTCAAGACATAATGAATCTTTGAATTAACACAGGATGCTTCTTTTAAAGTCATTAATGTCATCATTACTTGAACACTTATCATTGATTTTGATACAAAACAAAGTATCTTATATCTATCATTAATCATACTCATGATATTGCAGCGCTATCTTTAATTTGTGTGCCGAAAGAGGTAGATGTGACATGATACTTGTGACATATAATATATAAATTAAATCTATAAAATTATAACGCCATTTTATCTCTTTATTTTTTTTCTCTTGCAAGAGTACTACTATTATTATTAGGCAAATGTAATATAGTGAAGAGTAATATAGGGGCTCCCTTATTATTATTATTATTTGATACTGCCCTTCTCAAAGGTAGCTAATTGAAGTTTGCTTCAGAAAGTATAGAGAAATCATATCAATTTAATATAACAAGTGTATTTCATCTTGAAAATGATATGTGTAACTCTTCACTCTCTCTCTCTCCCTGATCATGCGTCCTGGAACATTTCGAATGACTATATTTTTAAATTATATTTCATGGGTCACAAAATACAGATGTGATGTTGCTCATATTGTAGTTTTACAAGGCCAATTACAAAGTGATTTATTTGTTTCAAATTTAGATGTTAGTTCAATTGTTTTATTTAATAAGGTACCATATATTATAGTGTGGACACTGTCAGATAATTAGAAAGTCAATAAAAATTAATAAAATCTAACCATCTAACGATGCCTAGACTATGGGATACGATATACTTATAAGGTAACATAATCATGATGTAAGAACTATTTTTAAAAGAATTTTTAAGCTAATGTCGAAAAGAAAAAAATTGACTATAAAATCATTTTATTTTAAAGTCCGAGAAATTCAAATAGTGGCTCGAAAATAATGTTCAATGCGACAAAATTCGTTTGCAAATTCTCTCACTCTCATATAGTGCAGGTGTAGGCCCACTTTAGAAGGCCCTACCCATGATAAGAAATTTTTGGGAAGATATTTAGTTATATAGACCAAATTTCTAAATGAGGTCCAATTTATCTATAAGTGTCCGGTTGTCCCAGAAGCCTTTCGGACCGAGCTGGACCTCCCAAGCTTCATATTTCTCGGCCATTTTCATTAAAATTAAAAATGAAAATACAACAATATTGTGATTTTTTTTAATCTCTACCACTAAATATGGGTTATGTAATCCTGATATTCTCTAATTATGTGATTATGAGTTTCGTGATTCTGAATTCTGTAATTACTGAGATTTTAAAAATTCAGAACTTGTGTATAAAAATAAAAAAATTAAAATTCAGAACTCAAATAGTCGATTAAGCCTTTCTATAAACGAAGGCCACCGTATACACGTAAAACAATTCATAATTCATTTTTCAGCCAAAATCGAAGGCTTTGATTAAAAGTTCTGACAAAATAATAAGTATAGCAATATTAAATCGAGGGATTAATGTTGTTTAGCCTCTATATTTTAACTTAAGTGTGCATTTAATTTTTATATTTTAAAAAGTAGATTAAAACACTCTTATAGTTAAATATGTTGTATTTTTACCCTTTATTTTTTTTTCAATAATACAATTCCAACAATATTCTTGCATTAATATTATATATATATATATATTCAATAATACAACAAATGTTCTTGCATTAATTAATTATATATATATATATATATATATATATATATATATAAATTAGTAAATTAATTAAAAAATTATTTATTAGTAAATTAACTAATAAATATCAGTACGAAAGAATCTTGTGCAACAATCTTATTAATAAATAAATTAATGTAAGCCAACTTAAAGAAATGTTTAATATTCCTACAACAATCTTACTAATAATTATTTTATAAAAAGTTAATTTACCAAATTAATCCTAAAAATACAATAAGAAATTAAAAGTTTGTGTAAATTTTTTATATTACTTTTAAGGTTAATGTGATAAATTATCATTTTTTCTTTTCAGTAATATCCCCCTAATATTATTTCAAGGGCATTATTATATATAAAAAAAAAGTAAGGTTAAGAGTGTAACATATTCAACAACAAATAGTATTTTGAGAATTTTTTTTTTAATATATAAACTAAACGAACACTTTAATTCAAAATAGTAAGACTAAACAAACATTTACCCCTAACCAGAACCTAACATTTTAGTCCCCACCGACAGTATCTCTTAACGACATCTCTAATACTCATTAAAAATCAAATGATGCATTTGTCTACTGCACAACGAAACTTAATATACACGTCTTCATTGAATTGAGAATTTTGTCGGCCGAAATTTTTTTGGGCGGTGCTTATTGCGAGGCCTGGCCAGATTCTTGCTTGAGAAATTTGCATGCGTTCGTAATTTGCATGTCTTGAGTGTGCTTAAAAATGATGATTTATCATTCAATCTTTTTTGCAAAGTGCCCCACAAAATTAAATCATCTGTATGCCAAGCCAAAGTCAATGAATAAAAAAAGGTAACTTCAGTTCAAACTTTTTATTGGCTTTCTTCACTTTGGCAAGCACAATCATACACCTTCGATCATGATCATGATCATGAATCATTGAGTTTATGGGCATCTTGCACTTCCCGAGGAAATGTGCGTGTATATCACCATTCTTTTCTTTCCTTTATTTTTTATTTTTTTAAATTCACTCTCTTTTATTGTTACTTTTATTATTAACATGCAATCAAATATCTGTCGAGACCTGACTTGAATTAGGGTTAATTGAATTATGATGGGCGGCATAACCACTTATAACACTAAGTTGATCTCGACCGCCCCTAATTTTTTAAATTTTAATTCCTTTTGACAGTAACCTATAAAGTAAATAAATTAAGAAATAAATAATGTTAACCTGTAGAAATTAGTAATGTTAACCTGTAATATTTTGAACACATATGTAATTTAGTCATTTTTTTTACTTTAAATTTCTTATTTAGGCGGTATTTATTTATTTTGTCTAAAATCTGAATAGACCTGAATGTCTAAATCTAAATAATATGTTTATTTTTTTTTGTCTAAATTGCTAAAAATAAATATTAAGTTTTTTACTTAAAAAATCTAAAAACTAATATTTTATATTTATATCCTTACAAATTATAAATTTAAATAAATAATAAACATATCAAAGAATATAAATAAGATAATATATTATTATAACGTAAATCATATTCAATTAAATACAACTCTTTAATATCCTATATTATATATGTTAATCAATTTTATTATAGTTTATGACGTTTTTATATGAAAAATATTCATAAAAGTTATGAAGATAAATAATTCTAATTTGAAAAAAATGAAAAGATAAAGACAATAATAGTCTACCACTACGTATTTTCACAAGTTATATAGAAATGTGTAATAATACTAATTATTAAATTTTATTGAGGTAAGAATGAAAATTAATTGATTAGATAAGGAAATTTCGGAGAATATCCTTTAATGACATTATTCATACTCTTTAGATTAAGCAACAAGTTAAAAAAAATAGTTTAATTACTTAATGACTGAATATTTTAATTAAATAGAAAAAACAAACAAGTTTAATGACTTAACTGATCAAAATTAATTCAATTAAGTTATTAAATAAAAAAAAAAAAGCTAAGGATGATGTAGTATTAATGATTATTTTACATCTTTGGTTTTTAAGCTATATATACATATTTTATTGAGACAAAAAATAAACCACTTTTTTTTGTTTTATCTAATTTTTTTCTCTCTCACAAGACACAAATACAATCAATATTTGCAGTTTATTTCAACTTCTGTCGAACTAAAATCATAGTTCCGTCGCGAATTAGGACCGTAGTAACGCAGCTTAACTCTAATAAAACAATAGCTAAGGATGATTTAGTATTAATGAAAAGAAAACAAATCTAGGCATCAAATCTTAAATAACAAAAGCGAGTCCTAAGCAAGCAAACAAACAAACAACAAACAAATCCAACTTGGTGATCCGTGGATCGCGTTCGATATTTAGATGAATATACATAAAAATTGAACCATTAACAATGCTCAAGGCTTCAAATTTTCAGACGTACAAACGACAATTAACAGGAAAATGCTGATTGCAAATCGAAGCAACTTGGAAAATCTTTTGTCTTGTCATGATCTTTTTGCCCCTTATCTCTTATTTATTATATTTATATATTGTTGATCAGACAATCACTTTGCCTTATCCATATTCATTGTCATCATTCGACTAGATAAAATCATTCTGATGACTCTTATCACGTTTGTTAATTCAAAATTTGAAGCGCTATAGTAAATGGAACTTGCTTTCCATTGTGTCTTGTAAATTTAATGGTGTAATTTTTATTCTTGTAAGACAAATTTTGAAACATCATTTAGTTTCAATAGCATCTAATGTAAAACCATGAAGAAAAAGAGAAAGCCATGCATAGTATTGTAGTGTGTATGTTAAATGAGTTGAGGCTTTGACTATTTGTGAATTATTAAACAAAGCAAAAGATATCATCACGCAAAAGAAGATCTTTTTTCTCTTCATAGATGTGAATAATTAATCGATTTGGTAAAAAGGAAACAAATGAAATGATCTGGATCAATAACTTCGCCGTATAATCCCAACAACTCGATCCATATGAAAAGGAATGTGAAAGATTTTTTTATCATTAACAACTGTCATTAAGTGAACACGTATCATCAAGATTGTCATCAAAACTTATGTAAAAATGAATTCAGTCTGAAATATTTTCTCTCTGTAGTTTAAGAAAGTTTCCTGTCAACCAAACATTTTATAATCTTCAACTTGGTATCAGAGCCACGTGATGGCTTCTTCAAGCTTTAATTCTTCAACTCATGTCTCGTCTGGAACATCCTTTACCTTTACCACACCAATCAAACTTGATCGCACAAATTACACGATCTGGAAACAACAAGTACTCTCTTCAATTCGTGGGAATGGTCTTGAGAGCTACATCGATGAATCAAAACTCTGTCCAGAGCAATTTCTTCCTAATAGATCTGGATCTGGTGAAGCAAGTGGAGAAGGTCGTGAAAATCCAGATTTTGTTGCATGGAAACGTCAAGATCAGCTTCTGCTCAGCTGGATAATGTCCTCAATGAGTCTTGAGATTCTAAGTCTCGTGGTAAGCTCACAAACTACTCTTGAGTTATGGAAGAATCTGGAAAAACAATTTGGATCAGAATCAATGGCTAAAAAGGTTCACCTTAAAATGCTTCTTAGTAATCTAAGAAAAGGATCTCTGTCTATGACTGAATACTTCACAAAACTTAGAACAATTTCTGATGGTCTTGCTTTGGCTGGAAGTCCTTTAAGTAACATTGATCTAATCACTCATCTTATCACTGGCTTAGATCACTCCCACTATCCTGTAGTTGTTTACATTGAAGCAAACATGTTGACTATGGATCTAAGTGAAGCCTATGCTATGTTATTGACACATGAGGCTAGACTTGAAAACAGTAAGATTGTTGACAATAAAGAAGCTAAAAGCAACTATATGGCTAATGTAGCTCAAACTGGAAATTTTCAAAAGAAAGGTAATGGTAATAATCAGAATAATTGGAATAAAAATGGAGGTGGAAACTGGAATCAAAACTGGAATCAAAACTTTGCTGGTAGAGGTGGAGGATATCAAGGTCAAGGAAGAGGTAGTTGGAATGGAAATCCTAATGCTGGAAGAGGCTTTGCTGGTGGTTTTAATAATGGTGGTGGTAACTTTAACAGTGGAGGTTTAGCTGGTAATTTTAATAATGGAAACTCTAATGCTGGTGGCTTTGGCAGAGGTGGTTTTGGGGGTAATAGAAAGAATTTTGCTCAAGGAGGAGTTATGTGTCAGATTTGCTTCAGGTATAACCACACTGCTGCTGATTGTAGAGACAGATTTAATAGAAATTTTGCTCCCAACTTTCCAGCTCAGGGCTACCATCCAAATCAGGGACCAAAATCAGCCTACATGGCAACATCTGAGGGAGTTGCTGATCAGGGTTGGTATCTTGACAGTGGGGCTACTCACCACCTTACCAACTCAGCCCAGAACTTAACTGATGGTAAAATTTATTTTGGCACAAATTCTTTACTTGTAGGCAATGGACAAGGTCTTCAAATCACACATATTGGGAATGCATGCTTACATACTTCTGTTGGTTCATGCATTTATCTTCATAATACCCTATGTGTTCCAAAAATTACCAAAAACCTTATAAGTGTTTCCAAGCTTCTTGTTGACAGTAACATCACAATTGAATTTACATCTGATGTCTGTTTTCTAAAGGACAAGGTGAAGGGAACACTGCTGGCTCAGGGGATTGTTGAAGGAGGGTTGTATAAGCTGCTGTCATATGAAGAGTCATTTCTTCCTTTTGATTCAAAAGTTCAACAACCAAGTTCTATGGTGTCAGTTTTTTCTTCTCATCAAACCTGTGTTAACCCTTTGTCTGTGCAAATAAAGTCTGGTTTTCCAGTAAGCTTTCATGCTTCCAGCAATGTTTCAGTTAGTCTTTTACATAATAGACTTGGTCATCCAAGTAAGCATGTTGTTCAAACTCTTTTGAGAAACAGCTGTATCAACATTTCTTCTGATAATAAACAACAACTTGAATTCTGCAATGCTTGTCAACTTGGTAGTTGAAGATTATAAAATGTTTGGTTAACAGGAAACTTTCTTAAACTACAGAGAGAAAATATTTCAGACTGAATTCATTATTATTAATATGTAAAAATGAAATGACGGATTACAAAACTTTATATACACAAGTCTGGAAGATTCTACAACACCAGATGCATGTGAATCAGCTTAACAACCTTTAACAAATTATTAGTGGGAAAACAATAACAAACTCTGAAATCTGTTTTGACATAAGTAACTGTAAGCTGACGTGGCTGCTGACTTAGCTGCTGACATGGACATTACGATTTATTCTTAACATTCCCCCTTAAGCTCAAGGTCTGGGACAGACATTGAGCTTAGCTCTCATATAAGCAAAATGATCAAAGCTAAGTGGTTTAGTGAGTACATCTGCCAACTGATCTGAGCTTGATACATGTTCAACAACAAATTCCTTCTTTGCAATGTGTTCTCTCACAAAGTGTAAGTCTAGCTCAATGTGTTTGGTGCGTGAATGGTATTTGGGGTTACTTGCCAGAGCTTCTGCACTTTTATTATCACAGTATAAAATAGGTGTGTTGGTGAGCTGCACTTTGAGTTCCTGCAACAGATATGAAATCCATAGCACTTCTGAAGATGTCAAGGCTAATGCCCTATATTCTGACTCAGCTGAAGACCGAGAAACAACATTCTGTTTCTTAGATGACCAGGACACAAGATTTGACCCAAGAAAAATGCAGTAACCACCTACAGATCTTCTGTCATCAGGGTCAGAACCCCAGTCTGCATCTGAGAAGGCTGTGAGAGAAAGAGATTTTGAATTATAGAATTGAATCCCATAATCAGCTGTACACTGAAGATACCTCAGAACCCTTTTACAGGCTTGCCAGTGAAGCACAGTAGGAGCAGCTAAGAATTGACTCAGCTTGTTTACAGTAAAGGCTATATCAGGCCTTGTTAGAGTTACATACTGAAGAGATCCAATAACACTTCTGTAAAGAGAAGGATTCTCAAACTTAGTACCCTTATCTTTATACAATTTGTCAGCAGCACTCATTGGAGTAGTACAGCCTTTGCTGCCAAGCATATGAGCCTTCTGTAAGATGTCTCCAATGTACTTGGTTTGTGAAAGGTGTAACCCAGCACTTGATGGAGTAACCTCTAACCCAAGGAAATAGTTGAAGTCACCCAAGTCTTTAAGGGCAAACTCAGAACCAAGCAGTGTAATAATTTCTTCTATTTGTGCATTGCTAGAACCAGTGACTAAGATATCATCTACATAGATGAGAACAGCTAAAACATCTGAACCAGTGTGCTTAAGAAACAGAGAGGTATCTGATCTAGAAGTTTGAAACCCCCACTGTAATAGAGAACCCTTTAATCTATCATACCAAGCACGAGGTGCTTGCTTAAGACCATACAAGGCTTTATTTAACTTGCAGACATAAGTTGGATGTTGAGAATCAATAAATCCCTCAGGCTGATGCATGAAGACTTCTTCAGTTAGGACACCATTCAGGAATGCATTATTGACATCCAGCTGTCTAATGGTCCAATGATTCATCACAGCAAGGCTCAGAATAATTCTAATGGTACAAGGCTTGACAACAGGGCTGAAAGTCTCAAAGAAATCCACACCATAGGTTTGATGAAAACCTTTTGCAACTAATCGTGCCTTATACTTAGAGATACTTCCATCTGGGTTATATTTAACTCGAAACACCCATTTATTTCCAACAATCTTGGTGGCTAAGTCAGCTGGCACAAGAGTCCAGGTTTCATTATTCTTCAAGGCATGAAACTCTTCTGTCATAGCCATAGACCACTTTTGATCTGATAAAGCTATTTTGACACTAGTTGGTTCAATATCTTGAATAGCTGTAAGGTAAGTTTTGGGTTTGAAGATTCCTGCTTTGGCTCTTGTAAGCATTGGATGAGTAGGAACTGTTGATAAGGATGGTTGAGGAAAGGCTACTGATGAATGTTGGATAGATGTGTGAGAGTGATCACTTGAGGAAATAGGTGAAGAATGAGTGTTTATTTGGGGCAAGGAAAGAGAATTTGGAGATGGTGGCACTGCTGGAACTGCTGATGATGATGGAGATTGCTGTATTGAGCTACTGTCATGAAGAATACAGAATGAAGGAGAAGAAATTTGGACTGACTCTGACATTGAGCTAGAAGAAAGAAACAATTTGGAATAAGGAAATTCATGTTCATTGAATTTAACATGAACAGCAATGAAAACTCTCCCTGTTTTATCCAGACATTTGTAACCCTTGTGAAGAGGACTATAACCTATAAACAAACACTTTTGAGAATGAAAATCAAGTTTGTGTTGATTATATGGTCTAAGTAAAGGATAACAAGCACTGCCAAACACTCTAAGGAAATCATAATTTGGTGACTGCTGAAACAACTTTTGATAAGGTGATTGATTGTTTAAAACTGTGGTTGGCATTCGATTAATGAGGTAAGAGGCTGTGTGAAAGGCTTCCCACCAGAAAGTGACAGGCATATGAGCTTGAGCAAGAAGAGTTAACCCTGTTTCAACAATATGTCTATGCTTCCTCTCAACCACACCATTTTGATGATGTGTGTGAGGACAGCTGTACCTAAGTTGGATACCTTCTTGGTGAAGAAAAGAAGTAAAGGCTTTAAACTCTCCCCCCATGTCAGATTGTAATGTTTTGATAGGGAGACTAAATTGTTTTTCTACCAGGGCTTTGAAGTTTTTGAAGGTACCTAAGGCATCTGATTTTAGCACAAGAGGAAAGATCCAACAGTACCTAGTATAGTCATCAACAAAGGAGATGTAATACTTATAGCCTTCCATAGAAAGTACAGAGGCTGGTCCCCAGAGGTCTGTATGGATTAACTCAAGAGGATTTTTCGATTTGATTTCAGTTGCTGAAAAATGAAATTGATGTAGTTTACCAAGTTGACAAGCATTGCAGAATTCAAGTTGTTGTTTATTATCAGAAGAAATGTTGATACAGCTGTTTCTCAAAAGAGTTTGAACAACATGCTTACTTGGATGACCAAGTCTATTATGTAAAAGACTAACTGAAACATTGCTGGAAGCATGAAAGCTTACTGGAAAACCAGACTTTATTTGCACAGACAAAGGGTTAACACAGGTTTGATGAGAAGAAAAAACTGACACCATAGAACTTGGTTGTTGAACTTTTGAATCAAAAGGAAGAAATGACTCTTCATATGACAGCAGCTTATACAACCCTCCTTCAACAATCCCCTGAGCCAGCAGTGTTCCCTTCACCTTGTCCTTTAGAAAACAGACATCAGATGTAAATTCAATTGTGATGTTACTGTCAACAAGAAGCTTGGAAACACTTATAAGGTTTTTGGTAATTTTTGGAACACATAGGGTATTATGAAGATAAATGCATGAACCAACAGAAGTATGTAAGCATGCATTCCCAATATGTGTGATTTGAAGACCTTGTCCATTGCCTACAAGTAAAGAATTTGTGCCAAAATAAATTTTACCATCAGTTAAGTTCTGGGCTGAGTTGGTAAGGTGGTGAGTAGCCCCACTGTCAAGATACCAACCCTGATCAGCAACTCCCTCAGATGTTGCCATGTAGGCTGATTTTGGTCCCTGATTTGGATGGTAGCCCTGAGCTGGAAAGTTGGGAGCAAAATTTCTATTAAATCTGTCTCTACAATCAGCAGCAGTGTGGTTATACCTGAAGCAAATCTGACACATAACTCCTCCTTGAGCAAAATTCTTTCTATTACCCCCAAAACCACCTCTGCCAAAGCCACCAGCATTAGAGTTTCCATTATTAAAATTACCAGCTAAACCTCCACTGTTAAAGTTACCACCACCATTATTAAAACCACCAGCAAAGCCTCTTCCAGCATTAGGATTTCCATTCCAACTACCTCTTCCTTGACCTTGATATCCTCCACCTCTACCAGCAAAGTTTTGATTCCAGTTTTGATTCCAGTTTCCACCTCCATTTTTATTCCAATTATTCTGATTATTACCATTACCTTTCTTTTGAAAATTTCCAGTTTGAGCTACATTAGCCATATAGTTGCTTTTAGCTTCTTTATTGTCAACAATCTTACTGTTTTCAAGTCTAGCCTCATGTGTCAATAACATAGCATAGGCTTCACTTAGATCCATAGTCAACATGTTTGCTTCAATGTAAACAACTACAGGATAGTGGGAGTGATCTAAGCCAGTGATAAGATGAGTGATTAGATCAATGTTACTTAAAGGACTTCCAGCCAAAGCAAGACCATCAGAAATTGTTCTAAGTTTTGTGAAGTATTCAGTCATAGACAGAGATCCTTTTCTTAGATTACTAAGAAGCATTTTAAGGTGAACCTTTTTAGCCATTGATTCTGATCCAAATTGTTTTTCCAGATTCTTCCATAACTCAAGAGTAGTTTGTGAGCTTACCACGAGACTTAGAATCTCAAGACTCATTGAGGACATTATCCAGCTGAGCAGAAGCTGATCTTGACGTTTCCATGCAACAAGATCTGGATTTTCACGACCTTCTCCACTTGCTTCACCAGATCCAGATCTATTAGGAAGAAATTGCTCTGGACAGAGTTTTGATTCATCGATGTAGCTCTCAAGACCATTCCCACGAATTGAAGAGAGTACTTGTTGTTTCCAGATCGTGTAATTTGTGCGATCAAGTTTGATTGGTGTGGTAAAGGTAAAGGATGTTCCAGACGAGACATGAGTTGAAGAATTAAAGCTTGAAGAAGCCATCACGTGGCTCTGATACCAAGTTGAAGATTATAAAATGTTTGGTTGACAGGAAACTTTCTTAAACTACAGAGAGAAAATATTTCAGACTGAATTCATTATTATTAATATGTAAAAATGAAATGACGGATTACAAAACTTTATATACACAAGTCTGGAAGATTCTACAACACCAGATGCATGTGAATCAGCTTAACAACCTTTAACAAATTATTAGTGGGAAAACAATAACAAACTCTGAAATCTGTTTTGACATAAGTAACTGTAAGCTGACGTGGCTGCTGACTTAGCTGCTGACATGGACATTACGATTTATTCTTAACAATCAATTCAATTAATTAACCCTACATAGAAGATAATTCATTATGTGCATAACAATGCACGATATATATAATCATATCATTTGCCATTAGTAAAAAAACCCCTCTTTTTCTTTCACGCCTCACATAACTTTATTATTTTAATTCCATCCCTTACTATCGAATATGATTGGTTTCTACTTTCTATTTAGGAATATATATATATATATATAGAGAGAGAGAGAGAGAATAATTTTTTGTTTGGAATTTTAAAATCCGATAAAATTTTAAAATTATAGGGTTTAAAAGTATTATAAAATTAAGTTTTAAAACAACACGATTTTAAATTTTACAAACTTTCAAGCACTTTAAAATTCTAAATAAATTTTTTTCCTATATATGTGTGTGTACACGCGCACACGCACCTATTATTTTTCTATTAAATTGTCGTACGAGAGAATTGCTATACTAATGGATTTGTGATGTTACGTTTCAAGATTTCTAACACCAAAAAAATAAATAAATGAATAAAGAAATGAAACTTCTAATGAGAAATAGAGTTGAAACCCTGCCTTAGCAAAAGTTTTAACACAAAATTTGAAATTTTAATCTATATAAAAATGAACCTCATTGTGCATCGCATGCTATACCATTCTCTATTCGATATGAAAGACTTTAAATAGGTCAACAAAGCATTATTTGACATTTTTACCATCAATTTCTTTGAATTTTCTTTTTCCTTTTTTTTAATAAAAATTGACAATAAAGCTACACCGATTTGATTAAAAATTGGAGTTATCGGATGACGGGTCAAGCAAAAGATTCTAGTAACATATCAACATCTTATAATCTATAAAAATAATATATTTCAATTCTTAAATAGTACCTTAACTTTTTTTTTAATTACTAATATTTATGCGACATTCATTTATTTAATGATTAGTTTTCAATGTTATAATTTTTACTGTACTATGTGATAAATTATTTTGTCAATATCATCACATCGTTTAGAGTTAAAAAAAAATTACTTAAAAAATGTATATATATATATTTTTTTTGAAAGAAAAAAATGTATAGTATTATGTGCTGCAAAATCGATAGCTTGATTAAGAGACGAATGATGTGACCCTGGCCGGCCGAAATTATGATGGCTATCGAGGCTCCACTGGGGTTGGAGCATAGACAAATAATAAGGTGACAAATGTCGGCCAAATATGGCAAGGAAATCGTGGCAAATTATAGTCTTTTACAACTTAGTTTTACACTAATAAGCCAAGAAAATTGTTGGGATATACAACATACTTGTAATCTTGATTGTAGACAGAACGAAGATGGAAAATCGAAATTGGATTTAGTAAATGAATAGCACATATACAAATTGCCATGTCCTGGAGTCAAGATTCTCATGCTCATTGGTCCCATTTTGTAGCTTATCTCTTCCCTACACATAACACATATATACACTTGGCTCTTATCGAATTAATTACCAATTGCTTTCCGTCATATCATCCGTATAAATACTGATGTGGTGGAGCACTAGCACTTCCCACGCTTTACCATTTTTCCACACGAGCATTAAAACAAACGCTTGGCAATCTGATGCACAAAAAAAGAAACCCTAGTGATGATCAAAGTTTATTATTATTTTGCATTTCCAGAGGGTGATTGACTTTGTCTAACTTTGTGGGTCAGTGCAATTTTAACATTTGGACCGTCATATCATCGCCCTTTTTGAAAAACTTTTTTATTGAAGCATTTGGTCAAGTTGAGTGGTGTGGGCTTAAGTAGTTTTGTAGATCATTATGGGTTGATTATTATGTAGACAACTAAATCCATGGTGGGCCAAGATTTTAGTGTGAAAAAAGATATGCAAATCTAATTTCAATAACTTTTCTTGTTATCTTTACCAAATTGCCCATTTGAATCACTATTTATGCGAACAGTTGGTCAAATGATATACATCTTCTTTTTGGGTAAATTTTTGGACGGAAGGTGTTCCAATGTTGAATTTGCAGAAATTAGCGTTGTAATGATAAGGTTTCCAACTTTAATTAACATAATAAGAGGGTAAAACCTAGGATTGATCCAAAACCTAGTATGCTTCTCAAAATTAATTAAAGATATATATACTTTATTAATGGTGGACCTATGAGTTTTCTAAAATTGGATTAATGCTTTAATGGCTTCAAAAAGGGGTGTTCACACATAGAGGTCTAAATTGAGCTAAAGCTTGAATGGAATAGTGCCAACTTGGCATTGTATGAGATTTTCGGTTGAGTTCTGTTTTTGTATTATTCAAAGTTCATTATAATCTAACAATATTATAATAATTTTAACTGAGTTTTGAACACCAAATCTTTTATATCATCTATGAGATTTTATTAGTTGAACTAACTGACATATAATCAATTGGTAAATTCCCTAATTTGACAGGAGTATGATCCGGTATTCAGCTGAACTTGTGTAGAGAATCGAGTCAACGTTCAGCAATTGTTTAGAGTCCACATAGAGCAATTATCGAATGTTGATCCGGTGCTCAGCACAAGCTCAACTAAGCACTAGATTTGTTTTCTAATTTGAAAATGTTAAAATTTTATTTAAAATTTTTAAAGAGAAATTGTATTATAATTATTTTTTTAGGTTGCTTAATAAGTAAAAACCAAAAACTTAAAAAAAAAAATCTCTAAGTTAAATATTTGTTTCACAGAGGAAAACATTTGATCATGATATCATTCTGCTGCATATCTGATAGAGTAAGTCACACTCTTCCTTCATTACATAGACACGAGCAAAAAGTAGTTAAAATTCGGGAAAAATGAAATCCAATATAATATTTTTTTCCCTATAACAAGGCCCTTTGAATAGGAATCTTTTACTCTTTTTCCCAAAAGAATTTTTTTTACTGTTACTTGAAATAAAATAAAGTAACAACAAACACAAAAAGGAAAAGAAAAGAAAACGTACCCTCATGTGTCTCCAACTATTGCTCCACCTTTTTATGCCTCTTCCCCATGTTCTTTATAATTTCCACAGTGACCAACCCTAGCTAAAATATTCAACAAGCTTAACTCTCACCAGCAATTTTTTTTTTTTTAATGCAATATATGAAATCAATCTATTCCAGCCGTCGGATTTGTTGAGGTTTGTTTTAATCTATGGCTAATGATTCATCATCAAAACCTAAATCTTACACAAAAGTATGTGTCATTAGCCTAGCTAATGTGCCACCCACCATGTGGAGTATTATTAATTCAACTAGTAAAGGATTAATAATTGATAATTAGTTATTATAATGAAGGAGTACAGAATAGAAGCATCACAGTCACAGATTCATAACCACCCAAGAAAGTTTAAATAATTTTTTAAAATTATGTAATTTATTATGATAATTAAGAAGATTATCTGATAAATTAATGAGAAAAGTAAGGACAATGAATGAGAAAAGTAAGGACAATGACTGGCATGTCAGCCAACCGCAACATATATTATCATCCTCCGGAAGAGCAAGAAAAGAATAGAACACACTTACACACATGAGCAGGGAAATATAAAACTACATCAACTATCAATGGAAGAATTATTATTTAGTATTTCCAAACCTTATAGAAAAACTATAAGAAAGAAAAATATAATATTAATCAGCAAAATGCAGATAATAATAATAATAATAACAACAATTATAAATTCAATCTTATCCCATGTTAGGCTATGTGGAGCTAGGTTATAGGAGCATGATGTGCACGCAGTTAATTGGAGCATGAAAGGCGCATAATCATCAATGTGAGTGCCTGGAGGCTGAGAGCATTCAAAGAATCAAGAATGGGCTCTCTGCATTTTGTCCTTGATGTAGCTGTAGAGGATGCCAAATGCCAATGCCCTCGAACTTCGAAGTTTGATAAATTGAAGAAAACAATGTGTTGAGGGCCGGTAAATTGCTTTTGGCTTCTCTTAACTGCTAACTAGCCGTTAGTGGTCAAAAAGCACTTCTAGGTAGGATGGAGGTTATGGGCTCAACACAAGTCATGACTTTATCATGGAGAATTTTAAGTGTAACGTAGATTAGTAATTCACAACTTTGGAGATATATAAATGGCGTACTGAAATACTGAGTAACGAAAATATAGAAAAATATGAACTCGATTATATTAAAGGATAATAAATTATTTTGAATTTTTTTTTATATGTTTTTAGGTTGGATCTTATTATGATAAAATGATTATATTTTCTCATTCGAAATTATTCCTAATATAATAATCACATCAAATGTTGTGAGAGCGAGAAGAAACAATTTACGAGTAGCCATCTTTAGTCAGATGACAAACTCACCTCTAAGTGAGTTCTACTCAAACTGCAACATAATTCGCGTATAAATTTATGCATTCGCCCCTATTCTATTTTTAGATTCTATTACTTTACATTGATCTTTCAGCAATAAGCTAATTAACGATACAACATCATTTATGAGTTAATGAGACAACACTTGTCGAATAAAAGATCAATAACATCACTCATTGAAATTAAAACGATAGCATTAAAACAAAAAAAAAGAAAAGAAAAGAAAAAAAGAATGTGTAGCATTAAACCTACCGGTACTTTTTCCTCTTGCCGCTCATATCTTTTTTAGCCCATGCTTTCATTTCCATTTTGGACGACGGGCAAAAACACAATTGGTCTTTGCATGAAACACCACAACTGTTATTACACATTTCAAGTTCATACAAAACCTTGAAACGGGAACATCTTTGTCTAGCTAAGAATCCAAGGTGGTGCAGAAAAGGACATGTCCACCTTATGTCTTACATTAAGAGACATCAAAATTCCAAATTTAGATGATCTAATTCAACTACATATTGGCATGAAGATGACAATTCTTACATGTGAAAATCATGCAGTGAAGAACTGCTTCATCATGCCTTCAAACAATTTCAATTTACACGCATTGTTTCTTTCTTGCCCGTAAAATTTCTGTGTACAAATATATAGACCATAGAAGCTTGATAGGGAGGTAAAGCCCTAGCACAGATCTAATGTAATCAAGCTCAAAATATTGTCGTTTTACCTTTTAAAAAAAACAGCAAAACGATGTGATTTAATTAATCTTATATCAAGTTAAGTCGTATGAATTTTTCATATATATATATATATAAAAGATTTGGAATAGAGAAGGTTTAGTAACCTTACAAGCTCACAATTACCTTTTGAAAATGATTAACGATTAACGAACACGATCGTGCGGGGTTATCGACACGACATCGTTTTCGGCGTGTACTTCTCACAAGAATTTAGGCTTTCTAGCATCCAATAGATTTGAAATCACTTTCCCGTCGGGGCATTTCCGTAATTGTATTGGAAAGCAAGGGCAGTGTCACCGATGACGCGATCACGACAGCAAACCCGCACTATCTTCTCGTCACCTGTTCAGACTCACCAACTGACCAACACTTCTATCTCTCTCTCTCTGACCAGAAACCGACAAAAACTTCCACAGTGGCATTCCCGCGTAATTTCGACGAACTCCAAGCCCTGTTTTCGCAATACAAAAGCTTCCCCCTACACGCACATCAAAAACATCCCACAGTGGCCAACCAAAGCCAAAAACCTGAAAGTGAACTCACATAAAGTCTCAAACACACACACACTACACAAAGCGAAAACAAAGAACTTGTTACCATTTTCTCACACTCACTCAAATGGCGGCCATATTGAAGGCAAGCTGTTTGGTAAATTGACTCAGAGAAAAAAAAAAGGTTTTTGATAAAAATATGGGTTTTAGAAGAATGATTGGGGGAAACTTGGATCCGGAGAGGAAAAGGAGCGGAGGCTTGAGGACGAAGCAAGCTGGAAGAGGATCATGCAGGGGAAGTTAGATAATTTTTCCGATGTGGGAGTAGCCTTTGTTTGTGATTTTTTGTTTTGTTATGTTAAAAAAAGAACGAAAAAGTAAAATGGGTGCTATGTTAAGACAAGTTTTGAAAGCTTTTTGTGCTGGGAATCAGTGGTGCTATGCTGTGTTTTGGAAGATTGGTTGCCAGAATACTAAGTGAGTTTTTGTTCTTTTTCTTTATCAGAAAAGATTTTTTTTAACTTTTTTTTTTTTTAAGTGTTTATCTTTCTGTGTTTGGTTGCTGAGAAAATGGAGGGAAAGTAAAGAAAAAAATGATTTCTAACCAAACTTCAAGTTGGATGATGAAATTATGATTGTTTGGTTATTTGGTTTTCTTAGTGATTAAACAGAATAGATCTAGTATTGACGTTTTTTAGTTTTAATTTCATTTTTTTGGGGTTTATTTTTGGTGGATTTGTGAGGGTAGCTTGGTTCTTGGATACTATTGACTTATTACAGGCTGATTGGATACTGTTAGAGTGTGTATTGGATTATTGACATGTATCCTTTCTCTTTTTGGAATTTTGCGTTTTGGTTTATTCTGTTTTGTCTTTAAGAATCTTAGTAGAAAAGTTGATTTGTAGTAGATTGACAAACCCTCTTTGTATTCGACTGGTTTTCTGTGTATCAAAATCTATTGATTCAGTATCTACCTTCTTTTGTTTGATTCTATTCGTTTGTATTTGCTTGTTTTCAAGCAAAGTAAAGTTGACATTTTTTGCTCTTCAGCTACTGAATCAATGTGCTGATTAGTTGCTTTTTTGTCATGCTCCTTTTGGTTTCTTAGATTACATATAGTTAAAATAAGGAAAAATAGTAACCCTCACAACATATTCTCCTGGAAACTGTTTGAGCTAATTGAGGTTCTCCTTTTCTTCTTTTTTTGAAGTTTATTGTGTCGAGAGTTAACAGTAGTAATTTAATGCCTTGTATGTGTTTATTTCTCAACAACATATGTTCTTTTGTTGTTAGGTTATTAATTTGGGAAGAATGTCACTATGAGTCTACTCCACATCCTGACATACCATTTGGAGAGTGGGATGGATGCTGGGGTTCTTATGAAATTCTCTCTCGACTCAGGATTCATGCAGAAGACAGAGTTCAATTGCTGATTAACAAAATGATGAATAATAATCAGGTTAATGTCGTAGGTGAAGGGTATGCTTCTTTTTCATTTTCCTAATCTTAGTCTCCTATTTTGAGTATGTTTCAATGTTGCTGATGCATTCATTTTTCTTGTTTTCCAGAATACTTGGGCGAGCTGCATTTACAGGAAATCACCAATGGTTTCTTGCTAACAATCATATTAGAGATGCTCATCCACCAGAGGTTTGTGGGAAAAAAAAATCTGCTTATTTTAGTTTCTATAATGGAGAGTCTGTACAGTGAAAGTGGCGTAACCAATTTTGTTTGACATGAGTTGGATTAAGCCGTACCTTTTTCTCGTAACATTTATGTTTAAAATTTTTAATCAAATGCTTCATCCATTGGAGACCAACAATTTTTTCATCATTTAGATTCTTTAGCATCATTATTACCTAAGTTGGTGTATATTTTTCTTTGATACGCTGTTTGAAGGTCGGTGTAATAGTCGTTTCACTTTATATAACTTCCTGTTTTGTGCTTTCAGGTTCAAAATGAGGTGCATCTCCAATTTTCTGCTGGCATGCAGGTCTAATTGCTTTCCATATGTTCTGGTTATTAAATTGTTTGGCATTTTTCTGTTTGATTAAAATACTTGTATTTTGTTTGCAGACAGTTGCAGTTATACCTATTCTTCCTCATGGTGTTGTTCAGCTTGGTTCTTCCTTGGCTGTAAGCCTTTTGTTTTTGTTTTTTACCCTTGAGATACACAAAAACTAATGTCACATCATGTAGATGTCTAGTTCCTTGTGCCTAACATGAAACAGGCTTGGTTTGGTTAACAATAGGGTGAATGAGAGCTATTTGGCTTGAATTCTGTATTGGTTAAAAATGCAAAAGAAGGTGAAAATGAAGTCATGCATAATTATCAGTCTGGATCTTTATTGGTTATCTATAATGATAGGGCCGGGATCAAATTAAGTAATCTCAATTACTATTCAGTTGCCTTTAAATATTTACTTTTGATGGGGGATTGTTTATGTCTTTGTGTCCTTGAAAGCATTTTAATTGTTGTATCAAGTTGAATGCCTTCCGTGCTGAGTTGTTCTCTAAATTACTCGTAGTTACTAGCTAATTTTTTATGAAAGTTTTTTAAAGTTTGATTAATTGAGAAAGTAATTAGTTGATTTTATTAGCTCCCTTGAGCCTAAAAATTTATCCATCCATTCTTGCTGCTTCAGATTTCGGAGAACATTGGCTTTGTGAACTATGTGAAGAGTTTAATCCTACAACTGGGGTGCGTCCCTGGAGCTCTTCAACCAGACTACGGAGCAAAAGAATCCGCTAACAGCCCTGGAGTACCAGTTCCTAATGGAATGCTTAATTCTGTAGATTCATCTGGAATTTTCAAGGTGACCTCAGCTGCTGATGGTTACAACCAACAAAGCAGCTCATCTCATCCATCAAGGCTAGCTTGCCAACTGTTGGGTTCTCTAGGTAGACAGATTCAGCATAGTGCTCAGGCTACTGTGCAAACATTTCAAACCCATAACTTGAGCCAAACTTCTGGCAAATCCCATGATGACGGCTGTGAACAAAAGTCTACTACAATGAAACATAATCTACCTTTCAGGGGTCAACAGGATAATGGAGGTGTGGGTGCTGATGTTATCCCCTTGAGTTCAGATGCATGGTTGGACCAGCCTGATCCTTTGTACGGTTCAGGATCTGCATTTCATCATCAATCAAGTGCTGTTTGTAATAGCTTCAAGTTAACTGAACAACAGATCTTAGCAGATGGTTCTGTTCAAGATCATGCTCCTAACAGGGTGAATGAGTCAGGCAGTAATAGCTTTGTTTCATCTCAATTGAAAATATATGGGGACTTGGTTGGAGGTTCACTTCCTACAAAATATCTTGAAGGAAGTGGCCTATATGGTGGGATGAGTAATCAAAGAAGTACGGTATCAATTCCGTGCACTATTCAAAATCCACATAAATCAGCAGACATTAATATGCAGTCCTCACATCTGGTTGGTACTGGGTCTAAAAATGCAAATTCATCCAAAGAGGAGGTTCCTTTATACGGTCTGGTGGACACAACCACTGGTCGCCTGCTTTCAAAAGGCTGTGATGAAGGACGTAGTTCATTAGATGCTAAGCATAGACCGAATAATTTAGCTTCTTGGAAGGGAAGGGTGGAAGACGATTTGTTTCAAGCCCTTAACAACCCACTGACTCATCTTGATCAGCATATGTTGAGTGGCCAAATGCCTGGTTTTGTTAATGACTGCCAAACATCTGACTATGGAAATGTGGCTTCAAAATCTAGGGACGCTAAATTTGAAGATGGAAGCACACAACCACCTTCAGGGGACGACTTGTTTGATATTTTGGGTGTGGATTTTAAGAATAAGCTCCTTAATAACGACTGGAATAATTTGCTTGCTGATGGGAAACATACAAGTGAGGGTAGTTCAATAGCTATGAATGCTCCTGATGTGAGTGCTGGTTTCTATTCAGTTAATGAAGGGATATTAGATGGCAGTTCATTCTCTGGGATGGGTACCGAGCATCTTCTAGAAGCTGTGGTCTCCAGGGCTAACTCTGTCTCAAAGCAGATCTCAGATGATAATGTCTCTTGCAGGACAACATTGACACAGATCAGTAGCTCCTCTATTCCTACTGTTTCTCCCTCCTCCGGCCAGGTTAATATGTCTAACTTAGTGCCAACGGAACTGTTTGACATTACCAAGTCCTTGACAAAGGCATGGACTGGGGGATCCAGCTCTTTTCAGTCTGGTTGTAGCAAGGATAATGAAGGAAATTGCTCTCAAACTACTTCCGTATATGGGTCCCATATCAGTTCGTGGGTAGAACAGGGTCAAAGCGTGAAGCGTGATGGTAGTGTCTCAACTGCATATTCTAAGAAAAATGATGAAACAACTAAATCAAATCGCAAAAGACTTAAACCTGGGGAGAACCCTCGACCAAGGCCCAAAGATCGCCAGATGATTCAAGATCGCGTGAAAGAATTGCGAGAAATTGTTCCGAATGGGGCAAAAGTAATTGCATTTATTTTCATGACTGATTTTAACTTTTATCTTTTTTCTGTTGATGGTAGTTTAAATTTTAATACTTATGCTGTTCTTTATTCCCTTGATATGGTTCAACAGTGTAGCATAGATGCGCTTCTAGAACGAACCATCAAGCACATGCTGTTCCTGCAAAGTGTGACAAAGCACGCTGACAAGCTAAAACAAACGGGGGAGTCTAAGGTATAGGGGATCTCTAAGTTTTGTACTTCTACCATTATATTTGGCGCACAAGTTTAAATTTATTACATTTAAGTTTTTTGGGCTGGTGATCATCATGCCTGAACTTGCAGATAATCAGCAAGGAAGGCGGTTTGCTTTTAAAAGATAACTTTGAGGGAGGGGCAACATGGGCATTTGAAGTCGGTTCACAATCTATGGTCTGCCCTATCATTGTTGAGGATTTGAATCCACCTCGGCAGCTACTCGTGGAGGTAGTAACTGCCCTCTTTTTTCGAGTAGAAATTGTTTGGCTTGAATAAGTTTTTATATATCTGGGCTTGTTGACAGATGCTTTGTGAGGAACGGGGTTTCTTTTTGGAAATAGCTGATTTAATCAGGGGATTGGGGTTAACCATCTTGAAGGGACTGATGGAAGCAAGGAATGACAAGATCTGGGCACGCTTTGCAGTAGAGGTACCATTTAAAAGCAATGTTGCTGTAACAAATCAACTATGATTTCCTACTAAATGTATTCTAACCGTGAGATCCCCGCCCTGGTTGAGTAGTCAAATCCCTTCATGGTCTGTTTTCATGGCTGTTTGATGATTTTCACTTAGCAAGAAAATGAATGATTTATGCACAGCTTATTAGAGCAGTTTAAATATGTGATGTTCGTCAATTTCTTTAGGGGTTTATTTCATAGAAAATGAAAACAAGCTGTTAGCCCACATTTTAAAAACTTTCCTTCTTTTCAAATGTGGTTCTTGTTTGTATGCTAGGGAGTCGGCATTTATAATATATTATCAAAATGCAGCAAGTTGTATAGGTACTTTATTTTATTTTTAATTTTTATAATATTTAAACTTTTCTTCTAGCAGGTATAGACTGGGTAAATCCCCTCCAAATCTTATACATAAAGCTGTTATCTAGGAATATACTAGCTGCAGTAAGAACAGGAGTTACTTCTGCACAGCGAAGCAAGAGAACTTAAAATGTTTGACTTCTGTCAATCTCGTCAAGGATTATGTTCTTAAGATTAAAAGAACAAGCCTTTTGTTTATGGAAAAACCTACCCTCAGTTGAAATGGGAATAATTTTTTGTCATTCTCCTGTCTGTAGATGTCGAGTCTGCTCTGTCCTAAGCTTTTAACCCTGTGTTAACTAATACTGTATGCTTCAAAAATATATCGTAGGTTTGTTTAAACTCCATTTTGTATTAGAATCTTTGTATGCTCACTGCATGTTTCATAAACAGGCTAACAGGGATGTAACAAGGATGGAAATATTTATGTCACTTGTTCGTCTTTTGGAGCAAACTGTGAGGAGCGGCACATTTGTAAATGCCTTGGATAACAACAATGTGATGGTTCATCACTCTTTTCCCCAAGCCACTTCTATAGCAGCAACGGGTAGGCCCAGTAGTTTACAGTGAGCCACCTGCTATTAATACATTTCTGGGCTGGATTTGTTGAGAGCAAGCTCGTGCGGCATTGCTTGCCATGACTGACATGGTTCCAGTCAGCACTTAGGTGGTTTTATCTAACTTGTTCATCTCCCGCAAAACAAATTATGACTGACCTCACATTTTTAGGGAGTGAAAATTTCATTTAGGTAGTCGTGTGAGCTCCTTGAGAACTTTTAAATGTGTGTTCCTTCCAGAGATGTATATTTGAATGTTATCTAATGCTTTCTTAAATTATATAGCTGTGGAAGATGATTATTGAGGAGGTTACATTTAAGTGCTAAGTTTACAAGCAGAGGGGTTGCATAGTAGTGGGTTTGGTGGTTCAAAAATGTATAGAGCATCTGGGATATGAAATGAAGGTATTAAGGTGTTTTGTTTTCTTAATTGGTATTTTCTTGGATTATGGATTTCGCTTCTATTGCATGAATATTGCAATCATGTGTTTCTTCATCGCTCATTTTTCTTTCGTTATGTTAGCTAGTTCTAAATTTAGAAATAACATTCTTAAAAAAAAAATGTAAACGGAGCCGCCGGCGGAGCCGCTGCTGGCTGTAAATGGTAGCATAATTCCTGTTGAAACTTGGTTGTTTTAAATTCAAGATTAATTCTTGGTGTATATCAGAGTGATAGCAAGATTCAGATTAAAAACATTGTTCTTTATTGGATGGCTTCAAAACATTGTTTTCATTGTCCATTAGTGCAAAAATTTTGAAGGGAAAGAGGGGTAAATGAGTCATTTAATTTAATATTTATGGAAATTTAAAATACATAATTATAAGAATTTCTTTATAAAAATTAAAAAATTAAAAAAATTTATTATTAATTTTTTATTCACGCCCAAACTTATGTTTTTATTGCGTAATGATTTTTTTTTTTTTTTGGGTGGCAGTGTTTGTATGTTATGTATTTGTTGTAATCCATGTGAATATGCATTTAAGGTTCAAATACTTTTTAAAATTTTTTATTTATTATTTCTATTTCGTATCATTTCGTTTATAAATTATAAATAAATAGATTAGAATAAAAAAAGAATAAGATTTTTTAATTCTTAATAAATATTTTTTAATTTTAATTTTTTATTTATCTAATTTATAAGAAATATATATGAATAAAAGTGTTATTGAAAATAATGATAGTATTATAAAATTATTATGTCATGTGAGTTATTGAGCATTATGAAAATAATAGAGGCAGGTGGGTACGGGTAGATAGTGATTTTAATAGGAAAAACTAATAATCTCTCATCGATTTAACTACAATGGTATAAAAAACGAAAACTTTTGGAATAAGAGAAAACGTAGATTCCTAAATAAATAAAATTCTGATTCAAAGGCCCATTTTATACAAGAAAGGTGATAACAGAAAAGGAATAAATCAATCAATCACAGTAATTTAGAGAGTTCTTCCAAATTTGTAATACTATAACGGCCATGATACTTGCCATATTTACATGAAATAATAGCAATGACTTTTGTCTCATAATTAATTGACTTAATTGAGAAAACTTCAAGATCACAATTACCTAAGCATCACTGATCCTTAGCCAGCAAGCACATATACATATTAACCAAGGCCTTGGCTACAATGAGCCGGAAGGATAGATAATTTATTAATTTATCTTGAAAATTAACAGAAAAAGCAATTAAAAAAACAGTTCATGAAATTGAAATATATATTTTTTTTTCTCACGCTCTTGTACTTTTATGTTAACATAATACCCAATGCTTCAGAAGATATATAATGAAGATCTATTTCATGTTATCAATCTTTATACAGTCACTTGATTAATTTAAGTTTCATAAACAGGGTAATACAAATGTAACAAGAATGGAAATGTTTAATTATTATTTATGTCTCTTGTTCGTCTTATACATGGAGCAAACTGTGAAGCAAGCTCGGAATTGCTTGCCATGACTGACATGGTTCCAGTCGCTGTCAGCTCTCTCAGGCGGTTCTAAGTTCTAACCAATAACTTGTTCTTCTTCCCCATACCAAATTATGACTAATTAACCTCTCTTTTCTGGGAAGGAATTCAGGTTAGGTGGCTGTGTGAGCTCCATAAGAACTTCCAAATGTATGTTTTCTTTCAGAGATGTGTATCTGGATTTTATTTTTAAGTGCTAAATTTAAAGCCAGAGAGGGGTTGCATATAGCGTGTTTTATGGTTAAAAAATGTATAGATCATCTGCGATAAAGTTTTTTCATTATACATCACAAGTGTTTCGTTTCATTTTTAATGGTTTTGATACATATTTTAAATTTCATGTGATCCATAGTTTAAGACAAACTATTCATAGGGATATTTTATCAGATGCGAACGCTGTACTTCGAAAATACAGATTTGAACTAGCTCATGGTAAATAACTACAAAAGTATACCTAGTTAATAATCAAGATAGCTATAATATGGTATTAAAATATTAACGTCAACACTTCCATTGGAACTTAACTCTTGGGATTCCTATCATTAATATTTCTAGATGTGAATTAATGTAGATTTTGAAAGTTGAAAAATTAACAACTTCTTAAGAGTAAGAGGTTTTAAATGGATCTTGAAATATAAAGGTGAAAATGATATATAATTTCAACAAACAATAAGAGAATTTTGACCATTTTCTCATTAAATTTACCTTAAATATGCAAGTTTAAGGAATTTCATAACAGACAATTAGACAGGCACTTTCTGGAGGAGGGCAATTCTTTCCAGATTTCCCGTAATCGAATAAGTTCGAAGTGTTTTTTTTTTTTTGGGCGAAAATGAACAGAGAGCATGCTGATCATTCTTGTCTCATGAAGTTGACTGATTTATGTTAAGGCCGTGTTTGCTTTTTGCTTCTTATTGTCTTCCTAGCTCGTGCCCTAGTTTCAAGGAGGGTAAATGGTAACAAAATTCCTGTTAGGAACTTAATTATTTTAGGATTCAAGATATTAATTCATGTTGTGTTCACAATGATTGTGAAATTCACATAAAAAAACACTTCAAACTACAATAACATTAAGTAAAACGTCTCTATATATAGTCATATTATGGATACTAATTATTTTTATTACTATATGGACCTGATAATTTAATAGAGGTGTAGTTAAATAAATTAATGTTTTGACTTAATTATCCTTAGCGCAAATAATATGGAGGTAATTTCAAAAAATTAGTACATATATTTATGTAGTGTTACGTAAAGTCATTTGAAAAGTCTAAACATTTGCATTTTCTTAAATGTTTTTCTCTCAATATAAATTTCATAAATACTATACATTGTATAAATCATTGTATTTATATAAATTATTGTCTCAAACAACTTTAAGAATATTATTTTGTTCTATCTTGAACCTTTAATGTAAGGGAAATTATCATTGCACCACCTTTATTTTACCTTATGTTCATCCAATCACTACAAAATTCTAACATGTACTTTGCACCACCTTCCTTTTCGCATTTGTATCAACTAGCAATTTTTACATTAACACTATTAAATAATTTTAATAAAATAATAATTTTACCCCTAAATAAATTAAAAGAATATTTTATCTTATAAAAACTTTTAAAATTAAAAATTATAATCATAAAATATCCCTAAATTTAATAAAAAATAAATCCCAAATAGAGGTGCTCAACTGATTTTTACTAAATTTAGATTTTATAAAATTTTAATAATTATTTTTATTAAAAATTATACTTTTAAAATTTTTTAATAAAAATAAATGAATTTATTTATTAAAAAGTTATAATTTTGTAAAATTTTATTAAAATAACTTAATTAATTTCTTAAAAGAATAAATCCTAAAATTTTAATAATTTAGGGGATTTTTATTAAATCCCAAAATTTTACAATTATTTTTATAATTATAATTTTATATTAAAATAATTTTTATTAAAAATAAAAATTCTAATTTTGGGATTTATTTTTATTAAATTTAGGGATATTTTTATCATTATATATTTTTTATTTTTTAAAGTTTTTATAAAATAAAATGGTCTTTTTATTAATTTGGGGGTAAAATTATCATTTTATTAAAATTATTTAATAATGTTAATACAAAAGTGGCTAGTTGATACAAATATGAAAAAAAAAAGTGGTGCAAAGTACATATTAGAATTTTGAAGTGGTTGGATGAATATAAAGTAAAATAAAGGTGGTGCAATGATAATTTCCCTTAATGTAATATTATATAAATTTTAGGAATATACAAATAATTATTGCTATATGGAAGTGCATCATGATTATTTTTCAATGTATTTGAAAAAAAAAAAAATCGTGATCATGTACGTGAAGACTCTTTTCCTTAGCCTGATGTATTGAGAACATTATTTGTTGATACAATCAACTCCCATAACAAGTCGAACATTTATCCATCCATCCTTGCTGCTTCAGATTACGGAGAACATTGGATTTGTGAACTATCTACAGATTCATCTGGAATTATCCAAATTGACCAGCTCCACTCCTTTATAGCTATTGATGGCTATGACCAGCTCATCTCAGCCATCAAGGTCAGCTTGCCAACTGTTGGGTTCCCTCGGCATTCAGATTCAGCATAACCTTAAGGCTACTGTCCCAAACTGGCAACTGCCTACATTTATGCAAACCCAACTTGGCCACGAAATTTGCTATTTGATTGCCTTTTCGGTACGTACGAGAACAATGGAATAAAATTTTGGATAATGTAGCTCGACGATTTAACCATTCATTCCTGAAGCACCATGGAGGCTTAAAAGAAGAGTCGAACAAACAAGAAATCCAAATGTGGAGTCACTTTCTGTTGAGGAGGCTCACATGTGCAGCAAAGCAAGCAACAATGCAGAGGATCACAGCGGCTTCTATAATCAGTTACAAATTAATGACGTGTGCTGCCAGCTGGCTCCTGGTGGTTATGTAGGTGCTTGTACACGCGACGATTAGTTAAGCAAATTGTAATTAGTTAGTTTTAGCTAAGCTGCCGTATTCGTATATAAAGACTGTTACATGTGCAGATTTATTCTAGAAGTATGTTGAATAAAAAAGTACTTTCAGATCCAGCTTATTTTCTTTGATTTTCTTAGCTGCCAAACAATATTTTCGGCTCTTTAACTCTTTCCAACCAAATGCAATTCCAACTAGGACTGAAAGCTGGAGAGATAGCATGAATAATGGCCATGATTTCAGCAAAAAAAAGAACTGTTATGACCCAAACTCCCGGCGAAAGCCGCAGTGCTTGGCAGGTCCGCTTTTGGGTTGAAAGCAGCCGTCCAGGCCGTGTTGGAAGCCGGTACATTTCCTAATTTATCCCTGCTCCTTTGTCATACAGATGGAAAAAAAGTAAAATTTTGAAATTGCTTATGTTTCTTTTTTGGTTTTATTATTGCATAACTTTTAAATGTTTGCCTAATTACTGTTTCAAATTAGCCGGCATGTTTAAAATTTTTGCTTTAATGATTTGGAGAGCTTAATCTTCAATTTGTATGATCACAAGTACAGGATCCTGTGATATTTATTAATGTAAAATTTTCTGCTTAATGTCCATCAGAATATGTCTTGTTGGATTTTGGACTTATGAACAAGGGGCAGCTGCAACCGGCTCTTCTCCATTCAGAACTCTTTTTAAGTTAAATTTTTTCTTGTTCTGTCTGTTCTACATAGAGAAAATTTTACTGTGCATATTAGCTGAGGTCAAGAATCTGAATAGTCAAGTAACCATTACTTGCAGTTTATTCTTTTGGAAATTGGAACTGTATCCAGAATGAAGGTGCTCCTGCTAAAGACTATTATGTTTTTCATCGTTCCGTTTCCGTGAAGATGGAAAATGGACTTCAGTAAGATATTTTATGGAAGATATTTTATTGCTGTCCGTGCAAAGAGGTGAACTTCAGAAAGTACAAAGAGGGAGATTGGGCTGTTGTAAAAGAAAACATTTATTAAGAGTCTCTCCATCTTTTTAGTGTTGCGAGAAGGAGAAATTTCAGTCAGGAAATGTGATCACTTGCAAAGAAAGGATTCCGACAGTATTTGACACAGCTTCAGCAGCACCCTTTGAGAACAAAGGTCGTTTCTTTCTCATTTGTTTTGTTATTTATCTATTCACTCATTTTTTTGGGGAAATAAAGGTTTCTATTTGGTGGTTGAGAAAGTTGAGAAAAGCTTGAATATTTATTACCTGATGCAGGCAATAAATGCTGAAGTTCTATCTGTAGAGATGTAATTAGTAATCTAAGTAAATTGAGCAAGAAGTTTGAAGGGTTATTTGGTTTGTTTTTAACGTGAAGTAAAGGGTAGAATTTATGTTTACAATGTGGCTTTAGAAATGTGAAGCATGATTAATGTAATCTCTAGAGTTGTCTATAATGCATATAAATAATTAAATATAGAACTCTAGTTGTATGAAAAGCAAGAACGAAAAAAAAAAGAATTAAGCAATAAAGTTTTAGTAATTTCCAGCAAAATATTCTGTTCTTAAATAAAAATTCTTCTACACTTCCGCCTGCACCCAACAAATTTGGTATCAGAACTTTTCCAAAACACCCTCAAAATGACATCAAATACCCTACCCACATTATTTTCATATGCTCCCAGTCAAGTTCCAATATTTGAAGGGGTACATTATGAATATTGGAGTAATCAAATGGAAACCTTTTTCCTCTCTCAAAATTTATGGGATGTTGTTGAAGATGGATATGCTGAACCACTAGAATCTGCGAGTTCTTCAGATTGGACTCGAGAACATCAACAGCAGTACAAAGAAAACATACAGAGAAATGCCACGGCACTTCGATATATTCAGCAAGGTGTTAGTAAATCAAATTTTTCCCAGAATTTTTAGTGTCAAAAGGGCCAAAAATGCTTGGGAAATCCTAAAACAAGAATTTCAAGGTTTCAAAAAGGCAGTCACCATCAAGTTGCAGACTTTGTGGAAAGAGTTCGATAATTTATCAATGAAAGACAGTGAAGGTGTTCTGGATTTTTGTAGCAGAGTTATTGAGATTGTGAACCAAATTAAAGGTTGCGGGGACACCATTGAAGACAAGAAGGTGAATGAAAAGGTGTTGAGATGTCTTCCTCCAAAGTTTAATCATGCAGCAGCAGCCATTGAAGAATCAAGGGATTTGTCCGAGATGACTTTTTCAGATTTGTAAGGATCATTTCGGTCTCATGAGCAAAGAATCAATCGATCCTCAAGCCAGCCTACAGAGCAAGCTTTTCAGTCAAAGATTAATAATTCACATCAGAATAAAAGCAGCAAGAAAGACCAGAAGAATGGAGGCTCGTCTCAAAGAAACGGACAACATGGCAAAGGGCAAAGAGAACAAAACGACAACCGCAACAAGTGGAAAAATGACAGAGGGAATTCACAACAAAATTCAGATTCTCAGTGCATTATTTGTAATCGGTCTAATCCTGAATCAAAAGATTGCCGTTATAAATGCACAAGGTGTCGCATTCCTAACCATTCTCAAAGGGATTGTTGATATCAAAATAAGAAAGGCAAAAATGAGGCAAATTTTACAAAGGAAGGTGATGGAGATTACTTCTTTTATTCAAGTAAAGGTGCTGAACGTGAATCATATAATTTGTGGTACTTGGATAGCGGCTGCAACAACCACATGACTGGCGAACGTGACATTTTCATCAGCCTTGACCAAAGTTTTAATTCGCAAGTGAACCTTGGGGGGTTTTTAATTAAATACCCTTTAATAGTTTCAAAATTATTTAAATACCCCCTCCCTTTTTTGTTTTCATGGATACCCTAACAAATGTGAGCAAAGTCGGAAATACCCTTAATGAATGCATCAAATTCACTCAATGAATTGTCTTCATATTTCTTTCCTCATTTCTTTCACCCAAATCTATTTTTGTTGCCGATTCTTTCAAAATCTCTTAGAATCTCTCAAAATCTCTCATAACTTCTTACACAAATACAATTATGTATTCATTTCTTTAACACCCACTCTTTCTTTAAAGGTGCATTGTTTATTAAACAACCCAATAAGGTATGTTAATGTTGTTGGGTTTTAAATTTTTTAATTTTTAGGAAAATTTAGAAATTTTCCTCACATTACAATGTTTTATTTTCACCATTTTTTCTTATACGTAGAAATATATGCAATGTAGGTTGTTTAATTATTTTTTTTCAGCAATATAACTTATTTATGGCGAAAATGTTTCGAGTCGTGCATTCTTTTGATACCGTGTACGTCATATAGTTAGTCATGTAGGTTGTGTAAGTCGTGTAGGTCATGTAAGAAATATAGTCGTGTAGGTCGTGTAGGTCATGTAGTTACTTGTATATGAAATTTAATATTATTGTTTTTATTGTATCATCGGATATGGTTTTGGTACGTGTGCCTATTCTCTTTAATGGTGAATAGATTGAGCAAAATGACGAGTATAAGTTCAAAGTTTCAAAGGCTAAAGGGATAATGATACCACGATCGACAACATATGCCGAATTGGTGGAGAAGATAGCTAAAGTTATTGATATAGATACTTCAGAATTCGAAATCACAATGAAGTTCAAACTCAAGACATCTGATCCTATGCCACCAGTTACAATTCAAACCAATGATGATGTGGAATTTTTTTAGATTCCAATTTAATTTCACTTCTTTTTTTTAATAATTTTCGTTGACATTTTCTGCATAGCAACAAATATAAATTCTTAGCACAAATTAAGTCTTTAAAGAACTAAATTAATCTAACGATTAATGGAAAAATTCGTGTAATTTTAAAGTCGCAATTAAACATATTACAGCCATTTAAAAAGTTTTTTTTTCAAAGTGTTTTCTTCCTCTGGCCAAGCATACAAGCATACATGAGGAATGCCTGCATATAATTAATCCATGAAATCAATTAAGAAAAAAAAATATCAACTATAGGAAATTAATGTAATGTTATACACATAAGAACACCATTCGCAGTGATAAAATATTTCCACTCATAACTAGACATATCATGACTTACCATGGCTTATAATTGGAAATTAAGAATCTCTCTAACTAATGACATTTCACAAGGTAAAGGTATATGCACCATTCCAATTTATTGTGAGCCTAATTAAACTAAATGTAATGTGTAGATTCTATTGACAAGAAACAAAATGTGGAATTGAAGGTCGTGTAATTGTGTAATACAAGAAGATCGTGTAATTGTATAATACATGAAGGTCGTATAAACATGTAATACATGAAGGTCGTGTAAACGTGTAATACATGAAGGTCGTGTAATCGTGCAATACATGAAGGTCGTGTAATCGTGTAATACATGAAGGTCGTGTAATCGTGCAATACATGAAGGTCGTGTAATACACACCTTGAATCTTACAAAACCTTACACGACCAAATCTTGTGTTACATAACAAAATTATAATTAGCACAATCCATTAATTTTTCACAATTTGCATGCAGCAAAACAACTAGAAATTTATTTTTGAACATGTTATGAGAGACCCACAACTAATTAATCTATTTTTTTAATATAAAATCCTAACTTTTGTTTTTTTCCCTTGAATATTAACAAGAAAACTAATTACATGGAATTACTTGTCTCAACTAGTTACATTCTGATAATTTTGCAGTAAATGATCAACTCTCTCCAACGATTATGTAGTGACGAACTATGCTTCACTTTCTCAATTGTGGCAGCTTCCCCTTCTCAGGCTTAGTTTGCTCGTGTTGAAGTTCGATTTACCATGTATGGAGAATGAATGTTTGTTTCGGCAGAGGTGATGCCGGTGAGGGAATTGCAGAGGTGATGCCGGTGAGGGAATTGCAGTGTTTGTTTGTTTGAGTTTGATAATGGAGAGAATTGCAGCAGATAAGTGTTTGTTTGCTTCAATAGAGAAGGGAGAGGGGCTGTCCGTTGAGTTGAAATGTTTTAAAATGAGGATAGCTTAGTAATTTCCTATCAGTTTTTAAAGGGTATCGATGAAAATTTTGGCAAAAATAGATTTTAGGGTATTGAGATAATTTTTGAAGTATGAAGGTGTACTGGGTGCAATTGGCACGAAGCTTAGAGATGGAAAGATGCAGAAAGCTGTGGGAAAAGGCACTATTGCTGTCCATACAAAGCGAGGTAACAAAAAGCTCATTTATGATGTTCTTTATGTTCCAAATTTAACTCAAAACCTCTTGAGTGTGAGGCAGCTAATTCAAAAGGGTTTTTCAATTTATTTTGATGATGAAAAATGCAAAATTATTGATAAAACTAATAATCACACACTGGCCGTTGTTGAAATGTCAAAGAACAAGGTTTTTCCTCTTGTTATGCCACTTGATGAGAATGTTGCTCTCAAAACTGAAAATTCAGATTTGTCAAATTTATGGCATCTAAGATACGGCCATTTAAACTATAAAGGGCTGAATTTGCTCAAGCAAAAGAACATGGTGATTGGCTTACCTGATGTTGGAAGATGTGAAAAAGTTTGCGAGGGCTGTATTTATGGAAAAATGCATAGACTTCCATTTCCTAAAAATTCATGGAGAGCCAAAGTTCCGTTGGAGTTGGTGCATGCTGATATTTGTGGTCCTACAAGAGCCCTCTCTCTCAATAACAGGAGATATTTCATTCTTTTTGTTGATGATTATACAAGGATGATGTGGATTTATTTTTTGAATGAAAAATCAGAAGCTTTCTCAACTTTTCTTCGGTTTAAAGCTCTTGCAGAAAGGCAAAGTGGATGCAAAATGAAGACCTTGAGAACTGATCGTGGTGGTGAATTTATCTACACTCCATTCATGAATTATTGCAGGGATAATGGAATTCAAAAACAACTTACTATCAGCCGAAGTCCACAACAAAACAGAGTCGTAGAACGGAAGAACCATACCATCGTAGAGGTAGCAAGAAGCATGTTGAAAGGCCAAGGCATTCCTAACAACTTATGGGCAGAAGCATGTCATACAACTGTGTACATTCTCAACAGGTCTCCTACAAAAGCTGTCAGAGACAAAACTCCATTTGAAGCTTGGCACAACCGAAAGCCAAATGTTGATCACTTGAAGATTTTGGGGAGTATTGCTTATGCTCTTATTCTAGCTCATAAACAGGGAGAAGTTTGATGAAAAAGGTGAAAAATATTTGTTTATTGGCTATAGTGATGAGTCTAAAGGGTATCGGTTGTTGAATCCTACAACAAATAAGCTTGTTATCTCAAGAGATGTTGTATTTTGTTAAGGAAGCTCATAATGCAACAAGCAGTCAGCTCAAGGTTAGCACGTGGGAGAATTTGCTGAGCTGAAGTTAGTTAAGTAAGCAATGCCAGCTCAGCAGAGTTAGTTAAGGCTTGCTGAGATTTTATTCTGATTAGTTTTCCTTTCTGTTAACAACATGTATAAAAGGTGTGCTTTGTATTCATTTGGAAAATAATAAAAGAAGAAATAAAACCAGTATATGCTCTGAAGTTTTTTCAGTAAAACAGAGCAGATTTTCTTAGTAACCAAACAGTACAGATCAGTAGAGTTTACGTTTTATTTCATGGTATCAGAGCCAAATAGTAACCAGCAAACAATGATGAGAAATTCAGCAATCAATAATACCAATCAACACACTCAAATCAATTTCTCTTTCACGAATCCAATTAAACTAGATCGATCAAACTACCTGCTCTGGCGTTCACAGGTTCTGGCTTCGATTAGAGGTAATCGACTGGAAGACTTCATAACTGGAATCAAATCAGCACCTGAAGAAAATATTTTGTTAGCTGGAGTTGATGGATCTACACAACAAATTGAGAATCCTGAGTATCAGATCTGGAGATCACATGATCAAATTCTTCTTGGTTGGCTGCTGTCAACATTAAGTGAAGGTATCCTTAGTCTTGTTATTAATTGTGAAAGTTCATCTGGTGTATGGAAAACGTTAGAAAAGAAGTTTGGAGTTCAATCTGAAGCTCGAGTTCTTCAGCTTAGATATGAACTGAACACTCTTAAAAAGGAATCTCTTAGTATTGAAGATTATTGTGTTAAAATGAAAGCAATAGCTGATAAGCTTGCTAGTGCTGGTAGCTCGATAACAGAAAAGGATCTAATGCTAACCATACTCAATGGATTAGGATCAGGATACCGTGATATTGCTACCTTCATAACTGGTTCACGTATGGAATTTGATGATGCTTATGCGTTATTGCTTACTCATGAAACTAGGTTGGAACAAGATCAGGATGATAAGAGTATGTTCAATGCTAACTATGCATATACTAATGCCTATACTAGTGCATTTCATCCTAAGGTTTATTATGCACAACCTAGAGGAAATTTTAGGAGAGGAGGTTATTATGGTGGTAGAAATGTTATCTCTGGTAGAGGAAATATGAACCTTTCTCCAAGAATGTTTAATGGAGGTTTTAGAGGTGGTTTTGGTAGAGGATATCCTGTTGGTAATCCTTTAATGGTAATAATCCTTTAGCACCAAGGAGTTCACCATCTGTTATCAAGAATGGATCACATGGAGCTTTCAATCCAGTTGACTCAATATGTCAGATTTGTTTCAAATCTGGTCATACTACTGATATCTGTTGGCATAGATTTATTGAAGATTATGTGCCAATGCCAAGGGCTTTTGGAAAAGGAAAAGCACCCAGAGCAGCATATCTGTCCAATTTTGATGGTCCTGTTCCAAATCCAAACTTTGAAGATTATGAGAACTTCAACTATATGTCTTCCGCTTATAATCCTATGTCTGGCAGTAGCTATTATTCTGGTCTTGATGCTTGTACTCCTGGAGCAGCATTTATGGCTAACTTTGAAGGAGTTGCTGATGATGGATGGTACTTGGATAGTGGGGCAACTCACCACCTGACCAACAACATGGAGAACTTGCAGATCAGTGAGGAGTTTAAAGGTACTGATCAGCTCATAATTGGTAATGGTGAAGGTTTGTCTATCACTCATGTTGGTTTTGCTTTTCTGTCACAAAAAGCATCAAATTCCTTATCTGCACATTCCAGAATAGCACTTAAGGATATATTACTTGTTCCATCAATTACCAAAAATCTACTAAGCATTTCTAAACTGACATCTGATAACCCTATAACTGTTGAATTTTGTGGGAATGTTTGTTTTGTGAAGGACATGAAGGGACAAGTTCTGCTGCAGGGACTTGCTGAAAAAGGTCTATACAAGCTGCTGCTGAGTTCTAATCCCTATTCTTCATTTTCTTCATCCCATCTTCATACCAAGCTAAATAAACCTATCTCAATGTTGTCTAGCTTTCAAAGCTTTGATAGTTCTTCTAAAGCTTGTTATCATTCTGTTTCCAATAAATGCAAAACCAAATCTGATGTAATGACTTTGTTACATCGAAAATTTGGTCATCCAAGTTCAATGATTCTGATGCATTTAGTTAAGTCTTGCAAGCAATTTAAATTCTCTCATAAAGATATTGTGAATTGTACAAATTCTTTGTGTGAGGCATGTCAGTTAGGCAAAGTTCACAGGCAAAGTTTTCCAGCTTCTGAAACAAAAACAAAAGGAGTATTAGAACTGATTCATATTGATTTGTGGGGACCCTCACCCACTGTATCCAGAAATGGATACAAGTATTACATTAGTTTTGTGGATGATTACACTAGATACACCTGGATCTATCCACTTAAGCTTAAATCACAAGCATTTGAAGTTTTCAAACTGTTCAAGGCACAAGTTGAAAATCAGTTTAATACCAAGATTAAGGAATTGCAATCTGATCTGGGGGGAGAGTTTAGAGTATTCAGTGATTTTCTCAATCAAAATGGGATCAAGTTTAGACATTCATGCCCTTATACTCATCACCAGAATGGTCTTGTTGAGAGGAAACACAGACACAAAATTGAACTAGCATTGACACTCTTAGCTCAAGCTAGTCTCCCTTTTCAGTTTTGGTGGGAAGCTGTTCACACAGCAGCATATCATATTAATAGGTTACCAACACCTGTTCTTAAGCTTTTATCTCCTTATGAAAAGCTTTATAAACACAAACCAGATTATTCTTTTCTTAAGTGTTTTGGTTGCCTATGTTATCCATATATGAGAGATTTTAATAAACACAAATTTGATTTTCACACCACCAAATGCATCTTCATTGGCTATAATCCTTCTTACAAGGGTTACAAGTGTTTAACAAGTTCAGGAAAAATCCATATCCTAAGGCATGTTGTCTTTGATGAAAATACATTTCCTTACTCAACCAACAAAGTCTTTCATTCATCTGAGAATAGTTCAAATTCTGAATTATCAGTGTCAAACTTTTCCCAGCAACAAATTTATAATCTCTCCACATTATCCTTAACTGACAGCAGCTTGGAAGATCTTCAATCAGCAAGTTCAAGGAGCAGTGAACAGGTACCTTCTGTTTCTGCACACACAAATAATCTGCATCAACAAGAGCATTCTCAAACTACAATATCAGAACATTCCTCATCAACCATACCATTGTCACCAACACAACAACAAACTGAATCACAACCACAAAATGAACCACAGCTATCTACTTCCCAGCACATAAATCAAACTCAAACCAGAAACCTTTCTTCACAACCATCACATTCAATGGTAACCAGATCAAAATCTGGAATCTTCAAGCCAAAAGTTTACATAACCACCTTCACCAACAAAGAACCTAGTACTGTTCAAGAAGCTCTAAGTGATCAGAATTGGCACCAAGCCATGAGAGATGAATATGAAGCTTTGCTTAGGAATGAAACATGGTCACTGGTACCATTTTCAGAGGCATACAAGGTTGTTGACAGTAAATGGGTGTTCAGAATCAAACAAAACACAGATGGGAGTGTAGCTAAATACAAAGCTAGGTTAGTTGCAAAGGGTTTCCAGCAAACTGAGGGTATTGACTACTTTGAGACTTTTAGTCCTGTGGTAAAGGCCTGCACAGTAAGAATTATTTTTAGTTTGGCTGTGATGAATAAGTGGAAAATAAGGCAAGTGGATGTTAATAATGCCTTCTTAAATGGAGAGTTGACAGAAGATGTTTATATGCATCAGCCAGCAGGTTTCATTAATGATAAAAAATCCAGCTTTGTATGCAAGTTGAAGAAGGCTTTGTATGGCTTAAAACAAGCTCCTAGAGCTTGGTATGACAAGCTGAAAAATTGTCTGATCAGTAATTGGGGTTTTCAAAATTCCAGAGCTGATACTTCTCTCTTCTTCAAAGAGATTCAAGGCTCAATAATACTTGTGCTTATATATGTGGATGATATACTTATTACAGGACCTGACAGTGGAGAATTAGAGAAATTTATCAGTGAATTCAGTAAGACATTTGCTTTAAAGGATCTAGGAATACTATCATACTTTCTTGGGATAGAAGTCTCTTATGCTAATGGTTGTATGTACCTATCTCAGAGAAAGTATATTAATGATCTTTTGTCTAAGGCTGATATTTTGAACTGTAAAGGGTGTGATACTCCTATAGTGACTGGATTGAAACTTCAAAAAGAGGTTAAAGGTTACTTAGGTCAGTATGTTGAGGATGCAACCAGTTATAGAAGTTTAGTTGGAGGCTTGCAATATTTGGTGTTAACCTGACCAGAGATAGCCTTTGCTGTGCACAAACTCAGTCAATATGTGACAGCTCCAACTTTGCAGCACATAATGGCTTGTAAACGAGTTCTAAGGTACTTAAAGGAAACCATGGATTATGGTCTAAAGTTTTCAGCTGGTGGAAAAATGGAAATCACAGGTTTTACAGATGCAGATTGGGCATGCGATATTGATGACAGAAAATCTATAGGTGCCTACTGTATCTATTTTGGAAACAATCTGGTGTCATGGTCATCCAAGAAGCAGTCTGTAGTGACAAGGTCTAGTGCCGAAAGTGAATACAGAGCTTTGGCTTCTGCAAGTGCAGAGATAGCATGGATTCAATCTTTGTTCAGTGAGCTGAATATAAGATGCATCTCAGTACCTATCATCTGGTGTGACAACATGAGTGCAACAAAGTTAGCTAAAAATCCAGTCTACCATTCACGTACCAAACACATTGAACTGGATATGCATTTTGTCAGAGATAAGGTTTTAGCAGAGGAGCTGGAAATTCACTTCATTCCAAGTGAAGAACAAATAGCTGATGTCTTAACAAAACCTCTCACATTCATTCATTTTAATTACTTTCGAAACAAACTCAATGTGCAGCCATGCCCTTTGAGTTTGAGGGGGGCTGTTAAGGAAGCTCATAATGCAACAAGCAGTCAGCTCAAGGTTAGCACGTGGGAGAATTTGCTGAGCTGAAGTTAGTTAAGTAAGCAATGCCAGCTCAGCAGAGTTAGTTAAGGCTTGCTGAGATTTTATTATGATTAGTTTTCCTTTCTGTTAACAACATGTATAAAAGGTGTGCTTTGTATTCATTTGGAAAATAATAAAAGAAGAAATAAAACCAGTATATGCTCTGAAGTTTTCTCAGTAAAACATAGCAGATTTTCTTAGTAACCAAACAGTACAGATCAGTAGAGTTTACGTTTTATTGATGAGGCACAGCTTGGTAGTGGGAAAAAGATCAATCTCAAGCATCTAGCTTTTTTTACGCTCCTGTATCTCCACCAAATTCTTTATAGCAAAATAATTTGGAACAAAATTCTCCAAATTTAGCAGTAGAAAGTTCTTCGGATAATGAAAGCCCTCCAAGGAAGATAAAGTTAATGAGAGAAATTTATGAGTCATGTGAACTTGCTTTATTTTCTTATGAGCCTCAAGAAATGAAGATTGGATCAATGCAATGAACGAGGAAATGGCCACCATTGTGAAAAATAAAACTTGGGAGATGGTTAATTTGCCAAATGGAAAAGAAACAAATGGGCTGAAATGGATCTTCAAAATCAAGTACAATGAAGATGGTTCAGTTCAAAAATACAAGGCGCGGCTCGTTGCAAAAGAATACTCTCAGCTGCCTGGAGTTGATTTTACAGAAACGTTTGCTCCCGTAGCTCGAATGGAGACTATTTGAACTGTTCTTGCCTTGGCAGCCCAAATGGAATTGAATGTGTTTCAACTAGATGTAAAATCGACATTTCTGAATGGTGAAATTGTAGAAGAGGTCTATGTTGAGCAGCCTAAAGGATATGAGGTGAAAGGTGAAGAAAACAAAGTTTATCGACTCTGAAAAGCCTTTTATGGCTTGAAGCAAGCCCCTCGATCGTGGAATAGCAGAATTGATAGATATTTAGTTAAAAATGGATTTGACAGAAGCTCAAGTGAACCATCTCTTTATGTCATAAAGGAAGGTACTGATTTCCTTATTGTTTTCCTTTATGTTGACGATCTAATTTATTGCGGCACTAATCTGAAAATGGTGGAAGAGTTTAAAAAAAGCATGCTAGATGAATTTGAGATTACTGACTTGGGCTTAATGAAGTATTTTCTTGGCATTCAAGTGAAGCAAGCCAGAGGAAAAATCTTCTCTTGTCAAGAAAAATACGTAGAAGATTTGTTGAAGAAATTCCACATGTTCAAATGCAAACCAGCACCTACTCCTATGGGTTTGAATGAAAAATTGAATCATGTATGAAAAAGAAGACAATTGCAAGCTTGTTGGTTTTACGGACATTGACTGGGCTGGTTCCCTTGATCACAGAAAAAGCACACCAGGTTATTTATTTTGTCTTGGTACAAATGTGATTTCATGGAGCTCAAGGAAGCAAAAGTCAGTAGCTTTATCCTCAGCCGAGGCAGAGTACATTGCAGCAACTGAATCAGCTTGTGAAACTGTTTGGCTTGGAAGAATTCTCAAGGATTTACAGTTCGATCAAGAAGCTGCAACAACAGTTTATTGAGACAACATGTCAGCCGTTGCTCTAACAAAGAACCCTGTCTTTCATGCTAAATCTAAGCACATTGAGCTGCGTTATCACTACATCCGTGACTTAGTAAGCAAAGGAGAAATTAACATGGAGTTTATCAGCACTAATGAGCAGCCAGCAGATTTTCTGACCAAATCAATCATCATTGAGAAGTTTGAAAAATTCAAGAAGCAATTGAAGATTACTAATTAAGAGGGGGTGTTGTGATGTAATTAGTAATTTAGTAAATTGAGCAAGAAGTTTGAAGGGTTATTTGGTTTGTTTTCAACGTGAAGTAAAGGGTAGAATTTATGTTTGCAATGTGGCTTTGGAAATGTAAAGTATGATTAATGTAATCTCTAGAGTTGTCTATAATGCATATAAATACTCTAGTTGTATGAAAAGCAAGAACCAAAAAAAAAAAAAAATGAATTAAGCAATAAAGTTTTAGTAATTTCCAGCAAAATACTCTGTTCTTAAATAAAAATTCTTCTACACTTCCGCCTGCACCCAACACTGTCAGCAATGCGTGACGTAGTTGCTCAGAAACTTCAGCTAAGGAGGCTTCTTCTTCAAGTGGTCAGTTTCTTTTTCTCATTTAATCTCTTTTACATATTTGATTTTCTGCTTTAATTGAAGATAGCTATAACAATTGTATTGACAATAATTGTCTTCAGATTTTTGTGTTTCACTATAACATTAGCTTTCGGCATCTTTCATTTGGTGATGAATGCTTGCAATTCATTTTTTTTTTAGTACCTTGAGTCCTTTTTTTTTTTTTGTGTTTGCTTTCTTTTTGGGTTGTTAATGTTCCCTATGATCGGAATTGGGGAATTATGTTAGTTTGGTTAATGTTTTATATTAAGATTTTAGCCCATCACTGTCGAAATTTATGTCCTTTAAAGCTTGAAATTTCTCTCCATTCGTGTCAAACTTGTTCATTTATCCGCTTTGTATCAAATGCATGAGTTTTCCTTATATTGTGTATTCGGTGCTAGAAATTTTTGCTGATATTTTTAATTCCTACTATGGGCTTGGCTTGGTCAGAGGTTTGCTTTGTACAAATTATCTTGAAAATGGTGACCTACATTGTGGGATGAGTAATCAGGCAAGACTACCTTCAACTCCGTGCTCTCTTCAAAATCCACGTAACTTAGCAGACTTTATGCATTCCACACACCCGGTTTGTTCTGTGCTTAAATTGCAAATTCATCTAAAGAGGAGGTTCCTTTGTACAGTCTGGTGGATACAGCCACCAGTCACATGCTTTCAAAAGGCTGTGATGAAGGACATAGTTTGTTAGATAGTAATCATACTCCATATAATTTACATTCATTGAAAGGAAGGGTGGATGGTGATTTCTTTCCCGCTCTTAACAACCCACCGACCCATCTTCATCAGCATATTTTGAGTGTGCAAATGCCTGATTTTATTAATGACTGCCAAACATCTGACTCTGGAAATGTGTCTTCAAAATCTAGCGACGCTAAATTTGAAGATGGAAGCATGTGACCACCTTCAGGGGATCACTTAATATTTTGGGTGAGATTTTAAGAATAAGCTCCTTAATGCCAACTGGAATAATTTGCTTGCAGACGGACAATATACGAGTTAGGGTAGTTCAATGTCTATGAATGATTCTGATGTGAGTTCTGGTTTCCATTCAGTTAAGGAAAAGTAGACAGCAGTTCATTCTCTGGGATGGGTACTGAGCATCTTTTAGAAGCTGTGGTCTCTAGAGCTAACTCTGTCTCAAAGCAGATCTCAGATGATAATGTCTCTTGCAGGACAACAGTGACACAAATCAGTATCTCCTCTATTCCAACTATTTTTCCCTCCTCTGGCCAGGTTACTATGTCTAATTTTAGTGCAAGTGGTGCTACCTTACACGGTCCTTGGAAAAGGCAGGGACTGTGGGATCCAATTCTTTTCATTCAGGCTGCAGCAAAAATGATGGAGGATATTGTTGTTAAAATACTTCTATATATGGGTGCCGTGTCAGTTCCTGGTAGAATAGGGTGAAAGTGTGAAGCCTGAGGGTAGTGTCTCGACTGCATATTCTAAGAAAAACGATGAAACAACTAAATCAATCGCAAAAGACTTAAACCTGGGGAGAACCCTAGACCAAGGCCCAAAGATCACCAGATGATTCAAGGTAGTGCAAAAGAGGCGCAAGAAATTGTGCCAGAAGGAACAAAATTAATTTCACTTATTTTCACTAATGATTTTGACTTTTTCTGTTTTCTGTTGATAGTAATTTATATTTAATATTCATGCTATTCTTTATTCCCTTGGTATGGTTCAACAATGTAGCGTACATGGACTTCTAGAACGTAGCATCAAGCGCATGCTGTTCTTGCAGAGTGTGACAAAGCACGCTGTCTAAGGTATAATAGACATCTAATTTTTGTACTTTTCATCATATTTGGCGCACGAGTTTAAATTTATCACATAAGTTTTCTGAGAAAACTTCATCATGCCTGAACTTGCAGATAATCAGCAAGGAAGGCAGTTTGCTTTTAAAAGATAACTTTGGGGAGGAGCGACATGGGCATTTTAAGTCGGTTCACAATCTATGGTCTGTTCTATTATAGTTGAGGATCTGAATCCACCTCGGCAGCTGCTCGTGGAAGTAGTAACTGGCATTTTCTTTCAAGTAGAAAATTTTTAGTTTGAATAAATGTTCATATTGTGGGCTTGTTGACATAGGAACAAGATCCGGGCACGCTTTGCTTTGCTGTAGAGGTACCATTTAAAAGCAATGTTGCTGTACCAAATGAACTATGATTTCCTAATAAATTTGTTTTAACCGTGAGATGGCCCTGGTTGAGTGTTCAAATTACTCTGTGATCTCGTTTTTCACTTGGCAAGAAAATGCATTCATACACTGGTTAGTACAGCAGCTTAAATATGTGATGTTTGTCAATTTCTTTAGGAATTTATCTCTTAGAAACTGAAAACTTGCCTGCTTTCCAAATGGGTGGTTCTTGTTCATATGCCAGGGTTCATCGTCTACAGATATATTACCAAAATGCAGCAAGCTGCATGGTAATTTTATTTTATTCTGATTTTTTATATAGAATTTGAACTTTTCTTCTAGCAGGCATAGACTAGGTAAATCCCCTTCAAATCTTATACATCAAAGCTGTTATCTAGGAGTATACTATCTGCAGTAGGAACAGGTGTGACTCGTGCACAACAAAGCAAGAGAACTTAAAAAGAATGGCTCCTGCAATTTCGTCAAACCCGCGGTCATTTGATTTGAATTTTTTGTCATGTTCCTTGTACATCAATGCTGCTGTCTGTCCTATGTTTGTAACCCTCTATTAACATATTTGATATGCTTCAAAAATTAATTTGAGCTGTTTGTTTAATCTCCATTCCATGTCAGCAATCTTTGTTCACGTCACTTGCTGTATGATTTGTAAACGGGCAAACGGGGAAGTAGTAGTGATGAAAATATTTATGTCACTTGTTTGACTTTTGGAGCAAACTATGAGGGGCAGCACATTGGTAAATGCCTTGGATAACAACTATGTGATGGATTATCAATCTTTTCCCCTAGCCACCTCCGTAGCAGCAACAAGTCGGCCCACTAGTTTACAATGAGCCACAAGCTATTATTATACTTTTCTTGGCTGGAAACGTTGAGAGCTCGCTCGCACGGCATTGCGTGCCATGATTTACATGGTTCCAGTCAGCAACTGAGTGGTTCGAACTAACTTGCTCATCTCCCCAAACCAAATTCTGAATAACTTACTTTTTTAGTGAAGGAAGACTTCATTTAGGTAGTTGTGTGAGCTCCTTGAGAACTTCGAAATTTATATTTCTTTCAGAGATGTATATCTGAATGTTATGTGATGCTTTCTTAAATTATTTAGCTGTGGAAGATGATTATCGAAGAGGTTACTTTTAACTGCTAAGTTTACAGGCTGAGAGGTGTTGCATAATAGAGTAGGTATCTGGGATATGAAATGAAGGTATTAAGGTGTTTTACTTTCTTAATTGGTATTTTCTTGGATTATGGATTTCAATTCTATTGCATGACAACTGCAATCTTGTGTTTCTTGATTTCTTCATTCATTTTTTTTTAAAGTTATACATCTCCAGTATTTTTTTTTTTTTGTTAAAAGTCCCAAATCATGGCATTCAATTGTTGAGTAAGGAGCATTATCAGACAACTTCGGACATGTGATAAAAAATTTGAAGATATGGTGACATATTTGCTAATGCCTAATGTCACCTGCTTGAAATTCTTATAAAACAGAAGCTTTGCGCCTTGTTATGGAGCATTTCATCATCCAGGTGATAATAGATTGATGGTTTTAACTGAACTGGGAAGAGAAATTGGGGGTGAAATTTTGAAAGCAGGCAACGGTTTTGGAGTGAGATATCGCAAAATTAAACCTCAAACTGTGTAATGTGAGGAAGATTTTATTCACAAAATCATGGTACATCTAATCAAGGGGACTTACAAGCCTTACCCCTGGTGATTTGATAAAACCCAGAAAACGATTGTGAAGTGGTAAAAGCAGAAAATGATTGAAAAGGACAAGACTAATTACATGGGAACATAAATAATTCACAAGTCAGACTAAATCTTTAACAATTGAGACACTTTCTGCATGGTTGGTCTGGAATCTGGATTCTCATCTAAACAAGAAATGGCGACTTCCATGATTGATATCAGTTTGTCTCGAATATTGCATGATGGGGCTGGAAGCCGAGGGTCCAATATTTCATCAAGTGTTCTGTCCAGGTTCGAAGATGAGGAGCAAATTGAGGAAATGAAATCTCTTGGATGCTTCCCCTTTATCGCTTCCAATGCTAACACTCCAAAGCTATACACGTCGCTCTTTTCAGTAACTTTCATTGTGTATGCAAGCTCTGGAAGGGAAAAATCTTTTAAAAAAAAAGAATTTTACCTTGAAATCTAGTTAACAGATATTAGTTAGTATATTGTACATGTTTGAATAATAATATACGTACCTGGTGCAACATATCCAATTGTGCCTGCAAGTTCTGTCCAATTGGATGAGTCTGGCTTGAGAGACTTGGAAATTCCGAAATCTGAAACATGAGCTTCATACTCTAAATCTAACAGCACATTCTTGCTCGATATATCTCGATAAACAATTGGAGGGAAGCAATCATTGTGCAAGTAAGACAATGCATCAGCTACACCTTTTATCACATTCATTCTTTGTGTCCACCCTAATTCCTCTGCTGATGTAGCATTGCTCAAGATCATGGCCAAGCTACCCATTTCAAGATATTCATAAACTATAAATGAGTGCCGAGCATGTGAACAAAAACCATAAAATTTCACAATATTACGATGTCGTATCTCTGTTAATGACTTAACTTCATTCAAGAACTCTTGTTGACATGTCATCTCACTTAAGAGTGGCGAATGAAATTTCTTAACTGCAACGATTTCTCCAGATGATAGCTCAGCTCTGTAAACACTTCCTTGTCCACCTGTTCCAATGCAATGCTCCTCATCAAAATCATTTGTTGCTCTAACAATTTCTTCGTACGCGATTTTTCCATCAAAGGTTAACACTGAAAGAAAACCCGGAGCATTTCCAGCGCTACTCTGTTGTGTCTGTGAACTACTCCTTCTTCGAAACATAAAGAACAATCCAATTAGAGAAATTAAAAGAGCAAAACTCCCTAAGAGAGGGAATACAATAACAACCCAAATCTTTCTCGAAGCTTGTTTGTCTGACTTGGATGCTTTACAAGATGGAAATCCTTTGATATCTCCGCACAAGCCTTTGTTCCCTTGTAATGCTTCCATCGGAGCATGTTTGAATGCCGCACTATTAGGAATTGGTCCGTGTAACTTGTTGTAGGATATGTCAATATATACAAGACCATGCATTTCCTTAAAACATCTTGGAATGAAACCAGAAAGGTTATTGTGGGCGAGATTAAGCTTTTCCAGGCTTTGCATACTGCAGACTTGAGATGGTATTTCTTCTCCGAGAAAGTTATGACTCAAATCTAAATCTGAAAGATGAATGAACTTTTCTAATTTGATTGGAATTTCTCCACTGAACTGATTGTTGCTCAAATTCAAGTAATACAATTTAACCAAGTTACCAAGACTTCCTGGGATGGAATTGCTTAATCTATTCGAAGATAAGTCAAGGTGCTCAAGTTGAATGAGTGACCCGAGTTCTGTAGGTAGCTGTCCAGAAAATTGATTCCTATTCAAAGTGAGCTTGATTAGAGACCTAAGCTTGCCAAGTTCGGATGGAATCTCGCCAACGATATGATTTGAAGAAAGATCAAGAACTTTTAATTGAGGAGAGTCTCCAATCTCAGGAGGTAGGATGCCAGTAATATTATTTGCAGAAACATCTAAAGTGCCTAAATTTGGGAATTTTCCCCAATCAAATGAGATTTCACCATAAAATTTTTTGTGGCTAAGATTTATGTAACTTAAATTTGAATGAATACCAAAAGATTCAGATATATTACCGGTGAGATGGTTTCTATCGAGGCGTACTCTTGCTAGTCTTGTCAAATTTCTCAAATCGGGAATTGGACCTTGTAATTGGTTATAGCTTAACACTAACAAAGTCAATTTAACAAGGTTTCCATATTCTTTAGGAATAGCACCAGAAAGTGCATTACTATAAATACTCAAGACAATCATGTTGGTCAAATTACCAAAAGAATAAGGGATTGAGCCACTGAGTTCATTCTCACTCAATCCTAGATCAGAAAGAGAGTTCAAGTTTCCTATTTCACTTGGGATTGAACCAGAAAGAAAATTTGTAAAAAGATACAAAGTAGCCAAGTTAGTCAAGTTACCCAAAGAATGAGGGATTGAGCCACTGAGTTTATTGTCTCCCAATTCTAGATCAAAAAGATACCTTAAATTTCCTATTTCACTTGGGATTGAACCAAAAAGTAAATTGTCAGAAAGATACAAGATAGTCAATTTAGTCAAGTTACCCAAAGAAGAAGGAATTGAGCCACTGAGTTTATTGAAACTCAAGCCTAGACCGTAAAGGGACTTCAAGTTTCCCATTTCGCTTGGAATTGAACCAGAAAGTGAATTGTGAGGAAGATTCAAGATATCTAAGTTGGTCAAGTTACCGAAAGAAAGAGGGATTGAGCCAGAAAGTGAATTGTCATGAAGATCCAAGGTAGCTAAGTTGGGCAAGTTACCCAAAGAAAGAGGCATTGAGCCGCTTAGTTTATTATAGCCCAATTCTAGACCGGAAAGAGACTTTAAGTTTCCTATTTCACTTGGAATTGAACCAGATAGCGAATTATTATAAAGATACATGATAGCCAAGTTGGTCAAGTTACCCAAAGAAGGAGGGATTGAGCCACTTAAGCCATTCTCGAACAGGTGAAGGGCCTTGAGATAACTTAGGTGGCCAATTTGTGGTGGTATTCTTCCAGAAAATTGATTAGTGGATAAATAAAGGATCTTGAGCATAGAAAGGTTACCAATTTGAGGTGGGATGGTTCCAGAAAACGAATTGGATGATAAATCAAGGTACTTGAGTTTTGAATTGTTAGCAATTTGAGAAGGGATGATTCCAAAAATTTGGTTGACTCTAAGATCAAGATACGCAAGATGAGGAAACGATGAGAATGAGAAATCATGAAGCGTACCTATTAAACCTGCGCTTGTGAGGTTAATACTATTGACTTTTCCAGCATGGTTGCAATGAATTCCAAACCAAGCACACGGGCTTATTTTGGTGGCATTATTAAGAGTCCATGAAGGCAGGAAAGATCCTTTATTATTATGATTTTGAAGGCTAGTTTTCCATTTGAGAAGAGCGTGGGCTTCTTCCGTAGAATTCGAAGAAACAATAAGTGGAAAATCTAAGGCAGGAAATAGGATGAGCAAAATGAGTGAGAAAATTCCGAATTCATTTTTCAAGTTTGCTAACACCATTGCGTGATGGGAGATCAACTAAGACTCGATAATTATAGAAACAAAAGAGAACAATTAAAGATGAGAACAACAAGAATTAAAGATTAGCTAGACAAGGCAGATAGAAATAAACATCCAGGAATGATGGATGTACAAAGAAACACACCGAAAGCCAAATTTATAGTAACTATATACACAAGAGAGCAAATGAGTTAATAGAATCAATGATGTGGCCCAACAAGTCAACGCGTCAGCCCCTCTATAATAGACTAGTCGTTGTTAGGGAAAAATGATAGGTTTTCATTAATTTGTTAGTGGGCCACGACTACAATGGTTCAGGTGCATCGATAGATCAGGATGAATAAAAAATTATAAAAAAATTTCACACCGTTCGATGCTAATTCAAAGTAAATCAATGGTTGGATAATCAAAAAAGAAGAAGCGGGCAACGGGAGAGAAGGTAAGCGTGGGCCCTATCTAATAAGGGTTGTCAGATACTCAGATTATTTTACCAGTTACTATGTTTATCTCTGTTTCTGACGGCACCACTGTAGCAAATCGTGGTAGAATAGTAACACCGGTGATGTTAATTTATTATTGTTTATAAAATATAAATTTAATTAGCTTTTAATATTAATGAGTTTAGGAAATACAAATAATTAAAATTTTATAATATAAAACAAATTAATAATCATGTTACTAACTTATTAATATCTTGTATGATTTGTGAATTTGAAAAATAAATAAATATCTACAAATATTCATAGTTATCCATATCCATATTAAGCAGCTAAAATTAGATATGGATGAATGTGGATATTATGGATAATTCTAAATATTTACCATCCTTAATTCAAAATAGAATTATTTTAATTATTATTATGATTTCAATTTTAATTACAAGTTCCAATTACAATTATAAGTTCAATTTCAATTCCAACTACAATTACAATTGCCATTACAATTTCAATTTCAATTTCAATTCAATCATAATTATAACCATTGACTAATTAAATTGACGTACATAAGCCATGTTAATATTATTTTAACTTTAATATTATTATTGCATTTGAAATCATATTTGTTATGTATTTATATTATTTCTTTAATAATATTCATATAGAAACACTAAAATTAACATTTAGGCAGGTAATCTACAGTCTTAACCCTTATGAAAAGTTCCATTGATCATCCTTTTGCGGCCAAAACTACCTACCTAGTTTTTTTCTACAAAATTTTCATTCTAATGATGATAGATTGTTGTTACCATCATCGTCATCATCCCGACTCTCATGTCGCGGCCACCAACTTATTCATAGTTTTCATCTCAATATTAATTATGAAAGATTTGGGACATTGTATTTTGGAATATGTGATATACAATATTTAGGCAGTTTTTTTTTTAAAATTTATCTAAAATCTGAAAAGATATGGTCAAATTCCCATTCGAGGCCATTAATTTTCCTTTTAAGCATACCTCGAGGTCCTTCTAAAAAAGACATTAAAATAAATGTAACAATATGTGAAATAAAACATGATGGCTATAATATAGTAATTATGGAGAGCTTGGTTTGAATCTGAACAACCACATTTATTATTTTTAGAATATATTTGATCATTTTTGCAAGATTATCTTATATTACTAGATTGAACCAAGTTTCCACTAATCTAAAGTTTTGGGTCCTCCATTTTATTGTTCATTACCTTCCCCTAATGACTTTGAGTCTACAAAGAGGTCTTATAATTTAAAACATATTAATAAATTATTGGATCTCTACTGTTTAGACAGTGCTTAGTTTCTTTACCACTAAGGGTCTCATCTAGTTTGAGAGTAATTGGGACCTTTGTTCGAATCCTAACACCCACATTTATTTATTTTTTAAATGTATTTGATCATTTGCACAAGATTATCATGTATTACTAAATTAAAACAAGCCTCCCCTAATCTAAATCCATAGGTTCGCCATGTAGTGACAGAAATAATATTTAAATTAGCCAAAAAAATTTTATTTTTTTTATTTTTTAAGTTTAGAATCCATCCAGTATATACACACACACACCAACAAATGTATTTGTGTATGTATATGTATATATATGTGTGTGTGTAACAATACTAAGGTTCAATGTTTCAATGGTCGTTTAAATTAAGAAATGATATTCATGCCAACACTAACTTAGAGCATAAAGTTTTTATACCACCTCTAAGGCATCTTGATTAACACTACTTTGATTTTCTTCAACAGGTTTCATGATATAATTTCGAAGTCTCTTGCATCCAAATCTCGCTCTACAATCTTATACTCCACATGATTCAAACTGTTTATCTCCGTTGATTTCAATTCAGCTGCCATCCATTGAAAAAAAAATATCACTTGGAAAAAATTTAATTGGAATTAGGATTATATTAGTGTAAAGAGTCATTTTTTTATTTAATGACTTAATTGACTAATTTCAATAAGTTAATTTATTAAGTCATTTGTTTTTTCAACTTAATAAAAATTTTCAGTCATTATTAAGTTATTAAGCTAATTTTTTAGCTAATATCATTAAAAGATATTCTCCAAAAATCCATATCTAATTAATTAATTTTTATCTTTACCTAAATAAAATTTAATAATTAACATTATTACCTATTTCTATAACTTGTGATAATATAGTTCTAGACAATTATTATTTTTATCTTTTTATTTTTTAAATTAAAATTATTTATTTTCATAATTTTTATGAATATTGTTTTATAAAAAAAATTATAAACTACAATAAAATTAATTAACATGTACTAATTTATAATATTAAAGGGTTGTATTCTATATTTCTATTAAACATAATTTAGGTTATGATAATATATAATCTTATTTATGTTTTAACATTTATAATTTATAAGGGCACAAATATAAAAATACGAGTTTCAGATTTTTTAAGTTAAAAAATAAATGATTTAGTGATTTTTGATAATTTTTTGCAGTTTGGTGGAGGGAGATATTCGAATCTATCCAAAACTAACCGTTTTGCTTTTTTTTTTTTTGGTTGCATAATTTATTAATTATTTCCAATTAATTAAAACAATTACAATTCATTTTCTTAAACACATAGAATAACTTAAATTTTGGTCAAAATCATTCAAAATTAAATTTTAATTTCTTTCACAAAATAATTTTATTCTAATTAAATTAATTAAATATTTTATTTTATTAGAAACGTTTCTTACAAAATTTGTACCTCAGTTCGCCACTTAAGACGAAAAAACACAATTACAGTACTTGTGACATGTAGTAGATTACCTGTGACATTATTGAGCAACAGTTGTGATAATAAGAGAGTAACTAGAGAACTTGTGACATGGTGTACGCAACTTAGAACACAAACACACGAATAAAGGCAGTTGTGAATTCAACCGGAATAACCGGTTACTTTGCAATGCTTATTGCACACATGTCAAAATTTAATTGGCTTTATGTCATGTCACAGTGAACCATGCATACACCGGGTGCATAGTAGGAAGACCCTAGCTACTAGTGGGTGATCTGTCAATTGAGGCCACATTAATTGAATGTATATGCTTCTTCTGTAATGCACGGCAAACAAGTTATCCACGGGAGGTGGAAAAGTCAATGCATGGCATCATGTGTTAAGACTTCTACAGTAGGCTGGCCAGCTACATTAATTGGACCATATGTGTTGCCATTTAGATTTTATATATCTTAACTAATTAAATGGGACTAAATAACGCCTTTCTGTCTAATCAGACCTTTAATTATATGCTTCTTTTAGCTTTGACGGATACCTACCAGGATTATGAACCGTCACGGTATCAAATTCCAAATGTCAACCTCAGTTGATTTAAAAAATCAATGCACGAGGATTGACGAAGAAATTAAATACTGGTTACGTATGTTAAATTAATTCTTTTGTAACAAGCGAGTGATGTAAAAAAAACAAATCCGAGTAGTGCTATATATTTTAACTTTTTTATTTTAAAAATTATCTTAAATTATGTAGTATTTGTCAATTGATTGATAGGAAATACAATTAATTTATTTGATTCTTGTAAAGAATTATTAACTATTTAATGAATAACACATTATTTAAGATGAAATTTAAAATATTTATCATTATTTGAAAAAAATTCTATTTCATTCGAAATTAAATCAAAAAGTGAATTTTTATAAAAATACAAGACAGTTAAGTTGGTCAAATTAGGAAGTGGAATTGGGGCATTGAGTTTATCCTTCCAAGCCACTATGTGAAGTGTTGAATCCTAAAACTGGGATATCTCCTCGAGTTCAGATTCATGGTTGGATCGGCAAGCTTCTCTATACGATTCAAAATATTTGACATTTAAGGGGTAAAAAAAAATTCGGTTAATATCAAAGGTACAAATCAATCAATTTACTTATAAGAATCCTATCCGATAGGCCATATCAGTCGATGACATCGCCAATAATAATTACATTGACAATTTGTCTCTGCTCCTTTCTCATACAGATGAACGAGGGTAAAACTTCAAATCTTTTAATCTTTCGTTTTTGGTTTTATTATTGCATAATTTTTAAATTTTCTCCTAATCTTGTTTCAAATTAATGAAAGTTTAAAATTTTTGCTATACTGATCTGGAGAGCTTAGTTAATGTACAATTTGTATGATGACAGCACATGATCCTTTGATATTTATTAAGCTAAAATTTTGGGCTTAATGTTCACAAGAATATATCTTAATTTGTTAGATTTTTATTTGAAGCTGGTTCAGGTGTTCAGGTAGACCAGTTAGTTTAAGTAGCTGATTTGGAACTTACTCATGGACAAGTAGCTGATTTTATTGTTAGATCCTTACTCTTCTATCAATTCTTAAACTTAGGCAGTGCTCAATTTCGGGACAGAACTTGTCACTGTAGTTTATTCTTTTGGAAAAGTCAAGGAACTGTATTCGGGACGATGTTTTGCCTGCTAAAGATTCTATTAAGTTTTTCATCATTTGGTTTATATGAAGATGGAAAACGTACTCTTTCTTTCATACATTATTCTTTTGTTAGAAAAGAAAAAATCACAAATTTGAATGAAATATTGCTCTATGCTTCGTGGTTGGGGGCTAGCTGATGCTATTTGCCTTTTCAATAGAGTCAACTCGCAAAATTTTTTCCACAAACATTCATGGGTGAAATCGACCTCTGTTTTCTGGATCCTGACTAGCAAAATTGTTTACTGGGCATTTGTCTCTCGAAAGATTATATCTGTGTTAGTAAATCGAGAAATCAAAGCAACACACTGTAGTTTAATTATAAGCTAATAAGGTGGTCGCTTAAAGCCCCATATTTTGTGAATGCCTCTGTTTTTAGTAGTTGGTTGATAATTTTCTAATTAATAAAGATTTTTTTTTAATTATGTATTGTAAGAAAGCCTATTAAACATCTTTATAATTAATAATAATCCTACAATTAAGAATCATTATTTAATAGAAAATCAATATTTGGTAAACTTAGTGTTAAGAAATATGATTAATAATGTTGTCTAACTATTAATTAATTCATTATTATTCTTTCCAAGGAAAAAAATTAGGTTCTTCACCTTTTCAATTTCCTAAAAAAAATTTATTATTTAACGTAAGAATCATTGACTTTTAGTATTCCTTTTAATTTTTATTAAAAATCTTACAATCTCAAAAATCAATAGATAAAAAAAAATTCTTACTTCTTTCTCTATAAAGAAAATTATTAAATTCACTAGTTCATTTAAAAAGAAAAAATTAATTTCTTAAAACAAAAAGTCAACATCTATTATTTGATCATCAACTGATCATCTCAACTTTTTATGTGTTACTATTCTAAATATTATATTTGAAATTAATATTAGTCATATTTATTTGTAATGATTCTAATGAAAGTAAAAAAGAAATCTTCTTGATTTTTTTTACTGTTTTGAACGTATAGAAGACATTTCTATTTTTTCTCTGGAAATCTTTTGAATTATTATTACCACTGCTTAACTTTCAATTTGCCTCTGACCATCAAATCAAATGTGAATGACCCTTTTAATTTGTTCAAATTCAAGAATTAAAGATGGAATTAATTTTGAATCCTTTTATGTTTATTTAAATATTAAAATCTATCTATATATCTATATATATATATAAAGTTGGGACTTGAGGAAGTGATGTGGCATCACCATTTCTCATAATCTCATATTCTCTATTATCTAATAAATTGGTTGAAATTAAAAAATAATTACATTACAAAATATTAAAATAGAAGATAATTATTATATTATAAATGATTACATGTCTTTTCCTCTTTCTATTTAAATTCAACAATATGTAACAATTAATAATAATTAATTATAAGTCTTGAAACATTCATTTATTTTATTATGCCAACAATTAAATTTTAGTGGCTTAAAATACATCAATTAATTAATATTAATATATGAAGGAAGGTTTCTTCATCTTCCCTCAACAATGCCATTAAAGCCTAATTTTAATGTCATAATCCCATATTTAATTATTCAATCTTTTGTTTAGTGCATTTTGGCTTCTTCAAACTCCATAAACATTAAATATTTAAGATTTGTGGCATCATTATTTCTCATCTTTTTATATTCTCTATTATCTAATATATTGGTTGAGATTAAAAAATAATTACATTACAAAATATTAAAAATCTATATATATATATATATATATATATAAAGTTGGGACTAGAGGAGGTGATGTGGCATCACTATTTCTCATCTTCTTGTATTCTCTATTATCTAATAAATTGGTTGATATTAAAAAAATAATTACATTACAATATATTAAAAATAAAAAATAATTATTAGATTATAAAAGATTATATGTCTCTTCCTCTTTCCATTTAAATTCAATAATATGTAACGATTAATAATAAATAATTATAAGTCTTCAAACATTAATTTATTTTATTAAGCCAACAACTAAACTTTAGTGGTTTAAAATACATCAACTAATTAATATAGGAAAGAAGGTTCTTTCATCTTCCCTCACCAATACCACTAGGACCTAATTTTAATGTCATAATTTCATATTTAATTATGCAACCTTTTGTTTAGTGTCTTTTGGCTTCTTCAAACTTTATAAATATTAAGCAGTTCAGATTTGTGGCATTATTATTTCTCATCTTTTTATATTCTCTATAATCTAATATATTGGTTGAGATTAAAAAATAATTACATTACAAAATATTAAAAATCTATATCTATATCTATGTGTATATATATATATATATATATATATATAAAGTTGGGACTAGAGGAGGTGATGTGGTATCACTATTTCTCATCTTCTTGTATTTTCTATTATCTAATAAATTGGTTGATATTAAAAAAATAATTACATTACAAAATATTAAAAATAAACAATAATTATTAGATTATAAAAGATTAGATGTCTCTTCCTCTTTCTATTTAAATTCAATAATATGTAACCATTAATAATAATTAATTATAAATCTTGTAACATTTATTTATTTTATTATGCCAACAATTAAACTTTAGTGGCTTAAATATATCAATTAATTAATATAGGAATGAATGTTCATTCATCTTCCCTCAACAATATCATTAGGGTCTAATTTTAATGCTATAATCTCATATTTAATTATGCAACCTTTTGTTTAGTGCCTTTTGGCTTCTTCAAACTCTATAAATATTAAGTAGTTAAGATTTGTGGCATTATTATTTCTCATCTTTTTATATTCTCTATTATCTAATATATTGATTGAGATTAAAAAACAATTACATTACAAAATATTAAAAATAGAAAATAATTAATAGATTACAAAAGATTACATGTCTCTTCCTCTTTCTATTTAAATTCAACAATATGTAACTATTAATAATAAATTAATTATAAGTTTTGAAATATTCATTTATTTTATTAAGCCAACAACTAAACTTTAGTGGTTTAAAATACATCAACTAATTAATATAGGAAAGAAGGTTCTTTCATCTTCCCTCACCAATACCACTAGGACCTAATTTTAATGTCATAATTTCATATTTTATTATGCAACCTTTTATTTAGTGTCTTTTGGCTTCTTCAAACTATATAAATATTAAGTATTTAAGATTTGTTATGTTTGGATTTTTTTTATTATTTAACCAACATCCTCTTTAGAAATGTTCTTGTGTTTTTTTTTTGACTTATTTAAATTTTCTGTATTGTGTGCTTCATTAAGTATTATTTTCTTCATGAGTTAAACAATGATAAAGATAGTTGGATGATAAGGATTAGGCTTTGTAAGATATGGGAATCTGTTAATACCAAGAAAAATAGAGAGTTGATTAGTGTGAACATAATTTTTATTGATGAAAAGGTTGTGTACACTTAACTATATATATTAATATATATTTTTAATGTTAACAAAAAAATAATTAACTTTCATAAATAACATTAGTTTTATAAGGCTGCGTCATTTTTAAAAAGTAAATTCATATTTTTTATCAGTTTCATCAAGTGCAAAGTAATAAAAAAAGATAATACTAAATTCTTTTTTTAAAGCCGCACGAAGTGCGGTTCTATTTCCTAGTATATATATATAAAGCTAGGACTTGAGGAGGTAATGTGGCATCACCATTTTGCTTCTTTGTATATTCTCTATTATCTAATAAATAGAGATTTTTTTTTAGGTTTGACTTTTCATCTTCTCATAATTAATTTGATTGTATTTAACTCATTTAATAAATAATAACTTTATTAATATATATCATTCCTCATATTTTTATATTTTCTATTATCTAAAATATCTAAAATATTGGTGGGTATTCTTTGTACTTTTTTTTCTCTTTCTATTTAAATTCAACAATATGTAATCATTAATAATAATTAATTATAAGTCTTTTGAAACATTCATTTATTTTATTATGCTAGCAATTGAACTTTAGTGGCTTAAAATACATGAATCTATCTATATATCTATATAAAGTTGAGACTACAAGAGGTGATGTGACATCACCATTTCTCATCATTTCATATTTTATATTATCTAATAAATTGGTTGAAATTAAAAAATAATTACATTACAAAATATTAAAATAGAAAATAATTATTAGATTATAAATGATTACATGTCTTTTTCTCTTTCTATTTAAATTCAATAATATGTAATCATTAATAATATACAATTATAAGTTTTGAAACATTCATTTATTTTATTATGCAAACAATTAAATTTTAGTGGCTTAAAATACATCAATTAATTAATATAAGAAGGAAGGTTCTTTCATCTTCCCTCAACAATGCCATTGAGCATAATTTTAATATCATAATCCCATATTTAATTATTCAATCTTTTGTTTAGTGCCTTTTGGTTTCTTCAAACTCCATAAACATTAAATATTTAAGATTTGTGGCATCATTATTTCTCATCTTTTTTTATTCTCTATTATCTAATATATTGGTTGAGATTAAAAAATAATTACATTACAAAATATTATATATATATATAAAGTTGGGACTAGAGGAGGTGATGTGGCATCACTATTTCTCATCTTCTTGTATTCTCTATTATTTAATAAATTGGTTGATATTAAAAATAATTACATTACAAAATATTAAAAATAAAAAATAATTATTAGATTATAAAAGATTACATGTCTCTTCCTCTTTCTATTTAAATTCAATAATATGTAACCATTAATAATAATTAATTATAAATCTTGAAACATTTATCTATTTTATTATGCCAATAATTAAACTTTAGTGGTTTAAATATATCAATTAATTAATATAGGAATGAATGTTCCTTCATCTTCCTTCAATAATACCATTAGGATCTAATTTTAATGCTATAATCTCATTTTTAATTATGCAACCTTTTGTTTAATGCCTTTTGGCTTCTTCAAACTCTATAAATATTAATAAGTTAAGATTTGTGGCATTATTATTTCTCATCTTTTTATATTTTCTATTATCTAATATATTAGTTGAGATTAAAAAATAATTACATTACAAAATATTAAAAATAGAGAATAATTAATAGATTACAAAAGATTACATGTCTCTTCCTCTTTCGATTTAAATTCAACAATATGTAACCATTAATAATAAATTAATTATAAGTTTTGAAACATTCATTTATTTTATTAAGCCAACAATTAATTTTTAGTGGTTTAAAATATATCAACTAATTAATATAGGAAGGAATGTTCCTTCATCTTCCCTCACCAATGCCATTAGAACCTAATTTTAATGTCACAATCCCATATTTAATTATGCAACTTTTTATTTAATGTCTTTTGGCTTCTTCAAACTCTATAAATATTAAGTATTTAAGATTTGTTATGTTTGGTTTTTTTTTATTATTTAGCCAACATCCTCTTTAGAAATGTTATTGTGTTTTTATTTTTTTGACTTATTTAAATTTTTAGTATTGTGTGCTTCATGGAGTACTCTTTTCTTCATAAGTTAAATAATGATAAAGATAGTTGGATGATAAGGGTTAGGCTTTGTAAGATGTGGGAGTCTGTTAATACCAAGAAAAATAGAGAGTTGATTAGTGTGAACATGATTTTTATTGATGAAAAGGTTGTGTACACTTAACTATACACATTAATATATATTTTTAATGTTAACAAAAAATAATTAACTTTCATAAATAACATTAGTTTTATAAGGCTGCGTCATCTTTAAAAAAGATAATTCATATTTTTTATTAGTTTCATCAAGTGCAAAGTAATAAAAAAAGAAAATACTAAATTCTTTTTTTAAAACCGCACGAAGTGCGGTTCTATTTCCTGGTATATATATAAAGTTGGGATTATAAGAGGTAATGTGACATCACCATTTCTCATCATCTCATATTCTCTATTACTTAATAAATTGGTTGAAATTAAAAAATAATTACATTACAAAATATTAAAATAAAAAATAAGTATTAGATTATAAATGATTACATGTCTTTTCCTCTTTCTATTTAAATTCAACAATATGTACCCATTAATAATAATTAATTATAAGTCTTGAAACATTCATTTATTTTATTATGCCAATAATTAAATTTTAGTGGCTTAAAATACATCAATTAATTAATATATGAAGGAATGTTCCTTCATCTTCCCTCAACAATGTCATTAGAGCATAATTTTAATGTCATAATCTCATATTTAATTATTCAATCTTTTGTTTAGTGCCTTTTAACTTCTTCAAATCCATAAACATTAAATATTGGGAAATTATCACCGATATACCCTTAAATGTCACAATTATCAAACATATTACAATACTTTTCACTTATATCACTCGTATACCCTAAGTTGACAAAAGAGTTCTAGCGTCCACCTTTCCATTTACTAACATTAAGAACTTAACAGAATTTGAGTAAAATGACTATTTTACCCTTTAAACTCAAAATAAAGTAAATGGGATGACATGTCATTTTTATCAAAATATATCATATGACATGTCGTTTTTTACTAAGTAAATGGGATGACATGTCGTTTTTAAGAAAAAGACTAAATTACTCTTGTGATGTCAGCGCTCGTAAACGACAGTTAACGGATCGGTGGACGGCAGAAGTGTTTTGTGAACTTAGGGTATACGAGTGATACACTTGAAAAGTGTTGTAACACGTTTGATACTGGTGTTATTTAAGGGTATATGACTGATAATTTCCCTTAAATATTTAAAATTTGTGACATCATTATTTCTCATCTTTTTATATTCTTTATTATCTAATATATTAGCTGAAATTAAAAAATAATTACATTACAAAATATATATATATATAAAGTTGGGACTAGAAGAGGTGATGTGGCATCACTATTTCTCATCTTTTTATATTCTCTATTATCTAATATATTGGTTGAGATTAAAAAATAATTACGTTAGAAAATACTAAAAATAGAAAATAATTAGTAGATTATAAAAGATTACATGTCTCTTTTTCTTTTATTTAAATTTAACAATGTGTAACCATTAATAATAAAATAATTATAGTTTTGAAACATTCATTTATTTTATTAAGCCAACAACTAAACTTTAGTGGTTTAAAATACATCAACTAATTAATATAGGAAGGAAGGTTCCTTCATCTTCCCTCACCAATGCCACTAGGACCTAATTTTAATGCCATAATCTCATATTTAATTATGCAACCTTTTATTTAGTGTCTTTTTGCCTCTTTAAACTCTATAAATATTAAGTAGTTAAGATTTGTGGCATTATTACTTCTCATCTTTTTATATTCTCTATTATCTAATATATTGGTTGAGATTAAAAAATAATTACATTACAAAATACTAAAAATAGAAAATAATTAGTAGATTATAAAAGATTACATGTCTCTTTTTCTTTTATTTAAAATTAACAATGTGTAACCATTAATAATAAAATAATTATAGTTTTGAAACATTCATTTATATTGTTAAGCCAACAACTAAACTTTAGTGGTTTAAAATACATCAAATAATTAATATAGGAAGGAAGGTTCCTTCATCTTCCCTCACCAATGCCACTAGGACCTAATTTTAATGTCATAATCTCATATTTAATTATGCAACCTTTTATTTAGTGTCTTTTTGCTTCTTCAAACTCTATAAATATTAAGTAGTTAAGATTTGTGGCATTATTACTTCTCATCTTTTTATATTCTCTATTATCTAATATATTGGTTGAGATTAAAAAATAATTACATTACAAAATACTAAAAATAGAAAATAATTAGTAGATTATAAAAGATTACATGTCTCCTTTTCTTTTATTTAAATTTAACAATATGTAACCATTAATAATAAAATAATTATAGTTTTGAAACATTCATTTATTTTATTAAGCCAACAACTAAACTTTAGTGGTTTAAAATACATCAACTAATTAATATAGGAAGGAAGGTTCCTTCATCTTCCCTCACCAATGCCACTAGGACCTAATTTTAATGCCATAATCTCATATTTAATTATGCAACCTTTTATTTAGTGTCTTTTTGCCTCTCCAAACTCTATAAATATTAAGTAGTTAAGATTTGTGGCATTATTATTTCTCATCTTTTTATATTCTCTATTATTTAATATATTGTTTGAGATTAAAAAATAATTACATTACAAAATACTAAAAATAGAAAATAATTAGTAGATTATAAAAGATTACATGTCTCTTTTTCTTTTATTTAAATTTAACAATATGTAACCATTAATAATAAAATAATTATAGTTTTGAAACATTCATTTATTTTATTAAGCCAACAACTAAACTTTAGTGGTTTAAAATACATCAACTAATTAATACAGGAAGGAAGGTTCCTTCATCTTCCCTCACCAATGCCACTAGGACTTAATTTTAATGCCATAATCTCATATTTAATTATGCAACCTTTTATTTAGTGTCTTTTACCTTCTTCAAACTCTATAAATATTAAGTATTTAAGATTTGTTATGTTTGGATTTTTTTTTATTATTTAACTAGCATCCTCTTTAGAAATGTTCTTACTTTTTTATTTTTTTGACTTATTTAAATTTTTTGTATTGTGTACTTCATGGAGTATTCTTTTCTTCATGAGTTAAACAATGATAAAGATTGTTGGTTGATAAGTGTTAGACTTTGTAAGATGTGGGAGTCTGTTAATACAAAAAAGAATGGAGAGTTTATTAGTGTGAACATAATTTTTATTGATGAAAAAGTTGTGTACACTTAACTATACACATTAATATATATTTTTAAAGTTAACAACAAAATAATTAACTTTCATAAATAACATTAGTTTTATAAGGCTGCGTCATCTTTAAAAAAAAATCAATTCATATTTTTTATCAATTTCATCAAGTATAAAGTAATAAAAAAAATAATACTAAATTTTTTTTTTAAAGCCACACGAAGTGCGGTTCTATTTACTAGTTACATAATAAAAAGAGGGCTATAATAAAACTTCGCCTAAGACGCCAAAAACTCTAAAGCTGGCCCGCTAAAGTTTGCAAGCAACATTAATTGGTCTGTTTGTGTTGGCATTCAGATTTTACATATCTTAACTAATTAATGGGGACTGAATATTACTTTTCTATCCAATCAGGCCTTTAATTGCATGCTTCTTCTAGCTTCAGCGGATATCTACCAAGAATGTAAACCGTCACGGTATTAATTCCAAAATGTCAATGTATCATTTGTAGAATTTAAAAAACTGTTCTTTCAAGATAACTATTTTATATTTTCAATTACCAGCAAAGCGTCACGTATACACCCAATATCATCCCGTGCAAACTCTTGAAAAATCAGTGCATCATTGAGATAAATATTTGACTCAGCTGTAAGAATCCCAATCACTATTATAAATAATTACATAAAATATGAAAATTTTGCATAACACGTATCATGTCCTTTGTCTTACATTGATTCTAATGACTAAATTTTGGTATTAAAGTAGCATTAGCTATAGGTAATCATTGTACAAGATTTTTTAACTTTCAAGATCTTTTATTGATAATTAGAATATTAAAAAATTAAATTTTAATGTGGGATTATAATTGAATAGTATCCTGTAAATTCTTATGAAAAAAGGAACAAGTATTAACTGATAAAATAGAAAAAAAAACAAAGTAATAAATTAATCAATTAATTTTCCACTATTATCTTTCCTTTTGTGTACGTAGTTAATGAATTTTTTTTAAAACAAAAAGAAATTTAAAATCACTCTTATTATCATTCAATTATAATGTGGCTCGAAGCCTCAAAGTTCATCTGAGAAAATTACTATAAATTCTCAGCATATTGATCTATAATTGGTTTAGACTCTGGAGTCTCGTATGAGAAAATTAGTATATTATTTTCCAAATTTTACCACATCATTGAGACTTGATATAGAAACATTAGAAAACAATTAAAGATAAGAACACCAATAAGAAAGTTTAGCCAAATTTATAGAAATACACAAGAAAGCAAATGAATGTAGTCAAGCTTGCAAGAGGTCAATTAGTCAATGCGTCAACACCTCTACATTACATCACATATTTTAAGATATCCATTTTCCAGCACTGGATCAAAATTTCTCAGTCAAGAAATAAAAGAGGATTGACCAAGAAAATTGGGATTGTACTGATTGATTGAACCAACAAAATTTCAATCTCTATCCCTACCAAACGCACTAACAAATTTTCGATCTCAATCGGAATCGGTCTACACCTACCATACGCACCAACTGCCAGATGGGATGGTTCATCACAATTTTTCCCAAGCCACTTCTATTGCAGTAACTGGTAGGCCCAGTAGTTATACTTTTTCTGGGCGCTGGACATGTCGAGAGCAAGCTCGTTATTGCTCGTCTCCCCCAAAACAGATTATGTCTAATCTCACTTTTTTTACGGGCAGAGAAAATTCCATTTAGTGTGAGCTCCTTATTAGCAACTTTCCAATGTATGTTCCTTTTAGAGATGTATATATGAATGTTAGGATGATTAATTGATTATTGAATAGGTTATTTGCCATATATGCTCCATAATGGTGGGTTTTGTGGATAACAAATGTGTAGAGCATCTAGGATATGAAATCAAGGTATTATAAGGTGTATTTTTTGCCAGCCTGAGACTCTTGTTTTTGGTTTTGTTAATTAGTAAACCCCAAATTAAAAAGCCCAATTCATAAAAGATTCCATGGGTAGTGCATACATTTTTTTTGTGTCTCTTCTTATGGGCCTTTTTCCCTCTTCTACTTTTATGGATACAAATTTCAAGGAACAAGCCCTAACTTTTTCTTCTCTCACTCTCTTCAATTAATAAACTTTACTCTCCTTTAAAAAAAAAAAAATTTAATGCAATACAACATAAATTTTATTTCCAAATTTATTTTTTGCGTCTTTCAATGCATTAATCATCTTTTTAATGCAATGCAATATAGTGTAATCTAAGTTATTAGACGCATGCTTAATGTATAGTACTATAAAAGAAAAGGAAAATGATAAACAAACTAAAAGAAGATTAAAGGATGACAGAAACGCAGCGTGGGCTTGCCGTTTCATGCATTTCCTTAGTCTTCCTTTAGTTTTGTGTGGGCTCACAATAAATAATAAAATAAAGAATTTAGAAATGGAAAGCATGTCAAATTTCTTCCTTTTATCTTTTCTTTATACGTTATCTCCTCCCTCCCCAACCACTTATTTTCCTTAGTTTAATCCCCCTCCACTCATTTTCCTCGTTTGGAAACGGTAGCACTTCGTTAATCCCCGCTTCTTGTTCTCGCCCAGCCGCTTCTTTTTTCTTTTCTTTTTCTTTTGATTTGCAACTTCATCCCCATCATTTCCAACCATTTGCTTCGTTACCGGACGACATATAGAACACAACAAAAATTTTATTTCAATGTAATGAGAGTCACTAACTTATCAATTAATTAGTACCAATTTTATCAAGTTGCCTCTGTTTGCATATCAAGATCTAACTTCTTCCTTATGGCCGCTTTTTTTTTTTTGGTTGCTGAAATCGAGCGGTTGGAAATGCAGAAATTACTTGTGTGATAAGCGAGATGCAGAGAGATAGAGAGGACAGGGAACTGATTTTTCTTTGTTAAATGCAGATGGCTCACATTACATGAGAGGTGAGAGATGGAGAGAGAGAGGACAAGAAGAAAAATTGATTGTAAAAAAGTGTTGCTATTGTTAAATGCTATATTCACTCACGTGCCATGTTTAATTTAATTTTTTAAACTGATTGTGGCCCCTGGTTTTACTTCAGTTTTCTTCTGTTAACACAAATACAGATTGAGTTGAGTTTATTTGGTTTGGCTTCTTCGTCGGATTTGAGTGATAATGGCGATTTTAGCTTTTTGTCAACTTTCTTATTTTGTCATCTTTTTTTTTTGTTACTTTTGGTTTCCTTTTCATTATTTTAATATTTTCTTTTGATTATTTTATTTTTTAAATGAAAAAAGCAACAGACAAAGGATAATGAAGCAACAGACAAAGGGACCTAAGGAAACGGCAGTGGGCGCTGCCGTTTCTGTCGTCCCTTTGTCGTCTATTAGTTCAAATAGCAAAATTCAAAAGAAAATAATTGGTCCATATGTGTTGCCATTTAGATTTTAACTGAGAGGGTAGTAATAGTATTGTTCTGTGACTTCTGTCGAATCAGCCCTTGAATTATATATGCTTTCTTTTTAACTTCAATGAAAATCTAAAAGATTATGAATCGCCGAACAAAATGGTAACAAGTACACAAAAATCGTATTGTTTGATCTTTTTAAAATTTTAATTGTATTTTTGTCACAATTTTATCGCTATTATGTTCAAAAAGCATTTTTCGGAATAAAAACCACAAAAGAGATAGTGTCTTCATTAAGTCAAGAACATGTTAAAATGGTTGGATTTTCCAATGAAACAATTGACTGATTCTCAGAAGTTTTTCTACAACGATTCTTCATTCTTGTATCTATTTTCCAAAAGAGCTTAAAAATTAAGTAGTCCTAGAAGAGAATTAATTCCGGGATCAAAATTAATGGGCAAATTGACCTCTGCCTTTTTGGATTGATCCTGACTAGCTAATAACTTGTTTACTGGCCGTAAAAAGTTTCTCCTTTATACATTTTCCAAAAGATCTTAAACACTTTTCCGGATACATATAATTAATTTTGTGATCAAAATTAATGGGCAAATTGACCTCTTTTTATTGGATCCTGAGTCCTGACTAACTTGTTGATTTATATATTTTTTTTAAAATAATGTGAACTTGTGGGTTTCTATTTTGAGTGTGCACGTGAGATTTTGATTTTGATTTTGATTCTTTTTCTGGCCGGGTTACCAAGAGTATAGGTGACATTATGTGACATGAGCTAACCTTTTATTTTTTGCGTATTTGTTATACTATTTGCTTTCATAATTAACTATGCTTTTGATATTTTGGATTATTATAAATTTGTCATCTTATCATGATATGTCATTTTATGAAATTTATGAATTATAATATATGTTTTACTAAAAAGAAGGCTTGCAATATTTTTGGTATCGATAAGCCTAGTGTGTTGGGAATGATTTTACTTATCGAGTTGACAGTTCACCCATCGTCATTACTTTTTGCAGATTAAGTACCTTGTTGAGAGGTGTCCTTATCATTGAGTTAGAGACTTATTTCCTTTTACTAGTTGAATAAGAGAAAAAATAAACTCATGTCTCTCTTAAGTTTGTTTATTTTATAAACTTATAATTTGGGAGTTTTGAGACTTTTGTTATATTTATACCTCCGGGAGAGATTATTTAGTATTAGATACGTGGATTTATGTTTTAGTTGATTAAAAGTTCGAAGTATTTCAGTTTAAGATTTTTGTGTAAGGATTTGGATTTGTAAGTAAACTTCTTCATCGCGTGCTCTGCACGTGTTAGATTTGGGGTGTTACAAAAGCACATACTCTAATACAGTGTATTAGAATTTGTATTTTATATATCTTTTAGTTTATCTCTTAACTTAATAACTTAAAGAATTTCTTATTAAATAATGACTCAAATTTAAATTATGTGAAAGATTGAGTGACCGACAAGTTGTGTACATAAAACCACAAACAAACTTGTGAAGTAAAATAAATGAACCATGCCATCAGCTGGTCATTTATTTGTATCAGAAACTTATAAACAATGGCAAAGATTTGCGCACTGTAGAATACAAATTTTAAGAACTATTAAAAAATATTAAAAAATTATTTTCTTATTCAATTTTTTAAATTTGATTGCTATTTATAAAATTGATTGATGAATCAATGTACTCCTTTTTTATAGTTCGAAAAAAAAAAATTATACATCAGTAATTTGTTGACTTATAATAATGGATTTACTATTGTTAAACTAATTAAAGGGGTTAATAATATAATTGTTCTGTCCAATCAGACCTCGAATTATATGCTGCTTTTAGCTTCAACGATTAGCTTCCAAGACTATGACTTTCATTACAAAATGTCAACATTAGTTCTATAAAATTCCATGCACGGGGATTGACGAAGAAATTTAATACGGGTTATGTATGTTAAATTAATACTAATGTAATGAATGACTCGTTCCATTTAAATAAAAAATAGTGACATGTTGTAACAAATAGCCTGCATACATAGAATACATAATCGACGACACAGATCATACATCTCCATCGAATACTTGTAATTTGTATGTGAAACTGAGATAGCAGTAATTAAAAAACTCATATTGTTATGTGATAAAATGCTAGTATATCTTAATGACTCTAATAAATACTTTTGTGCCAATCATGAAGAATTATCTCATAATTTACTATTATCATGATGTGGTGGTTTCAAATGGTCACTTTTTGGCAATTCGTTTTGGTATTAAGCTAAAAGATAATGTTGATGCTGTTGTCCCAAAGGTAATGCAGTCGGTGTTTTCACAGAAATTCTTTTGCTAATTTCTTTGAATTCAAAATTTCCTAAAAAAATAACAATTATTGTATTCCATTATGAATTTATAGTGGCTGAAGGGGTGGGAGGATGTTGATTGGGAGTAGCAAGGCTAAGCTGGTCAGCACCAAACAAAGTTGATGGGGCTGAAGAATCTGAAATGTCAAGTAACCATTACTTGTAGTTTATTGCTTTGCAAATTGGAGCTGTATTCAGGATAATGTTGCGCCTGCTATAGACTATTATGTTTTTCATCATTTCGTTTACATGAAATGGAAAATAGGGTCTTTCCTTTCACATATAGCTCCTTTTACAGAAGTGATTTTGAGGATATCTTTCGATTCAAATGGAGAACTTTTTTTTTGCTTTTATATATTGTTCCTGTTGGATCCACCTCATTTGGGGCCCAAAAGCTCAAAGTTCAAATAAATTCTGCTTGGTCTGTAATTATTACTAAGCCTTGGATTTCGATGAAATTTACCATGAAATTTTGCTTATAAAAGCAAGTGAAAGGCGCTGCCTAAGTGTGCCTGCGTGAAAAGTAGCGGCGGTAGAGAGAGAAAAAGATAGTGGATACCTTTATTTAAGAATGGTGATTTCAATAGCGACTAAAGATAAATTAATTTTGTTTTCTATTAAATTTTAAAGGTAAATTTCTGGCATTGCCCTCTATAATTTTATTGGTTTTAATTTTTATTTTATCTTCTCTTTGACTATTATTTGAGATACTCATTTATTAAAAAAATAATTATTAAATTATTACTGTCAGTAAAAAATAGTCAGATTATTGATGTTGGTAGTTTCTAATATTATCTAGAAAAGAATTTATGCTGTAATCCCATTAATACAGTGGAAGATTATATCGAACTACGGTCTCGTGATTTTTCTCGATTTGGGTTTTTCACGTAAAATATGCGTCTCTTGTGGTTGGTTTTTACTTTTGATTTATTGATTTATTTTTCTGCTTATTTATTTATGGTGCACATCTTTTTTTTAATTACACAAAAAAAGAAAAAGTTTGTTTCCGCTTAATTTACAACTGCTTGTGGTAGTCCCTTTCCCAACAGTTACTAACTATATAGGATTGGATGTACTTAGTCATTCTAACTACCTATTATCTTAAGCATCTTTTTGTCGTTGGCTATTTGTTCCATTTTCCGCTACACATGTTTCATATTTATTGAAGAATCTGTCCCTTGTCCGTAGTTATGTGAGACCTCAAACACTAATGGGGGCAGGACTTTATTTTATGGAAGACATTTTATTATCATCCGTGCAAAGAAAATGAGATCAGTTGCAAAGAAAGGATTGCAACAGTAATTGACGCAGCTTCAACAACACCCTTCTAGAACAAAGGTCCTTTTTTTCTTATTTGTTTTGTTGTTTTATTTAATCTCCATTTTGGAGTTTTTTTTTGTGGATATTTTTTTGCTTGGCGGCTGAGAAAGTTGAGGAAAGCTTGAATGTTTATTACCCAATGTAGGCAATAATTGCCGGAGTGCTGTCAGCAATCAGTGTCATAGTTTGTCAGAAACTTAACTGGCATTAAGAAAACTTCAGCTAATGAGTCTTGTTCTCGAAGTGGCGAGTTTTTTAGTTCTCATTTCATCTCTTTCATATTTGATTTTCTGGTCTGATTGTCTTCAGATTTTTGTGTTTCACAGGAGCATTAGCTTTTAACATCTTCTAATTAGTGATGGGTGCTTGCAATTCACTTTCTTATTAGTTCTCAGAGTTTGTTTAGCGTTCACTTTCTATTGTATTGTTAGTGTTCTCTATGATTGGAAATTAGGGAATTATGTTAGTTTAGTGAATGTTTTATATTAAGAATTTAGTCCATCGTTGCCAAAATTAATGTACTTTAAAGCTTGAACTTTTTCTCCGTTCGTTTTCAAACTTATTCATTTATTTGCTCTGTACCAAATGCATGATTTCTCTTTGTGCTATGTATTTGGTGCTGGTAATTTTTGTTGACATTTATCACGGCCACTATGTGCTTGGTTAGAGGTTTGCTTCCTACAAAATATTCTGTAAATGGTGACCTACATGGTGGGATCAGTAATCAGATAAGTCTATTTTAAACCCCATGCTCTTGCGATTAAAATGTTAATTCATTTGAAGAGGAGGTTTCTTTGTATAGTCTGGTGGATACAACCACCAGTTTCATGCTTTCAGGAGGCTGTGATGAAGGTCATAGTTTTTGAGATGCTAATCATACTCCAAATAATCTAGCTTCATAGAAGGGAAGGGTGGATGATGATTTGTTTCAAACTCTTAACAACCCCCTAACTCAACTTGATCAACATACGTTGGTGGGCAAATGCTTGGTTTTGTTAACGACCGCCAAACATCTGACTATGGAAATATGTGACTTCAAAATCTAGTTTTCGCTAGATTTTGAACAAGAAGCATGGAACCACCTTCAGTGGACTACTTTTTTGATATTTTGGTTGTGGATTTAAGAATAAACTCCTCAACGCAAATTGGAATAATTTGCTTGCTGATGGATAACATATGAGTGAAAGTAGTTCAATGTTTATGAATGCTCCTGATGTGAGTGCAGGTTTCCATGCACTTCCTTCTCTGGAATATGCCATGCATTTTTAATTAAAAGCTATAATCTTTAGGGCTAACACTATCTCGAATCAGCACTCGTATGATAATGCCTCTTGCAGGAAAATGTTGACACAAATCAGTTGCTCCTCTATTCCCACTATTTCTCCCTCGTCTGGCAAGAAACTTTATGCATGTGGAGCTATTTGGCCTTACTAAGTCCTTGGCAAGGCAGGGGCTGCAGTATCCAATTCTTTTCAGTCTAGCTATAGTAGGAATAATAGAGAAAATTGCTCCCATAATAGTTCCACTTATGGGTCCCCTATCAGTTCTTGGGCACAACAAGGTCAAAGTGTGAAGCATAAACTACTGAACTAGGGATGGCAATGGATTGGATCTGATCCAAGATCCACGTGATCCAAATCTAATTGGATCGGATTTTGATATTGATGTGCGGATTCAAAATGGATCTGGAGCAAATATGGATCTATCTTAATATCTAAATCCATATTCATATCCACTCATCTTTTAATTTAATTTAATTTTAAAAGTTTCTTAATAATTGTGGAATTATAATGATAATAAATTTTATTCATAGCATATTAGTAGTATTTACCATGCATTTAAACTCTTAAAACTTAAAGGTTAGTTTTATAAATTTAAAGGTCAGCCAGCCCCAAAGCATATACATGCAATATTTAAATTGCAAGCCAAGTAGTATAACCTGACAATTTATTTTATTATATTGGCCAAATAATTTTTAAGGAATATAGTTATTCATATATTTAGTCAAATATGGTCATAATAAAAATAATAAAGGACTGAATATAAATCATATTTAATTTATATGTCATTATCTAATGTTGTAGGAATGAGGGTAGGTGTATCGTGGATATTAGAATGATGAAGGAAACAATATAATATGAGATTGATCTTACTTCTGTAATTACTTCTAAATGATATTTTATTATCTTTCTTATTTGTTGTTTTGGTGTAAAAGTATAAGCTACAATATTTATTATATTTTTGAGAAAAATTATTACTTTTTTGTTACTGAATTTTAGAATTCATGACGGATCTAGAGCAGATTTGGATTTTATTTTATTTTTTTGGATTTGGAGTAGATATAGATATTTATTTCTTTTTTGGATCTGTATATAGAGCAAAAAATATGGATTCATGACGGATCTGGAGCAGATACGAATCTTAATTTTTATTATGAATTTGGCTCTGGAGTAGAGTAGATCCAACCCATATCTGCCCCATTGTCATCCCTAGTCTCGACTGCATATTCTAAGAAAAATGATGAAACAACTGTATCACATCGCAAAAGTCTTAAACTCGGTGAGAACCTTGGAGCAAGGCCTAAAGATCGTTAGATGATTAAGAGGGCGTAAAGGAGTTGCAAGAAATTTTACAAAATAGGGCAAAAGTAAGTGCATTTTTTTTTTTCACTAATGATTTTAACTTTATCTGCATTTTGTCAATAGTAATTCATGTTTTAATGCTGATGATGTTCTTTATTCCCTTGTATGGTTCAACAATATAGCATAGATGTAATTCTAGAAGTACCATCAAGCGCATGCAATTCTTGCAAAGTGTGAAAAAGCACGTTAACAAGCTAAAACAAACAAAGGAGTCTAAGATAGCTTTGAGGCAATCATCTTGCCTGAACTTGCAGTAATCAGCAAGGAAGGCGGTTTGCTTTTAAAAGATAACTTTGAGGGAGGGACGACTTGGGCATTTGAAGTCGGTTCACAATTTATGGTCTGTCCTATCACAGTTGAGGATCTGAATCCACCTCGATAGCTACTCGTAAAGGTAGTAACTGGCCTTTTCATTGAGTGGAAATTGTTTGGTTTGAGTAAACGTTCGTATTTATGGCCTTGTTGACATATGCTTTCCAAGGAACGGGGTTTCTTTTTGGAAATAGCTTACTTAATCAGGGGAAGGGAGTGATGGAAGCAAGGAATAAGGAGATCTAGGCATGCTTTGTGCAGTAACAGTACAAAAGTAATATCACTGTAACAAATGAACTATAATTTCCTACTAAATTAAATTTGCTTGTTGTAACAAATGAATGATTTATGCATAGCCTATTAAAGATGTTTAAATATGTGACGTTTGCTAATTTCTTTAGTGATTTATCTCAAATAAACTGAGAACATGTTGTAAGTTTACATTTCAAAAAGTTTCCTTCTTTTCAATTGGGTCTTGTTCATATGCCACGGTGCTAGAGTCTATACATATGTTATCAAAATGCAACAAGCTACATGGTTTTTTCTTTTAAATTTTAATAATATTCAAACTTTCATCTATGATGTAGCAAAAGTTTATAGTTTCAATATTCCGTTGATTTTTAAAAATATTAGAATAAAAGAACAAACTAAATTAATGTTAATTCAAGAGAATATCGCAAATTTAGGGGTTGAAACTCGTTGATTCCGTATAAAACCGAGAATGAACTAAACTCAAATACTTACACAAAGATTTGAAATCTAAAAATATTATTGAACTCGAATCTGCCTTCAAAGGCTACAAAAGGAAGCTATTTATAGTAGTATTAATTAACCTAAATCACAAAGGAAACAAAATTCTAAATTGAAAAGGAAACAAAATTCTAATTTGGAAAAGAACTTAAAAGTCCTTAACATTAGTCAATTAGGAAACATATCCTAGTATAACATAGATTCCTAATCTGCATCATTCCCCCTAGGATGGAGAGTCAACAGCCTCATATTCAATTATTCATCATGATCACCTCTGTAAGGAATAAGATACTTGATATTGAACACATCTACTGTGCGGATATCACTAGGAAGTTTCAGTCTGTATGTATTAGGATTTATCTTCTCAATAATATCTAAAGATATGATTTTCTTGGCAGAAAGCTTGTTATACTCTCCAACGGAGAACCTATCTTTGGTTAGGACAGCCCACATAAGATCTCCCACTTAAAATTCTAAAATTCGACGCTTTTTGTCTGCCACAATTTTATAACCTTCGGTAGTCTTCTTCAATGATGCTTTTTATCTTTGGTTATAAGCAAATTCGACTTGGTATAACTTCTTATCTCATATCCTTAGGATATCGCCAACTAGACTACGTGTATGGTTTCCTAAATAACAGCTGACAACTTCGCTTTAACTATATATTTATGAGTTATAAGCACTTCTGAAATTCAGGTGAGTGTTAGTCAACTTCCATAATGTCTTCCAAAAATGGCTAAGAAATTGTGTATCCTGGTTAGATATTATAGAACTCGATAAGCCACGCAATCTACAGACTTCCTTGAAGAATAGACGAGCAACAGTCAAGGCGTTTGTAGTTTTCTTGCAGGCAATAAAGTGGGCCATTTTCGAGAACCGATCCACAACAACAAATGTGATGGTTCATCTGTAATTCTTTTCCCCAAGCCACATTTGTAGCAGCAACTAGTAGTCCAAGTTGTCCACCTGCTATTATTATACTTTTCAGGGCTGGATACGTTAAGAGCAAGCTCGTGTTGCATTGCTGGCCATGATTGACATGGTTCCACTCAACGCTCAGGTGGTTCTAACTAACAAGTTCATCTCCCCAACCCAAATTATGACTAACCTTACTTTTTTTATTTTATGAAAAATTCCATTTAGGTAGTTGTGTTAGCTCCTTAAGAACTTTCAAATATATGTTTCTTATAGAGATGCATATCTTAATGGTGTCTAATGCTTTCTTAAATTAGTTAGTTGTGGAAGATTATCGAAGAGGTTATTGCAAGTGCTAAGTTAACAGGCAGAGGGGGGCATAATAGTGGGTTTGGGGGTTCAATAATGTATACACACTACAAAAAAATAAGTAATAAATGACGGGAAATAACTGTCATAAAAGGGGGCGCATGACAGACAATTCATCTGTCATCTATGTCATTGTCATTAATTTATGACAGAATATTTACTGTCATGAATTAACGATAGTATTTTACAGTCATATATCCGTCACGCAATATTTTAATGTGAAAAAATAATTAAATTAAAATTTGATTTTATTTAAATTTTCGCGCCAAATTTTTAAAATTTGGCGGGAAATTTTATTGTCATTGATAAATTTATTATTCAGTTTTGACAGGAAATTATATTATCATTTGTAAATTTATTATTCATTTTTTGACCAAAAATTATTTATGACAGACTTTATGATGGGTATTTCCAGTCATAAAGTTAAATTTGTTTTAAAAAAAATTATGATTATAATTTATTTTTGAATTCATGTTTACAAATTTAATTAATTAATAAAAATGAGTATCATAAAAAAACTAAAAATAATTAATAGTAATTAACAATTAATATTAATTAACATCCATTCATTCCAACAAGTTAATTTTAAAATAAATACATCTAGTATCTAATATTGTCATCACTACCAATACATATATAATCAACATCCCAAATTAAAAAAAAAATCATCCAATTAAACTACAAGAAAAGCAACTCAATTCCAGCCACCAAGCCAACAAAACCTCCAACAACAATACATCTTCTAACGGCAATAGTCTAATAGCCACTTACCCAACAACACTCCAACACACATTCAGCAGCAACCCAACATCTTTCTACGCCACTGGTATTCCAGCCACATACCCAGCAACCCTCCAATCCAAACCCAGCAAACCAATCTATTCAGAATAAATCAAAATACCCAATGTTATCGAATGCAAAACATTTACACTACAATCGTTAACAATAACCATTATAATTTGACACTATAATTTTAAATTCAATAAACTTTTACAACTAATATTTATAGTTTCATACTCATACTAACCATTTTGCTGATGTAACAAGGATGTTGGAAAAATGGTTAGCTTACTCTAAACAAACCTCATCTAATTCGTCCTGAGTGTATACTTTCTTTCCATTAAACTGTTAATTACAAGATTATCAAGAGGTCAAACTTTAAAAATAATGTCACGTATATGGAATAAAAGAAAGTTAAGAAATGTCATCATCAACTTATATTGTTCATTAACAAACTAACATTTGCTATTATTTCCTTCATGTACTTGAACACATAATAGCCACACTCCAATTTTGCGATTTTTGTTTCGGAGCCTGTTCATGCCAAAAAAAAAAACTTACAAAATCTCATCTATTTCAGTTATATAATCGATAGGCACATATAGTTTCTATAGGGTTACTTTTTTTTTTACCTTTACAATTCTCATCTTAAAATTATAATTCCATTTTTCCTTACTATCCTTTGATGTAAAGAGTGTCATGGTACTGTAAAAAAAAAGTAAATTGTTATCTCTTGATTATATTGAAAAAACTTAAAATACCAATTGCATGAAATGAATTGTCACACATACATTTTAAGGAGTTGTTCTAAATTAGTATCAGGACTGGACTGCACAGGATCCACATAAAACACTTCCTTTTTCACCACGTCAAACACAACTAATTGTATATTGTGTATGTTTAATGATATAAACTGCAATATATTAATTGTGTTCTATTCTCAATGCAAAGATTATACTGTATTGTACATTGTGTTGCAGGACGAGCAGCTGTAATGCACCAACAGAAGCAACAACGAAAGAGAAAACCAGGAGAGGACACTGCTGTGAGCAACATATGTTTGGTGTAAAAGATGGGAAGTGAAACGGCAGTAAAAAGTTGCAGCGAGAACGTGGCAGCAGTACAAGTAATATCGCCCATGTGGGGAAGCAAGGCCATGATAGATAGTTTAAACGAAGAATGTTGAGATATCGCATGGGGTGAGAGAAGGGAGGTTGGAAGAATTGGATTGGCTTTACAAGATTATATCTGCCGTGATTTGATTGAGGAGTTCATTAAAGACCTACTTGGATCCTTTTGCATGTTTAAGTATTATTTCCATTTGAAGCATGCAGGCGAAGTCTCCGTTTTTAGTCATTTAACTATTAACGAATGTCACCTATGTTAATTACACAGGAGGAACCATCCACGTTCATTTTTCTTTATACATTTTCTTTTTTTAGATTTCCAACCTTTCATTTGAAGGTGAGGCAAGAATTAACCATAGAGAAGAGGTTCTTGATCTTGAGTTGCAAAGTTATTTTGCATATTCACTTAGTAGAAGGTAAGAGACATAAACATATTGGAAAACCGTAGTTTACGTTTATAAATTAAAATAATATACAATTCTAATATTAGGGCTAGACTATGTTATATATAATGTACATATTCATAAGTTGTCATCTATAATAATTCAATTATTATACATGCTACATTTTTTTTTTAGGTCACAACTCAAGGGTTACTTACTGTCTGCTTTATATGATCCTAGTATTGACAATATTAATTGAAAAGATTATGTTAATATGTGATGTAAGAACTGTCAAGATTGGGTGTCTTGATATTCAAAGTTTGAATATCAAAATCAAACTTCTAGATATTCAAACTTTGAATATCAAATTCAAAATTCTAGATATTCAAAGTTTGAATATCAAACTTTGAATTTTGAAATTTTGAACAATAATACATAATTAAAAAAAATACGTGAATAGTAGCCAAGATTTTGGCTATAAATAGAAGGACTCATTCCCTCATTTGATCATCCACTTTTGAGAAGATTTTTCTTGTATTTAGAGAGAGTTTAGAGAGCTTGAAATTATAAGCTCTTGTTTTAGTGTTTTGAGAGTTTGGGTGTATTGGGATTTTGGGAAGTGAGCTAAAATACTACAATACTTGTAACTCTTTTTCACTAGTAAAATATTTCCTTCTGTCTTCGCCTGTGGACGTAGGCTAAAAGCCGAACCACGTAATTTCTAGTGTCCTCTTAGTGTGCTTGTTCTTTATTTTCCTTCTAATTTTATTTTAGGTGCGGTCCTACTTCACCCACCAATTTCCTAACAGTGGTATCAGAGCTATTGGTTGTATTTTTGGAGTCGGGTACTATTCACGTAAGGGGTACTATTCACGTATACAATACTATTCACGTATACGGTATTATTCACGTATACAGTACTATTCACATGAAACGGTGGAAGCGATCCAAGAATTTTGCGGTGCAAAGCAGGGAATAGTAGTGTGAGTAAAGCAACTGTGTGATTTTGTACATGTCTAGGAAAGTTCTGTTACAAAGGCGATAAGAGCTTAAGGAGTCTGGATTTTAAGTGGGACCATTGTGACCCCCCAGTCTTTCCCGGGAACTTTCCTGGTGTGCATTCTCACACATACTCACAACTATTCAAGGTGGTACACCAACTTGTGTGCAGTATTTATCAACAAAATAGCGGCAAAGTATGAAATTGAGAAGTTTAACGGAAATAATTTTTCGTTGTGGAAAATGAAGATGAAAGCTGTATTGAGGAAAAATAATTGTTTGGCAGCAATTGGAGAAAGGCCCATGGAGATAACTGATGAGAAGTGGAACGAGGTAGACGGCAACGCAATTTCTGATCTACACTTGGCACTTGCAGATGAAGTATTATCCAGTGTGGCAGAGAAAAATACGGCGAAGGAAATATGGGATACTCTCACAAAATTGTATGAGGCAAAGTCATTGCACAACAAAATCTTCTTGAAGAGAAAACTCTATACTCTTCGAATGGCGGAATCTACAATGGTGACCAACCACATCAACACATTGAAGACTCTATTTTCACAACTCACAACGTTGGGTCATAATATAGAGGAAAATGAATGTGCAGAGCTTCTACTTCAAAGTCTACCAGATTCGTATGATCAACTCATCACCAACCTGACGAACAATAATCCAGTAGACAGTCTAGTTTTCGACGATGTTGCAGCCTCTGTATTAAATGAGGAGAGCAGGCGAAAAAATAAGAAAAACAGACAAGCAAGTTCGCAGCAAGCAGAAGCGCTATCGTTGACGAGAGGGAGATCAACGGAACGTGGCCCCAGTGGGAGTCAAAATCAGGGTAGATCAAAATCCAGAAGTAAGAAGAATGTTAAATGCTACAAATGTGACAAGAAAGGGCACGTCAAGAAAGAATGTTGGAGTAACCAAAAGAGAAGAGAGGGCAAAGAACCCGAGTCATCAAATGCTTAGGGTTGTGTAGCAAGTACCTCGGATGATGGCGAAATTCTTTACAGTGAGGCAACAACTATTTCAGAATGTAGAAAACGACTTTCTGATGTCTGGCTTATAGACTCAGGAGCTACCTGGCACATGACCTCTAGAAGAGAATGGTTCCACACATATGAACCTATCTTAGGAGGATCTGTATATATGGGAGATGATCATGCCTTGGAGATCGCTGGTATTGGTACTATCAAAATAAAAATGTTTAATGGTACAATTCGCACAATTGAGGAAGTACGACATGTTAATGGCCTGAAGAAAAATATATTGTCTTTGGGACAAATGGATAGTCATGGGTACAAAACTCATGTGGAGAATGGAATTATAAAGATCGTTAAAGGCACGCTTGTATTGATGAAGACAGAAAAGATCGGTGCTAATCTATTCATGCTTAAAGGAGAAACACTATAAGAAGCTGATGCGTGTGTCGTGTCAAATGGAGAAAAGTCAACGATTATGTGGCATCTCAAACTTGGCCACATGTCAGAACAAGGTTTGAAGATTCTCTCTGAGCGAAAATTGCTTCCGGGGCTCAAATCGGTAAGTTTACCATTTTGCGAGCATTGTGTTACAAGTAAACATCATAGATTAAAATTCAGTAGATCTATTGCTAGAAGTAAATGCATTATAGACTTGATTTATTCTGATGTTTGGGAATCATTGGATATATCCATGGTAGGTGCAAAGTACATGGTGACTTTCATTGATGATTATTCCAGAAGATGTTGGGTGTATCCAATTAAGAAAAAGTCAGATATATTTCCAGTGTTTAAAGAATACAAAGTGCGGGTGGAACTTGAATCCGGTAAAAAGATCAAGTGCTTGAGGACGGATAATGGTGGAGAGTATACAGACGACGAGTTTCTTGCTTTCTGTAAGCAAGAAGGTATTCAGAGGCAGTTCACGGTGGCATGCACTCCTCAACAAAATGGAGTGGCGGAGCAGATGAACAGAACTCTTACAGAAAGAATAAGAGCTATGTTGAAGACTGCTGGTCTACCCAATTCATTCTGGGCAGAAACAGCCAAAACTGCCTGTTATATAGTAAATCGGTCGCCATCTACAGCAATTGGGTTGAAGACAGCGATGGAGATGTGGACTGAAAAGCCAGCTGATTATTCCTACCTACATGTATTTGGATGTCATGTGTACGTGATGTACAATGCCCAAGAAAGAACAAAGCTGGATCCAAAATCTAGAAGATGTATCTTCTTGGGGTATGCTGATGGAGTAAAGGGGTATCGTCTGTGGGACCCCACTGCCCACAAGATCGTCATCAGCAGAGATGTTGTCTTTGTAGAAGATCAACTACAAAGGAGAGATGAGGATGATGACACTACAAAAGAAAAGTTAGAGACCGTGCCAGTATATGTGGAAAATAATCTAGAAGATTCAGATTCTTCTGAAACAGCACCAGAGCACGAGGAACAAGAACCAGTCGAGTCCGAGGCTCCAGAAGTTCATCGGTCAACTCGTGAGAGACGATCGCCGGCGTGGCACTTAGAGTATGTCACAGAGATCAACGTTGCATACTGTCTTCTAACGGAGAATGGAGAGCCATCAACTTTCCATGAAGCTTTAGAAAGCTCAGATATTGCTTTGTGGATGATAGCAATGCAGGAAGAAATAAAAGCTCTACACAAGAACAAGACATGGGAACTTATACCACTACCACGTGGAAGAAAAGCCATTGGAAACAAATGGGTCTACAAGATCAAGCGTGATGGCAATGACCAAGTGGAGCGGTATCGTGCAAGATTGGTAGTGAAAGGATATGCTCAGAAAGAAGGTATTGACTTCAAGGAGATATTTTCGTCGGTGATTCGACTCACAACAGTCAGAATAGTCTTGGCAATGTGTGCTATATTTGACATACATCTAGAGCAGTTAGATGTAAAAACTGTATTTCTTCATGGAGAACTTGAAGAAGAAATATATATGCTCCAACCAGAAGGTTTTGCAGAAACAGGAAAAGAGAACTTGGTTTGCAGGTTGAACAAATCTCTATACGGTCTCAAACAGGCGCTGAGGTGTTGGTATAAGAGATTTGATTCCTTCATCATGAGCCTTGGCTACAACAGACTCAGTTCAGACCATTGTGCATATTACAAGAGGTTTGAAGATAATTATTTCATCATTTTGCTGTTGTATGTGGATGACATGTTGGTAGCAGGTCCCAACAAAGATCAAGTCCAAGAATTGGAGGCACAGTTGGCTAGGGAGTTTGAAATGAAGGACTTAGGACCAGCAAACAAGATTCTAGGGATGCAAATTCACCGAGACAGAAATAACAGGAAGATTTGGCTTTCGCAGAAGAATTACTTGAAAAAAATCTTGCGATGCTTCAACATGCAAGATTGTAAGTCAATTTCCACCCCACTTCCTGTTAATTTCAAATTATCCTCAAGTATGTGTCCTAGTAATGAAGCAGAGAGGAAGGAGATGTCTCGAGTACCGTATGCATCAGCAGTGGGAAGTTTAATGTTCGCTATGATATGCACAAGACCAGACATTGCACAAGCAGTGGGAGCAATCAGTCGATACATGATGAATCCTGGTGGAGAGCATTGGATAACTGTGAAGAGGATTCTGAGATACATCAGAGGAACTTCAGATGTTGCATTATGTTATGGAGGATCAGAGTTTACTGTCAGGGGCTATGTGGATTCAGATTTTGCAGGAGATCTGGATAAAAGAAAATCCACTACTAGTTATGTGTTTACACTTGCGGGAGCAGCTGTAAGCTGGGTTTCAAAACTGCAGACCGTTGTGGCTTTATCTACAATAGAAGCAGAGTACATGGCAGCTACACAAACTTGCAAGGAAGCTATTTGGATACAAAGGCTATTGGAGGAGCTCAGGCACAAACAACAGAAAATTTATGTGTTTTGTGACAGTCAGAGTGCCTTGCACATTACAAGGAATCCAGCCTTTCATTCTAGGACAAAGCACATAGGAGTTTAGTATCACTTCGTTCGAGAAGTAGTGGAAGACGGAAATGTGGATTTACCGAAAATCCATACGAAGAAGAATCTAGCAGATGTTTTGACCAAGCCGATAAATGCTGACAAGTTTATCTGGAGTAGATCCTCTTGTGGCCTAGCAGAAACGTAAGCAACCTGACAATGGCGAAGCAAAAAGGATGGTGTAGAGATTGATTGGTTCTCAATCAAATCTCCAAGTGGGAGAATGTCAAGATTGGGTGTCTTGATATTCAAAGTTTGAATATCTAGAAGTTTGTGTTTAAAGACTTGTGGTATCAGAGACAAGGGGAGGATAATGTCTTACAGTTCAGAATTTTGTGTTTAAAGACTTGTGTTTTATTTAATTATTGTTTGTGTGGTGAATTTTTACTGGTTGTAAGTCCCGTTTTAGGATAAGTTTTCCGTCAAGGGCTGTAAAACCATACCTGTAGCCATTCCGACAAGACCTTAGACAGACCATAAGTTCTTTATCCATGGATCCTCTGCTCTGTAGAGCATCGTCCTTTTCTAGCTCTTCTTCTGGGAAGACTAGTGATTCAAAGCATGTTGTGAGTTCAGAAGAATTCATTATTGAGAACTTTGATAAAGCAATTGATTGTTGGGAACTTCCAAAAATTTCCAAAGAAAAGATTTACAAAACAAAAAAGCTTGATATTTTGAAAAATGATTACGTTATAAAGACTGAAGAACGTGATATTACTATTTCAGAACCTTTTGAAATGATTCATCTGTTTTCAGAAAGTTCACTAAAGAAATTAAAAGAAAAGAAATTTAATTATGTTCATATCGGTCTTATCCAGGTCGGTATAAAGCCTCTTACAAAAGAAGGATTTGATACCTCTATCCTTGCTATCCTTAGAGATGGTCGATTCATCTCTTTTGATGATTCCTTGCTAAGTAGCATCGAATCTAGTCTGTATAAAGGTCCGATTTCTTTTGATTGTTATCCAAACATAACAATTTCCCTTAAAGACAAAAATATTTTGAAAAGCATGATTTTACAAATCAAAACCCATAATTATAACATGATTAAAGGGTCTGTTCCAGTTGCATTGATTTTTAAAATCTCATACAAAGCCATGAACAAAATTGGCTTTGTTCAAAAGGCTTACTACCTCAAACCATTAAAGACTCAAAAGCCCAACAAACATTTCTAACCCAAAAGAAAGGTCCTTTTGAACAAAGCCAATTTTTTATTAGGGTTTATGTCAATTTGGATTGTTCATCGAATTTTGACCACCACTTGACTCTGAAAGATCTTTGGATGATGAGTTGTTTTTCTTGGGTATGAAATTTGAAATTCCACATCCATACCCATGGAAGGAAGAAATTTGTACAAAAACAGAGGAAAGGAGAAAACCGTTTCTCTGAATCTGATGGAGTATAATGGGCTTTAAAAAGGTTTAGGCAATGGTTGGCATTTGGAGTTAGGATTTGAGGTGTTGGACCAAAATAATTCCACCATTGTTGGAACTAGTTTGGAAGGTTTTGGACAGTGATTTTGGAGTTGAAGAAGAATAACCAAGAATGAGATTTCTTCGGGTTTTGTATAAAAAATGTGTTAAACCAGGCTTGTTGGTAATCCCAGTAGGAATAGGCCAAACAGTGAGGTAAACGCATTTGGAAATTTGGAGGGAAGGTTTTAAATTTGTGGAGTTGGTCACCCCATTGGTTTGGGCTCAAAACTTTAAGAATAGTAGCCGTGGAATAGGCCGGCTCAGAATGGGTTTCACTGAGAAAGAAATGTTTGAATTTTACAGACTCAGTTGCTTCTAAAATGCTTTGGTAGTAAGGCTGGGGTTTTGTTAAATCCCATAGTTTGAAAAACCAGCATTTTGGGAAAAACTTTGAAATTGCTTGGAAATGATCAGTGTGGTAAAATCCATCTTCCATAGTTAAAACATTTTGAAAATGGGTTTTATCATACCAATCGGAGGTTTTCTTTGAAGGTATTGGTTGGGAAAGAATTATCTGAGAATATGAACTTTCACCAGAAAGGACAACGGTTTGGCTTTGGGAAGAAGATTTTGTAATTTCTTTAGAGATTGGTTTTTCTTCCTCAGGAATCTGAGAAAGGGCTTTAGATTTTGAAATGCCTTGTAAGGCAAGCATAAGTTCAGGGGACTTTGTAATGGGTTCCATCCACTCTTTGACTTGTTGTTCGGAGGAAATGGATTTGTACTGGGTTCCTTGTTCTTCTTCAACCATTTCAATCCAGGATTTAATGGGCATGGCTGAAGATAATAATTTTTCTTTAGAGGGAGAAGACTGGGGTTCTTTGGAGGATTTTTGGGAATCCGTATCTTTAAGGACAATTTTACCTTTGTCTTTGCGCTTGGGCGGCATTATCTGTTTTGAAGAAATTCTCTGGTTAGAAAATCAGGAATATAATTTGTATCACCTTTAATATATTCAATATCAAAATCAAAAACACTTAAAATGGCTTGCCATCGTGCAAAAATCTGTTTTGATGCAATATTTTGAACATCTTTTTCCAAAACATGTTTTGCAGCTTTGCAATCAATTCTAAGTAGAAATTTTTGATTTAATAAATCACTTTGAAATTTTGTTATGCATAAAACAATGGAAAGAATTTCTTTTTTGATAGTAGAATAATTTTTCTAGCAATCATTCCAATGTGCAGAAACATATTGTACTATCTGTTCTTTATCATTTTCCTTTTGCTTTAATATGCCTCCATAACCTAAATCAGATGCATCAGTCTCCACAATTTTAGGTAATGTAGGATTAGCAAGATATAAACATGAGATACTTTTAACAGAATTCTTTATAAGCTTTACGACCTTGGTATGCTCATCTGTCCAAGGAACATGCTTTTTCTTTAATCTATCATGCAATGGTTTAGACAATCTGTTGATATTAGGACAAAAATCCAACACATAATTTAAACTTCCCAGAAATCTCTGTAATTGAGTTTTGTCTAGGATTTTATCAGGAAATTTGTCTGCAAAGACAAGTGAACGCTCAAAAGGGGTAATGGTTCCTTTGGAAATGTAATGTCCTAGGAACCTAATCTTTGTTTGGAACAAAGAGACTTTAGAACTGGAGATTGCTAGACCAGCCTTTCGGGTAGCAAAATAAAAAGTTTTTAAATGTTTAAAATGTTGGTCAATGGTTTTGGAAAAAATCAAAACGTCATCAATATAAACAATACAAAATTCAGAGTAGGGGTTGTAAATGTCATTCATAATTCTTTGAAATTTCGAAGGTGCATTCTTTAAACCAAATGGCATGACTGTCCATTCGTATTGACCAAATGTAACAGTAAAAGCAGTTTTGTAACGGTCTTTTGGATGAATTTGAATTTGCCAAAAACCAGATTTCATGTCAAATTTAGAAAATATGAAAGCAGAATGTAGTTTTTGAAGCAAATCCTTTTTTATTAGGTATCGGGTACCTAATCCATTTTAAGGCTTTGTTAAGGGGTTTGTAATTTATAACCAGTCTAGGAGTGCCTCTTTCAATTTCAGAATTTTTATTTACATAAAAAGCGGCACAAGACCATGGGGATCTTGATTTAACAATGAGTCCCTTTGACTCTAAATCTTTGATTTCATTTTTACAATGTTGTTCCAAATCCATGTTCATTTGGATTGGACGGGCTTTAGTGGGGATTTGTTTTTCATCAAAAGAATTTTCATAAGGTAAATCTACCAAGTGTTGTTTTCTATTCCAAAAAGCAGAAGGTAGATCAGCACAAATTTCCTTTTCAATAAGAGTTTTGAAATCAGAAATTTTTCTTTTAATGAAATCACTTTGTAAATGGTTTTCTATTCTTTGTAGGTTCAAGTCCTTCTTTAAACACATTAGGTCACACTGTTTTGACCGAAGTAAATTATTTATCCGGTTTTGATAAATAGAACAAGCTTTAACAATATTCAAATTCCTTGTTTTAGGCTTTTCAATAAAAGGGAAAACAAATTTTTCATTTTTTGCTTTGAAAGATATACTGTCGTAATTGACAGTATATGGAGTTATAAGATTTATAAAAAGAGTTCCCAAAATGATGGCATGATGAATATCATTTGTGAGAACAAAAGAAGTTTTAAATTCAAATCCGTGATTATGAATAGAGGCTTTAACTTTAGAACTAACTTTAAGTTTTGAATTATTGGCGGCAGAAAGTCTTTCTTTAGTTTTTTCATGAAATCTTTTGGGGACAATGTCTTCTCTGATGCAATTTAAATCAGCGCCAGTATCAAAAAGGGCAATAGCGTCCATTGCAAAATCATCAGAAAAGATCAAAGTGACTTTAATAAAATACTTTCTTGTGGTGATTTGTTTTAAAGCAAATAGAAAATCATTGGGTACGGACTCAATGTTTTCTACCTTAATGTCATCACCGTCATCAGGATTGGATTCATTATCTGAATTATCCTGTAATTGTTTTTGTAAAAGAAATTGGATAGTATCGGAATCACTTTTTTGTTTTTCTTTCAAATCTTTGATTTCACATTTAATCTCCTTAATCTCTTTTTGAAGATCTTGGATATTAGGAACCGTTTTCTTTATTTTCTTTTTATCCAAAATCTCAGTAAGGTCATAAGAATTTTTTTTAACAACTAGAACTTTAGAAATCTCTGGTTTATTAGAATCAAGAGTTTTCAAAAGCTTATCAAGATATTCTTTTTGTAAATTTGGATCAGAAATGTGTTTTACAAGTTCAAGAAAAATCTCTTGGTCTTTTGTTAAAACATTGATTTTCTTTAAATAGGAATCTGATTCAGAATTACTACTGCTAGATGCAGAGGTATCTGAGTCAATAAGCTCATCGATTTGAAGAGGGTCACTATCTCCCGTCATGGAAGACTCAGAGTCAGAAGATTCTATCATAAGAAGCGCTAATTTGGAAAGGATCTCTTCATCAAGATCTAGCTCATGAAATTTTTTGTTCATTCTGCAATATCTTGCAGTATGGCCTTTTATGCCACACTTGTGACATATAGCTTCTTTGAAATTGAAAGGAGTGTTTGGTTTGGTTCTAAAATCTTTTCTTTTAGAGAATTTGGGTTTTTTATAAGGCCTCGAAGGTTTCTTATAAGGAAGTTCTCTAAAATCACGGAAAGGTTTCCTATAGCTTTTAGATTTGTAATGTTTCTTGCGAGGTTTGGAGAAACACTCACCATTACAATCTTTGGAGGTAGAAGTTTTAAAGGGGTCATAATTGAATTGTTTACAGAAACTACCAAGCTCTTGCTTAGATTTCTTAAGTTCCCACTTAAGTCGTCTCTGTATTTTCAAATCTTGACAAATTTTTAAACCTTCTTTGTTGATAAAACTGACTAACTCACCATAAGTAAGTTCGTCATAGGGAATGCGATTGTCATAAAGGGCTTTAATGGAATTCCTAACATTTTCTCCTAAAAGGGTAGGTAATCCTGCAAGGAATTTTTCTTTCCAAGTAGAATAATTTGCATCATCTCTGAGAAAGAGCCTGGTGAAGAAAGTGGTTTTGTAAATTTGGAAATCACTAAGTTTCCTACACCTGAGATTGTGTAGTAGCTCAGCGTTCTTGTCTCTAAGGTGAGAAGGGTCACCTATGAAATGAAGAGAAATGGTAACAATTAAGGTTGCGACTGCATCCTGAATTGGGTTATTGAATTCATCAAAAATGGGGATGCCATCTTGATCTCTTTGGATAGAATTAAGGATATCTAACTGTTGCTCATTGGTGAGAAGATGATCACACCATCCTTTAAGTTGACCAGTAAAACCGGCAATAAGGATTTCTGCAATGGCCTTGTCAGAAGTTCCTGATTGGGTTTTATAGGCATTGGCTGCCATGGTCATTTGTTGCAACAATCCTAATATATTGTATTCCGACATACCATCAATATTCCATTCATAAACAGAGGATGCATTATATCGGGATTGGTTTAATGCACTAGGCCTATTGTCTATAGTCAAATCCGGAGGAGATTTGACTGTGGGAAGGGCTAATTCCTAACGGATTTTGTTGACTTTTAGAATAAGTTCTTCTTTGAAGGCTTCTAGATCAGAAGAGGCTATAGAAGTTTGGTCGTCTTGTTCTAATACTCCAATCTTGCTAGATTGGGGAGTATCAGGAGCTATTTGAACTTTACTAGAAGAAGATGAAGCAGCTTCAATCCTATCTAGTTGTTCTCTATTGGCTTTAGCAAAATCTGATTTTGACTCTTGGACAAGCTTTTGACTAGTTTTCGAAACCTGAAAAGGTTTGAAAATAAGTTCTTTAAGCTTTTTGTCAGAATCTGATTTTGATGGAACAGGAGAAGTAGAAGTAATCGAAATGGTTGACTTTTGGAATTGGTTTTCTATCCTAGTCAACTGTTTTCCAATGGTATTTAAGTTAGTATTACAGAAATTATTCTGTTGGATAATACTACTTAAATTCGCTTCAGAATCATTAGGTTTTGAAATTTTGTAAGGTGATGCTCTAATCTCAATAGGAGGTTCACCATGATTTATGGTTATACTCCTAAGAGGTGGATGTTCAGACTCGATGGATCTACTACTGCCAACAAGGTTCCATTCAGGGATTTTCTTCCTAACAGTAATAGGGTTTGATTCTTTGAAAGGATAGGAGATGTTGTTTTCAGAAGAATATATTTCCAACCAATCAAAAAACAATATATGAACTTGATGAAGATTTACAAATTCATAATAGATTTGTTGGATTTCTTTTCTTTGATTTAAGAAATGTTTAAAAAACCGATTTCTTTTTTCTTTATTCTTCTCAGAATAGAAATCATTATGGAGAAGATTTTTATCTAACTCAAATTCTTTTTCAATGACATTGATGACATTTTCTGTGACTGCAGAAAACGTTGGGGATGTAGGAGGAGAAGGTTCCTTCTCTTCCTGTCTTTGTTCATGTTGACTACTAGTATAAACCGGGTGAGGAACTCTAGTAGCATAGTCAACAGAACGTATGGATGAACTGGGTATGTCTGAGGTGGAAAACCTCGGTTGACTCTTAACTGGTTGATAAGGAAGATTTATAACAGAGGGGATTTTTGAAAATTTTCTCTCAAGTGAGGGAATGCTTGAGCACGACTCTTTATCAGAAAATCTGGTTGAGTTAGATCTTCTGAAAGACAATTTGACGTTACCATCAGAATACTGAGTTATATTGCGTAACTCTGTATTGGGCTCAAGTTGTTTTCGAATCACTGGTGCAGTAGCTCCTTCAAGAATCCATTCATCTGGAAGATTGACATCTTTTCATTGGATTGCTTTTGGAATGACTGTATTGGCTCTAGACAAGTCAATCTGCAAGAGAAGAGTTTCATCTCTTTTTGACTGGAATCTGTATTGTGTACTGAATGCTGAAATCATGGCTTTGTATGAGATTTTAAAAATCAATGCAACTGGGACATACCCTTTAATCATGTTATAATTATGGGTTTTGATTTGTAAAATCATGCTTTTCAAAATATTTTTGTCTTTAAGGGAAATTGTTATGTTTGGATAACAATCAAAAGAAATCGGACCTTCACACAGACTAGATTCGATGCTACTTAGCAAGGAATCATCAAAAGAGATGAATCGACCATCTCTAAGGATAACAAGGATAGAGGTATCCAATCCTTCTTTTGTAAGAGGCTTTATACCGACCTGGATAAGACCGATATGAACATAATTAAATTTCTTTTCTTTTAATTTCTTTAGTGAACTTTCTGAAAACAGATGAATCGTTTCAAAAGGTTCTGAAATAGTAATATCACGTTCTTCAGTCTTTATAACGTAATCATTTTTCAAAATATCAAGCTTTTTTGTTTTGTAAATCTTTTCTTTGGAAATTTTTGGAAGTTCCCAACAATCAATTGCTTTATCAAAGTTCTCAATAATGAATTCTTCTGAACTCACAACATGCTTTGAATCACTAGTCTTCCCGGAAGAAGAACTAGAAAAGGAAGATGCTCTACAGAGCAGAGGATCCATGGATAAAGAACTTATGGTCTGTCTAAGGTCTTGTCGGAATGGCTACAGGTATGGTTTTACAACCCTTGACGGAAAACTTATCCTAAAACGGGACTTACTACCAGTAAAAATTCACCACACGAACAATAATTAAATAAAACACAAGTCTTTAAACACAAAATTCTAAACTGTAAGACACTATCCTCCCCTTGGCTCTGATACCAGAAGGAAAGTTTGAATATCTAGAAGTTTGATTTTGATATTCAAACTTTGAATATCAAATTCAAAATTCTAGATATTCAAAGTTTGAATATCAAACTTTGAATTTTGAAATTTTGAACAATAATAAATAATTAAAAAAAATACGTGAATAGTAGCCAAGATTTTGGCTATAAATAGAGGGACTCATTCCCTCATTTGATCATCCAATTTTGAGAAGATTTTTCTTGTATTTAGAGAGAGTTTAGAGAGCTTGAAATTATAAGCTATTGTTTTAGTGTTTTGAGAGTTTGGGTGTATTGAGATTTTGGGAAGTGAGTTAAAATATTACAATACTTGTAACTCCTTTTCACTAGTAAAATATTTCCTTCTGTCTTCGCCTGTGGACGTAGGCTAAAATCCGAACCACGTAATTTCTGGTGTCCTCTTAGTGTGCTTGTTCTTTATTTTCCTTCTAATTTTATTTTAGTTGCGGTCCTGCTTCACCCACCAATTTCCTAACAAGAACACACCTAAAGAAATTAAAAACCATTATAAAAAATTCTCTCTATTCGAAAATTATCAATGGTATTTAATTTTAAAATAATTTTCCTCCCTGTGAGGCAACAATATACCAACCTCATCAATTTTGTGAAACCATCGTACCACAACCATTTTATTGCCTCTAGAATCCTCGCACATGTCTTCTAAGTAAGCAATGAGCCTTCTATTTTCCTCAGCTAACACGTAAACAAAGTCATGAACCTGCAAGATGTCATTGAGAGAATGAAAAGCACGATACAAGTTTAGATGAAGAATGCAATGAAAAGAATATCCAAGGAGTAGGAAACACAGGCTCAGAAACATTTGTTCAAAATTGCAGAGAACACTCACAGATACTTTAACACCATTCCGGCAGAAAGACTGATAGTGCTTCCGCTTTTTTCTCGACATCCATGGAGAACCTAACTATAAAAATTCTTTGGTATGTTGGCCCAGTGTCCCGGATTGGACATCCTGAGAAGAAAGATAGAAGATGTAGAAGCTAGTTAAAATCAAATTAAATAAAAAAACCAGCCAGGAGAGAATATTAGAATGTTTAAAAAATATAAGAAGATTTTAATATCATTCATACCTTAAAGGCTTCACTATCTAGCAGGCGGGCCTCTTTACCACCCAAAAAGTGACCAGGCGATTGAGATGATTTCAGAACTGGTGAACCTAAATTTTTTTTTTCACAATCAGTTAGCATCACCTTAATGTTTATAACAAGTAAAAATCAATGATAATTAACCCAACCATAAAGTGTTTCACACATTCAAAACATGCCAACAACACTATAGGAAACATCTCCGCAATACATATATAATAGGTTAACTTGTATCTCAACAATAAGGATTCTTTTTTTTGTTTTTTGTTTGTGAAAGATCTTAACCTAGATAATTTGATGGCATAGGACTTCACGATCTCAGCCAGCTCTTTAACTTGTATTGGTAATCCTGCAGTCCAGATCATAGTTAGTTGCTAGGAGAGAAAATGGGGAAAAAACTAAGAACCACTACACATAAAACACGCCACCTAACAACTATATCTAAACATAAAAAACACCAAAAAGAAACATGCACATAAAAATAAATGAAAAAAAGAACAAAATAAGGACACTTAATTTTGAGGAAATAAAAATATCTTATAACAATGTGAAGTTTAATTTTGAGGAAATAAAATTTCTGATAACAACGTGAATCTAAATCTAAATCTTCCACTTGAAATATCAATTTTATAGAAAACCCAAAAAAATATTTGGAAACACCTCACGGGAGGGAAATCACAAGAAGATTGGCAAAAACCAGGGGATAACCAAGAGGTAGGAAGGAATGTGAATTCTAAAGCACATAAAACTTCGCACTGATAATTAAAAGAATATAAAACAGACTCGCCATTCCAAATATAACACCCAAATAAATGGTTTTTCGATGTCTATTTCGAACAATTCACAAACAATGAACCAAATAAAAAAAAAGGGCAAAATTTCCCAGATTCGTCAAAATCTGAGGGCAAAAAATTACGATTGGAGAGAAACATCAGTTTATAAGATTGAAATTAATATAATTTGAAACAGTCATACGATAAAAAAATATATTTAGAGATATAAAGCAAGTTATGAGATGCGAAAAAAAATATATAATTTGAAACCAACAAAAAATCAAAAGAGACCCCAGATGTGACCACTCGGATCTAATGAAATAAAACTTCTGTTCTCAAAAAACCTAAACCCCGAAGAAGAAAGGCAGCCACGAATAAAAGTATTCCCAGACTTCTCGCTCTCTTTTTATCGACAACAGAATTAATCCAATAAAATTACAAAGAGGAGGAATTTATCAACCTGAAACAATTGAATTAAGCCAATCAACGACCTCACGTCTTGATCTGAGCTTGTAAAGCGACGTGGTAAAGGATGTATTCGAAATAACGTAGCGATACGACATGTGCCTGGAGCTCTTCTCTTTCCTTATCACGGCCAGATCTGAACCGCAACCATCTCTCCTCTTCAAATAATAATGAACCTCTCTTCTTCCCCTGTCGCTCGACATGATCACCTCCTCCCATACTCTCTGTATGTTTGTGAGTTGTCTGTGTTGATACTTAGAAAAAATTAGGGATCGAAGAAGTGAAATTCAGCACCAAAATGGTGCGTTTCAATTGTTAAATTTTATTTTATAATAAAAAGTTTTAAATTTTAATATTTTGTATTCATGTACAAAACGTCGTCGTTCCAACTTGCTAAAACGACGACATGTCTTCTTTTGTGTAATATTTTATTTTAAATAATACCAAAAGTTTCGGTAAAAAATACGCCAAAATTAAGTCAACGTGAAAATTCTATCATGAATTATTGACGTTTAAATTTATATCACAAAGACATTATATATTCTTGACATAATTTTTATCTATCACGAGTCCATCACGAATAAGTCATGAATATATGATAGCAAAAAATATATCACAACTATATCATGTTTTTATGACCCACTCAGAATCCGTCAAAAAGTGTCTGTCATCTATTACCAGTTTTCTTGTAGTAACAATATCGAGATACGAAATTAAAACATTCAAGATGTTTTGTCTTCTTAATTGGTATTTTCTTGCATTTCAATTCTATTGCATGACTACAACAACCAAGTTTTTCTTTATTTCTTATTTCATTTTTTTTTTTGTTATGCTTCCTAAGAATTTTTGTTAAGCTTCCCAACATGTACCATCTAATGGTTAAAATAGGAACATTGTCAGGCTATTTAGGACGTGCAATAAAAATTTTAAAGACATTGTAACATATTTGCTAATATCATGTACTTGCAATTCTTTTGAAGAGAAGCTTTGCTTATTGTAATAGAACACCTCATCATCCATTTGACAATATGTTGATGGGCTTTAAATGAACTAAGAAGAGAAATTAAGGGTGAAGTTTGAAAACAGGCAACAATTTTAAAGTGACATATCACAAACATTGTTGAGTTATTAAACCTCAAACCGTGTGATGTGAGGAAAGATTTTATTCATAAAATGAAAAAGATACATCCAGTCAACATGACTTACAAGCATTACCCCTTGTGATATGGTAAAATCTAGAAAACAATTTCAAAGGACCCGACCAGTTACTTAGAAAAATAAGCTATTCACAAGCCTGACTAAATCCTCAATTGACTAGATCTTTAACAATTGAGACACCTTCTGCATGGTTGGTCTAGATTCAGGACTCTCATCTAAGCATGAAATGGCGACTTCCACGAATGATATCAATTTTTCTTGAACATTGTGTGATGGAATTGGAAGCCGAGGGTCTAATATTTCATCGAGTGCTATGTTCAAGTTCAAAGATGAAGAGGAAATTAAGGAAATAAAATCTCCTGGATGCTTCCCCTTTATCACTTCCAATGCCAACACTCCAAAGCTGTACACGTCGCACTTTTCAGTAACTTTCATTGTGTATGCAAGCTCTAAAAGAGAAAAACAAAAATAATTACTGTTATATCATTTACTATTTTTACATGAAATCTAGTAAGCTAATATTAATTAGTATATTGTACAAGCTTCAATAATAATTTACATACCTGGTGCAACATATCCATAAGTGCCTGCAAGTTCTGTCCAATTGGATGAGTCTGGCTTGAGAAACTTGGCAATTCCAAAATCTGAAACACGGGCTTCATTCTTGAAATCTAACAGCACATTTTTACTAGATATATCTCGATGAACAATTGGTGGGAAACAATCATTGTGCAAGTATGACAATGCATCAGCTATACCTTTTATCACACTCATTCTCTGTGTCCACTCTAAATCCTCTGCTGCTGCGTCATTGCTTAAAATCATGGCCAAGCTACCCATTTCAAGATATTCATAAACTATAAACGAGTGTTGGGCATGTGAACAAAAGCCATAAAACTTCACAATATTACGATGTCGTATCTCAGTCAAAGCCTTGACTTCATTCAAGAATTCTTGCTGAAATGTCATTTCACCTGGGAGTGGCGAATGAAATTTCTTGACCGCAATGATTTCTCCAGAAGCTAGCTCAACTTTGTAAACACTTCCTTGTCCACCCTTTCCAATGCAGTGCTCATCATCAAAGTCATTTGTTGCCCTAATAATTTCTTCATACACGATTTTTCCTTCAAAAGTTAACATTGAACGCAAACCCGGAGTATTTCTAGGGCTACTCTGTTTTGTTTGTGATTTATTCTTCCTTCGTTGAAACTTAAAGAATAGTCCAATCAAAGAAATTAAAAGAGCAACAATCCCTAAAAGAGGGAACAACACAACAATCCATATCTTTCTCGAAGCTTGTTTGTTTGACTTTAATGCTTTGCAAGATGGAAGTCCTTTGAAGTCTCCGCATAATCCTTTGTTCCCTTGTAACGCTTTTATTGGAGCATCTCTGAATGCCATGCTATTAGGAATTGGACCTCGTAACTCATTGTAGGATATGTCAATGCATTGCAGAGCATGCATTTCTTCAAAACATCTTGGAATAACACCAGAGAGGCTATTATGAGAGAGGTTCAGCTTCTCCAAACTTTGCATAATGCAAATTTGAGATGGTATTGCTCTTCCAAGAAAATTATAACTCAAATCTAACTCTGAAAGATGAATTAACTCCTCCAATTTAATTGGAATTTCCCAACTAAACTGATTATTGCTCAAATTTAAGTAATGCAATTTGACTAAGTTGCCAAGACTCTCTGGGATTGCATTGCTTAAGTTATTTGAAGACAAGTCAAGGTGCTCCAGTTGAACAAGTAACCCGAGTTTTGGAGATAGCTGTCCAGAAAGCTGATTTTGAGCCAAAATGAGCTTGATCAAAAAACTAAGCTTGCCAAGTTCTGCTGGAATATCGCCAACAACATGATTTGATGAAAGATCAAGAACTTCTAATTGAGATGAGTATCCAATTTTAGGAGGTATATTGCCAGTAATATTATTTTTAGAAAAATCTAAAGCGCCTAACTTTGGGCATCTTCCCCAATCAGATGAGATTTCACCATAAAGGTTATTATAGCTAAGATCTATGAAAGTTAAGTTTGGATAAATATAAAAAGATTCAGATATATTGCTAGTTAGATAGTTTCTATCGAGATGTACTCTTACTAGGCTTGTCAAATTTTTCAAATTGGGAATTGGACCTTGAAATTGGTTATCACCTAAAAATAGCTTAGTCAACTTCACAAGGTTCCGATATTCTTTAGGAATAGCACCAGAAAGTGAATTCTTATAGAAACTCAACACAGACAAATTGGTCAAGTTACTCAAAGAAATAGGGATTGAACTAGTGAGTTTATTAAACGCCAAATTTAGATAGGAAAGAGACTTCAAGTTTCCTATTTCACAAGGAATTGAGCCAGAAAGTGAATTATTATAAATAAATAAGACACTTAAGTTGGTTAGGTTACCCAAAAAATGGGGGATTGAGCCACAAAGTTTATTGTTGCCCAATTCTAGAATAGAAAGAGACTTCAAGTTTCTTAATTCACTTGGAATTAAACCAAAAAGTGAATTGCTATCAAGAAACAAGAAAGCTATATTGCTCAAATTGCCTAAAGAATGAGGGATTAAACCACTGAATTTATTGTAGCTCAATGCTATTTTAGAAAGAAACTTTAAATTTCCTATTTCGCTTGGAATTAAGCCAGAAAGTGAATTGTTATAAATATACAAGATAACTAAGTTGGTTAAGTTACACAAAGAATGAGGGATCGAGCCATTGAGTTTATTGTCGGCCAATTTTAGATCGGAAAGATACTTTAAGTTTCCTAATTCACTTGGAATTGAACCAAAAAGTGAATTGCTAGAAAGATTCAACATAGCTAAGTTGCTCAAATTGCCCAAAGATTGAGGGATTGAGCCATTGAGTTCATTGTTGTATAAGTTTAGATCCAAAAGATACTTTAAGTTTCCTATTTCACTTGGAATTGAGCCAGAAAGTAAATTGTTATAAAGACATAAGGTGACCAAGTTGGTCAAGTTACCTAGAGAATGCGGGATTATATCTTCCAAATAATTTGAGTACAAAGCAAGGTTGTTTAGAGAACTTAATCCACCTACTTCAAGAGGAATTGAGCCACTTAGTTGATTCTTGAACAAGTGAAGGGTCTTAAGATAACTTAGGTGGCCAATTTGTGGTGGTATGGCACCAGAAAACAAATTGGATGATAAATCAAGATACTTGAGTTTTGAAATGTTACCAATTTGAGGCGGGATGTTTCCAAAGAGTTGATTGCTCCAAAGATCAAGATATGCAAGATGAGGAAATGAGGAGAATGAGAAATCATGAAGCGTACCTTTTAGTCCTATACTGGTGAGGTTAATACTATTGACTCTTCCACCATGGTTGCAATGAATTCCAACCCAAGCACACGAGCCTATTTTGGTGACATTGTTAAAGGTCCATGAAGATAGGGGAGATCCATTATTATGATTTTGAAGGCTAGTTTTCCATCTGAGAAGTGCGTGGGCTTCTTCCATATAATAAGAAGAAACAATCTGTGGAAAATTTAAAACACAAAATAGGATTAAAAAAACCAGAGAGAAAATTACTAAATTGTTTCTCAAGTTTGGTAAAACCATTGCGTAGTGGAGATCGACTGAGACTCGATGATTATAGAAAGAGTGGAGAACAATTGAAGATGAGAACAACAACAATTGAAGATTATCTAGACAAGGCAGATAGAAATAAACAACTAGGAATGATGGATGTACAAAGAAACACACCGGAAGGCAAATTTATAGTAACTATGTATATTCAAGAGAGCAAATGAGGTAATAGAATTAATAGGTGAGGCAACAAGTCAATGCGTCAATCTCTCTAAAGTAGACTAGTTGTTGTTAGGGGAAAAATTGGTTTTCATTAATTTTATTAGTTATCTATCAATTGAGGCCTTATTAATGCTTTGTGTGTGTGTGTGTATATATATATATTAGTTTTCTAGTATGAGATTTTAAAGTAAAGAAAAGTTTGGAAAAGCTTTAAGACCTCATAGTTTTAAAATTTTTTCAAACTTTCCCACACTTTAAACACTTTAATAAAAAAAATTATGTGTAATTAATGAAGACTAAATAGTGTATTTCTATCCAATCTACCAAGATGTCATCTAAAAAACCAATGCACGAGGATTGACGAGGAAATTAAATGTTGGTTATGTATGTTAAATTAATTCTATTGTAACAAGTGAGTAACATGTTAAAGAAAAAACAAAAAATTGAGTAGTGCTACACATTCTAAAGTTTATGTTTTTATTTTAAAAAATTATCTCAAATAATATAGCATTTATCAATTGACTGATGAGATTATACAATTAATTTACTTAATTTTTATAAAGAACTATCATCTACTTAAAGAATGATATATTATTTAAGATGCAATTTAGAATATCTATCATTATTGAAAATTTTTTCATATCATCCAAAATTGAATCAAAAAGTGAATTTTTACAAAAATACCAAATAGTTAAGTTGGTCAAATTAGTTAAAGAATGTGCGATTAAGGCATTGAGTTTATCCATCCATGCCACTACCTGAAGTGTTTGAATCCTAAAACTGGGATATCGCATCGAGTTGAGATGCATGGTTGAATCACCAAGCTTCTCTACACGATTCAAAATACTTGATATTTAAGAAGAAAAAAAAAAGAACTTAGTAGATACTAAAGGTGCAAATCAATTAATTTACTTATAAGAATTCTATCCGACGACGTATTGGTCAATGATGTCGCCAATAATAATTACATTGACCATTTGCCTCTGCTTCTTTCTCACACAGATTAAAGAAGGTAAAACATCAAATCTTTTAATCTTTCATTTTTGGTTTTATTATTGCATAATTTCTTGAATTTTTTTGGAAAGATTAAAATTTTTGCTTTACAGATTCGGAAAGCTTAATGTTCAATTTGTATGATCAGAGCACAGGATCCTCTGATATTTATTGATCTAAAATTTTTGGCTTAATGTTCATAAGAATATATTTTAATTTGTTAGATTTCTATTTAAAGTTGGTTCAGCTGTTCAAGCAGACTAGTTCGTTTAAGTAGCTAATTCTAAACTTACTCATGGAAAAGTAGTTGATTTTATTGTTAAATCTTTACTCTTCTTTCAATTCAATTTCTGTTCTAAATAAAGGGAAAGTTACTCTGCATGTTTAAAGATGGCCAATGACCCGGGTGACACGGGGCATGGTGCGGCCACGACACGTGTCTGTACAACATGACACAGCACGAGCACGCTTCGATAGGGCATGTAGCACAGCACAACACGCACGTGGACTGGGCATGAACTAGAATTTTAAGCAAGCGGACCTTAAAAACACGACACGATTAGAGATGAGCCAAAACACGATATGCGAAAAAACATGTAAGAAGCAAGTTACGTTGTTGGACTAACATGCGGCTTGTAGGCCATCAATAGCACGTGAGCTAAAGTATATCAAAGTAAATTTTTTTAATGAAAAGTAAATATAAAATGTTATGATTTTACAAATATCTTAAAATAAAAATTTGTAATATATTATTTTAGCATAAGCTTTTTTAAAATTAATTTAAGTCTTGTTTAAATAAATATTCTAATTGTTTTATGTTTAGAATTTATTAAATGAATAAATAAATATCATGATTGTAATAAAAACTTTTATGACATTAATATTTCATTTATGAAATCATAACTTAGTTAATAGTTAATGGAGATATGTTTCATTTGTGAATGAAATATTTTGTATATTTATACACAAAAAAATAAAATTATGAATGAAATATGTTTATGATAAATTAAAAATTACATTTTCACTCAATGGAGTTCAAGTGCAATTATAATATTAGTAGTTTAAATAAAATTAGGCGTAATTATTATTTTACGATTGTAATTTTAATTTTCATTAATCATTACTATGATCTATATGGAATTAAATTTATATATTGTTGTGTTATGATTGGTTATTGTGAAATTAAATATATAGTTGTGAAATTGTGATAAATTGATAATAAAATGTTAATTGCTCTTTAATAATAATAATAATAATAATAATAATAATTATTATTATTATTATTATTATTATTATTATTATTATTATTATTATTATTAATCTTAAGCTAATGGGCTTACAAAAGAATATGAACCGTTATTATTATTATTAATATTATTATTATTATTATTATTATTATTATTATTATTATTATTATTATTAATCTTAAGCTAATGGGCTTACAAAAGAATATGAACCGTCACAGTATTACAAAATGGCAACATGTCAACTCTGAAAATTTAATGCACCACGATTGACGAAGGGGTAAAAAAAAAAGGAAAGAGAAGAAAGGATTGCGCTTCAATCAGTTAAGGAGGTCAATACAGTCGACTCTGAAAAGTTTTTCCACAAAGATTAATGGGCAAAATTGACCTCTGCTTTGTTGAATGGATCCTGACTAGCGAAATTGTTTGTTGGGCATTTATTTGTTTCTCAAAAGATACGTCTGTTAGTAAATAGAAAAATTAAAGCAACACACTGTGCCTTCCCATACCCTTTCGTTATAATAATTAATATGCATTTTGATGAAGATGATAAATATATAAATAGTAATTGTTTAGCAAACTTTTGGATATTGAGATATATTGTCAAAGGCAAATTGAGGATCTTAAAGTTCACCGGACTAAATTAAAAGTTAAACTTTTAAAATGGTATGAAATTTCATAAGTAGAAAAATGAAAAAAATAATGCACCGGACGGAATGAGTAAAATATTCTTATAGACTAACTGAATAAATATCTCAAACTTTAAGAACATATTTATCCATTATGGAAAGAGCAAAATAAATTAATTTATCCATCACAAAAAGTAAGTTATTAAGGTAAAATACATGGAAAAAAAACTCGCATGATAAAATATATTGCGTTAGAGTGTGTGTTTAACTTATCTTTTAGTTTATTTCTTAACTTAAATAACTTAAAGAATGTCTTATTAGATCATGACTTTAATTTAGATTTTGTCAAAAATTAAGTGACTGACAAGTTATGTACATAAAACAACAAACAAGCTTACGACATAAAATACATAAACCATAACAAGTTTATACATTGACAAAATATACCGCATTAGACTGTGTTATTTACTTATCTTTTATTTTATCTCTTAACTTAATAACTTAAAGTAGAAATGGTAAAATTTGGATCCAGATTGCATTGAAGTTTTGATATCTAGATAAACAAAAAATATGCGAATTTGGATGCGGGTAAACTAGCATGGATTGCAGGCAGATTTTTTAGATATCAAGATCTGCATAATATTGAATTCAAATATAATTTTAAATTAAACAATTTACCTAATAATATCAAATAAAATTCAATTATAATCCAATCATCAACAATTTAATATCAATTCAACATAAACAACATATAACAATACAATAAATCCACAAATAAAAATTTCACAATATAAATCAAACATAGAAAATTAAAAAAAAAAATTTGAGGCAAACCAATTCATTACAATATTCCCTTATTATTATTATTATTATTATTATTATTATTAGTTTCTTAACATATTTTTCAAAGTCAAGAAAGATTATAGAGTTAATTACGCTTGTACATATTAAATAAATAATTTAACTTATATATTTTTTAATTGAAATCTAATTAAAAATAGTTCGAATTTGGATATTAGATTTTCTGGATTCACTTGCATCTAGATCCAAACAGATCTTAGATTTGAGGCTCTAGATCTGTATTTTTTAATATACAGATACAGGTTTTTTCAAATCTAGATTTGGATCTTCCGAATCTTTGCAAATGTAGGCCGGACCCCGATTTTTTTGTCTTTTCTAACTTAAAATATCTCTTATTAGATAATGGCTCCAATTTAGATTATGCAAAAGATTAATTGATTGACAAGTTTTGCACATAAAACAACAAACAAACTTGTGACGTAAATTACATAAACCATGCCCGGCTATATATTTATATCGAAAACTTATAAATAATGAAAAAAGATTTGCATTATTAAAATAAATCTAAAAATTATTAAAAAAAGATAAATTAGTACTTATTTTCTTATTCAAATTTTTAATTTGCTTATTATTTAAAAAATTGGTTGGTAAATCAATGTATTCCTTTTCATAGTTGGATAAAAAAATTATACATCAATGACATTTTTGGTTACGTTTAAGCTTAATTTTGAGAACAATTGCGTCTTCAATCAATTATCCAGAAAATGAAAAGGACGGATTTTGTAGTTCTACCCATCAATTAAGAAGGTCAATGAAGTCGACACTCAAAAGTTTTTCCACAACGATTAATGGACAAATTGACCTTTGGCTTTTTGAATCTTGAGCGACTAACCAATTTGTTTACTGGGCATTATCTCTCCGAAGATAATGTCGTGTCAGTAAATAGAAAAGTCAATCAATTCCAAATCAAAGCAACAAACTGTGCTTTTCAATACCCATTTGTCATAATAATGCGAGCTTTGATGAAGTGGGTAGCAATAATATTGTTTTGTCAAATCAGCCATTGAATTTATAAGCCAACTTATCAATTCGAAAAATCTAATGCACAACGATTGACGAAGTGAAAAAAAGATAAAAGCATGGCGTCTTTAATCAGTTGAGGAGGTCAAAAGAGGCAACTCTCAAAGTTTTTCCACAAAGATTAATGGGCAAAATTGACCTCTGCTTTTTTGGGTCCTGACTAACAAAATTGTTTGCCCGGCACTTGGTTATCTGTGTTAGTAAATAGAAAAATCAAAGCAACAGTCAGTGCCTTCCTATACCCTTTTGTTATAGTGATAACTTTGATGAAGATGATTCTAATTAAATTGAGATATATAGTCGAAGCAGAACTCAGGATCTTAAAGTACACCAGACTAAGTTAAAAGTTAAACTTTTAAAATGGGTATCAAAATTTCATAACTAGAAAATGAAAACAAAAATGCACCTAATAAAATAAGTAAAATGTTAATACCATTTTCGTTATTTTTGGTAGATAATAATGTATTAGTTTAAAGCAAAAGAAAAGATTGAAAAAGAAAAAAAAAACCCTTAATGAACTAGAGTTCGCAAAATTATATTCATAATAATTGGCTAATATTCTCTGCACCATTGGCCTAGATCGTGGATTATCATCTAAACATGCAAATTGAAATTATTTTTTAAATAAATTTAATTGAAATAATTTTTGTAAGCCAATGTTTAACATAATACTCTATGCTTATGCTTCAAAAGATAATTATAGGCTATATGTCACTTGAGTTAAGTATATAGGACTTAAACAACCTTTAAACTATTGAGTTAGCTTTTGGGTAGAGTTAAGTTTGTAGGCATTTTATAGAAAACTAACTGTTGGATTTTTAATCCAATGTTGTTAGATCTTTAATCCAACGTTGGGCTTGTAGTTAATAATTATGTGTTGTAGATTGTCATGTAAGGTTAACTCAATTAAAAGTGATCTACTAAGGTTTTTAGTAATATGAGCTTTCATGTATCTAATAAAATGTAGGCCTTTAACAAATAGATACTTAGGATAATTTCTATTTCTATGATGGACAGAAATAAAAATTTGTAAAGATAACAGGAAATATTATCTATATAAGTGGTTATGGTCCCCAAATCACATGAAACAATCCTATTCTCTTCCTACATCCCATCATCAAAGAGAGTGGAGAGGGAAAGATCAAAGGGTTCTCTAGGATAATGTATTGATCCAAAAGACGAGCCACACATCCCTAAAACACAATTGAGCGTTATAGATTTAGATATACTTCTGCATATTCTGTAATTGATTTTTAGTGATATAACATAAATGCTCCTAGATTATAGGTGATGGTTTTCATCAAAATAATTTATTGTTCTAACATTAATGACATTTTAATGGCAAGAAATTTTTAATGGATTTTGAAACATAAGGGAGAAAATGATATATAATTTCAACAAATAATAGGAGAATTTTGACTATTTTCTCATTTAATTTACCTCAAATTTGCAAGATTGAGGAAGTTCATAATAGATATTCATGTACATATTCTTGTTGGATGGGGGCAATTTTTTCCATCGTTCCTCTAATTCCATCCTAAATTCAAAGTAATTATATTGCAAATCTACTTTCAATTCTATGCTCCGGATGTAGGCATTATGCCGAACCACGTAAATTATTGTATCTTATTTTCTTTGTATTTATTTATCACCACATTTACATTTCTCCAGAAGTCACAGTATTGGTAATTACTCAACCCGCGTTTCCACAACAGTCAAAATCTTGGATCATCAAATAAATCAAAATCAATAGAATCAACAACAACAAAACCCATAACTTATTCACAAAATTTTACAAAAGCCTACAACAAAACTCATGATGTGTGGAAGTGATAGATTGATGTTGATGACAATAGGTGGTGGTGGTGGTGGTGGTGGTGGTGGTGGTGAAGATAGGCAGTGAGGGTGATTGTGATACTTAAGAGAGAACATATGAAAAAAAAATGTCAAAGTAAATAACAACAATTATTTTTAATAAGGGTAATTCTAAAATAAATTGGTTAAATGAAACTGGTAGTTGATGAGATAAATTGAGGAGTCAAATATCATTACCTACAATTTAGAACTAAGATATAGTTAGTTACCGTGTCTACCCTAATTATGTATTTTAAAAAATTTTATGTCAGGATAAAGATTCTCGCATCATCTAATCTTATACTAAGAAAAAATTCAAGTGATGATTGATGACTAATAAATACAAAGATATAGAAATTAAATTATACACTAGTATTAAAAAATCACATGACATAAGATCTTTGACACAATTTTTACTTTAGGATCAGAATTCGCGTGTAATCTAATTTTGTACTAAAAAAAATTCAAGTCATGATTGATGATTAATAAATAAAAAGATAAATAAATTAAATTTTACTCATATACCATCACTAAAAGGTACATAACACAAAATCTTTAAAAACATAGGAGAATGTATCAGAGAGGATCCTATTCCTTTCAAATATTTTTTTTTCATTGTATAAAACCATTTGGTATCCAAAAACCACATTGGACCCCGACTAATCCAAATTCGAGTCGGGCAAGACCACTAAGGCGGCAACGCTCTCCCAACAAGTATTTGACGCAGCTGCATTCCCAATCCTCGAACCAAGGACTTTGGTTAAGTTAAAATAACCCCATGCCAGTTGATATACGTGCTTGTTGGATCCTTTCAAATAACAAATATATAAGTATATAATTTTGGAAAAAATGATCAAAAGTTCTGTCGTTCGAATAGCGTCATTATTCGCTTCAGATTTCAAAATTCATTAGAACCCTTATGTCATTAATAAATAAGTTAATTAAATTTTAGTGTCACGCTAATCACGAATCACGATATGTATAATGTAGAGTCCAGTGGAATTGGGTTGTGCTGTATTCACATTCTAGTTCAATTGATTAATTTATTAATATGGTGTGTTAGTTTAAATCCATTTACTATATAGATACCAGTATTTTTTATTTCAATTAAAATTTACTAGGCAATTCTAGATTATGCTTTGTTTATCCATGTTATCATGTATACTACAGAAAAAGAGTATTCTTATGAAAAAAAATTCATTATGAAATTAAAGATAGTTCTTGTTGTATTCGCTCATTTTACAAGCCTGACTAACAGATGTCTGTACATACGCAGTAAGTTAACAAGCAGCCCTTAATTATAGAATTAATTAAAAGAGAGAAGAGAAATACAGCTAAAGTAACAAGAGTGACTTGACGAATTTTCGTACTTTGTTAGTTGTGTCTTGTATCTCAAGTAACAGTTGGGAAAATGATCAAAGCTTTATTAAATTAATTATTTTCCGTACATGCTCAAAATCAAAGCTCATAAAAATTTCTTTCCATTAAAAGATTAATGCATGTTAACTCTTATTAGGTCTCAGTTTTATTATCAATCACTAAAATACTTCTTCGGCTAAAATAGAAAAAAGAAAAGCCTCTCTATGGGAGGAGCGAGCAATTGATTGAAAAAAAAAAGGAAAAAAAAGCTTGAGAGTTTACATTATTGGCTGGAGAATTTTGATGAGTTTTGAAACTTGAGGAGGAAATAATTAATTTTGACAAGCACTTGCAGGGTTTTTAGTCATTTTCCCTATGCGTGGGATCACTAAGCATCAAGCAAGCAATATAATATTGTCGCTGGCCTTTGGTCGAGTAGTAGTTCGAGTCTCCATATAAGTACAGGGACTCAAATTTTCTCTTTCAAAAAAGAAAGAATTGAGTAGAGGTAGTAGTCTTTTTATTTAAGAAATGTGAGTGAAGTAAATATCTCACAAATATATTGAGACTAAAAAAATTTGGGCAATACTTCACATATTTAATGTAAACTAATCTCAATAATTATCTAATTGTAAATATTAATAATCGTCTGATTGTAATTTCTATAATTAAAAAAAATATTTTCTATATCAATTTCACATAATTCATAAGCGAGACAGATTGTTAATCACATTATTAGCTAATCTCCTTTTTGTCTCCATATTTTCAGCTGCTTCCTCTGAAAATACAGAGTGCTTGCAAACCGCAAAGGGTATCAAATATTTGACAGACATATACAACTTTACGTCCACTGTTCATTAGATATGCAGATGCGTTTGTGTTTTGGCGCTAAAGTTTGTAATCGCTTTTGCTGATGTGGCACTAAAGTGGGGCCCATATGCTGAGTTGGTTTATCAAGTAAATTTAACTCAACCAACTTTGACTATGTTTGACCAAAGTGCGTAAGGCATCGAGGCTGATTAGTTAACCAAGGAGTAATGGCTCTCATTTTTAAAGCTTGAAATCCCAAGTTATTTTCTCAAACAAAGAGCATACTCTTGAAGTTGACCGATTTGTGTTAACTGCATGCTTTGTGCTTGCCTTTTGTTCTAATTGTCTTAGGCTAGTTTGGTAATTCTATAATTTTTAAAATAATTAATGTTAGTTGTGTTATAAAAATAATCACCAGGGAAAGTAATTAATTAAATGCTTTGTATAATTTATTTTTAAAAATATTATGAGTTTTAAAAATAATCGTATGTGTTTGATTAATTCTATTATTAAATTATTATAAGAATGTAAATGACTGAATTGAACATAACGTTAAATAAAATTTATTTATATATTTATAAACATATATATATATATATAATTTTTTTATTGTATACATACACTAATTGATAAATAAAATAAATTTTTTATATTACTAATTTTATTTTTTATCTCAATATAATTGATAAAAATAATAATTTCCTTAAAGTTAATGATTTTATCTCCTAATTAATAAGGATAATTTTAGATTTTTATAATCTATATGAGAATATATATATATATATATATATATATATATATATATATATATAGAAAATTTTACTAAGTTTAAAAATGATTTTCAAAATCAGATTTTGAAAAACTACTCCCTGCTTTTCAAAGTTTACTAAAGAATCAAATGATTTTGCCAAAAGTGATTTTTAAAAAAATTTACTGAAGTACCAAAATTAACTTTTAACTTTTTAAAATTACTTTTGACCCTCCCAAAAACAATCCAAAAGGGGCCTTAGCTAGTTTCTTTCGATTCTTTCGATTCATTTTGATACATTGGGCAAAATGATCAACTGATCTTGGGTTGTGAACAAATCAATTTGGTCCTGATTCTACCACAAATGCAAACGATTTGCTTGGACACTATATTCGTAATTTTGAACTTACCTAAGTTATGAAGAATAATATTTATCTTTATTAATTATACCTCAATTGTACGAAGCGAGGAAGACTTATTCATAAAATGAAAAATGCACATTAGTCAAGAGGAAATACAAGCCATACCCCTCGTGCTCAGGTGAAATATAGAAACAATTTACGTGGACTACCCCAAGGAAGTACTTAGAAAAATAAACCAATCAGAAGCTTGGCTAAATTTGAAGAAACGAAAATGTTATTGAGTTTGCTGATAAAATAAACTAGGTTTCTAAATAATGATAAATTTTATTAAAATTCTCAATGAATAAAATTAGGGTTTAGAGCCCCTTCATAACAAGACTAAATATCGAGAATTTACTAAAATAGGCAAATTCGAAATATAATATGATAATTAAATTCTCCTAGTCAAAATAAGAAAAGAAAGCAATCGGCACTCAAATCCAAGTTCTAGATTTAAAAAAAAAAAAGATAAAAATCCTAGAAGAATTAAAAAAAATAGGAAAAAATCTAAAAACTAAAAAAACAACTAGTAAAGAAACAGAATTTCTGGCTTGACCCCGAGTCAAAATGGCACAAGCATTCTTGGTTAAATTCGTTTCATCGCAAGCTTTAAAAGATATGTTATATGCTAAAAACGAATACTTGTAGCTCAAATTATAGCCTTCAGAAAATACCCCGACTGTAATACACAACTATCCTATGTCAAAGTTTGTAACAAATGAGACACTTTTTCCAATGTTGGTCTGGATTTTGGACTCTCATCTAAATATGAAATAGCGACTTTCATGATTGATAACAATTTACCCCGAACATTGTGTGATGGGGTTGGAAGCGAGGGTCCAATATTTCATGAGGTGCTATGACGAAGTTTGAAGATGAAGAGCATATTGAGAAAATAAAATGTCTTGGATGCTTTCCCTTCATCACTTCCAATGCTAACAATCCAGAACTATGCATGCCACACTTTTTTGCAACTTTCAGTGTGTATGTAAGCTCTTAAGGGAAAAACAAATAAGAAATTACTTTTTTTTTTAAACTAATAATCTAGTAAGCTTTCACTAGTATACTTAACAAGTTTGAATAAAGTACGTGCCTAGCGCAATATATCCATACGTGCCTGCAAGTTCTGTCCTATTGGATGAGTCTAGCTTAAAGAACTTGGCAATTCCAAAATCAAAAGCACGAGCTTCATACTCTAAATCTAACAGTCCATTCTTACTTTATATATCTCGACGAACAATTGGTGGAAAGCAATCATTGTGCAAATATGACAATGCATCAGCCACACCTTTATCACATTCCTTCTCTTTGTCCAGCCCAATTTCTCTGCTACTGCATCATTGCTCAGGATCATGGCCAAACTACCCATTTCAAGAAATTCATAGACCAAAAACAAGTGTCGGACATGTGAACAAAATCCATATAATTTCAAAATGTTACGATGTCATATCTCTGTCAAGGCCTAACTTCATTCAAGAAATTTTGCTGACATGCCATCTCACCTGGAAGTAGTGAATGAAATTTCTTGACGCAATAATTTCTCCAGATGGTATCTCAACTTTGTAACCACTCCTTGTCCATCCTTTCCAATGCAATGCTCATCATCAAAATTATTTGTTACTCTATCGATTCCTTCGTACACGAATTTTCCATCAAAAGTTAACATTGAAAGCAACCTGGGAGTATATCCAGGGCTACTCTATTGTGTTTGTGAGCCGTTCTTCCTTCATCAAAAATTAAAAAACAATCCAATCAAAGAAATTAAGAGAGCAACAGTCACTAAGAGAGGAAACACATAACAACCCAAATCTTTCTCAAGGTTTGCTTACGTGAGTTGAATACTTTACAAGATGGAAAACCTCTGATATCTCCGCACAATCTTTTGTTCCCTTGTAATGCTTTCATTGGAGCATCTCTGAATGTTGTGCTGTCAGGAATCGGTCCCTGTAACGCATTGTAAGATATGTCAATTCGTGACAGCCAATGCATTTCCTCAAAGCATCTTGGAATGAAATTAGATGGGTTATTGTGGGGAGATTCAGCTTCTCTAAGCTTTATATACGACATATTGAGATGGTATCTCTTCTTCGAAAAGGTTAAGACTCAAAACTAACTTTAAAAGATGAATCAACTTCTCAAATTTATTTGGAACTTCCTAACTAAATTGATTGTTACTCAAAATTAAGTAATGCAATTTAACCAATTTGCTGAGACTTTCTAAGATTGAGTTGCATAGTCTATTCTTAGTTAGGCCAAGGTACTCGAGTTGAATAAGTGATCCAAGTTCCAGAGATAATCGTCTAGAAAGTTGATTACCACTCAAAATTAGTTAGACCAGAGAACTATGCTTCCTAAGTTCTAATGGAATCTCACCAACAATATGATTAGAAGAAAGACAAACAACCTCTAATGAGTTGGTCAAGTTCGTTAAAGAAAGAGGGATTGAGCCATTGAGTTTATTTAAACTCAAATTTATATTGGAAAGAGATTTCAAGTTTCCTATTTCATCCAGAATTGAACCAAAAATTGAATTTTTATAAACATATAAGGTAGTTAAGTTGGTCAAGTTACCAAATGAAGGAGGGATTAAGCCACTAAGTTTATTGTCACTCAATTCTAAGACAACCAAATTAGTCAAATTACCCAAAGGCAGTGGGATTGAGCCGCTGAGTGTATTGCTAGTCAATTCTAGATAGTAAAGAGATTTCAAGTTTCCGATTTCATTCAGAATTGAACCAGAAAGTGCATTACTATCAAGATACAAGGTAGCCAAGTTAGTCAAGTTACCCAAAGAAAGAGGGATAGAGCCACTTAGTGTATTGTCACCCAATCGTAGATTGAAAAGAGATTTCAAGCTTCTTATTTCATCCAAGATTGAACCAGAAATTGCATTGATATCAAGATACAATAGCCAAGTTGGCCAAGTTACCTAAAGAAAGAAGGATTGAGCCACTGAATGTATAATTGGACATTTGTAGATTGGAAAAGGATTTTAAGTTTCCTATTTCATTTGGAATTGAACCAGAAAGTGCATTGATATCATACAAGGTCGCCAAATTTGTCGAGTTACACAAAGAAGAGGGTTTGAACCTTCCAAAAAGTTAGAGCAAAAAGAAAGTTCATTGAAAAAGCTTAATCTGCCTACTTCATGTGAAATTGAGCCACTTAGCCGATTCATAAACAAGTAAAATACCTTCAAATGAGTCAGTGGCCAATTTTTGGCGGTATTTTTCCAGAAAACTGATTAACAGATAAATCAATGAGCTTGAGCACTGAAAGGTTGCCAAATTGTGTCGGAATGATTTCGAAGAATTAATTTAAGCTAAGATTAAGAAACGCAAGAAGAGGAAACGATGATAATGAGAAATCACGAAGTGTACCTTGTAAGCCTGCACTTGTGAGGTCCATGCTATTGACTCTTTCGGCATGGTTGCAATGAATTCCAAACCAAGCACACTGGCTTATTTTGGTTGTATTATTAAGAGTCCACGAAGGCAAGAGAGAACCATTATGATTTTGAAGGCTAGTTTTCCATTTAAAAGTACATGAGCTTCCTCCAAAGAATCGGAATAAGCGGTGTGTGGAAAATCCAAAACATGGAATAGCATTGAGAACATGACTGAGAAGAATTTAAAACAGGTAATAGGAAACACCATTGGGAAATGCACAGTAGAGAACAATTAAAGATGATACAACAAGAATTGAATGATTAAATAGAAATAAACATCAAAGAAAGATATACAAAGAAACACACTGAAAGCCAAATTTATAGCAACTAACCAACTCGAGAGAGCAAATGAGTTAAGAGTCACCTGAGGTCAGCAAGTCAATTGCGTCAACACCTCTAAAGTATAACTTGCTTTTAGGGGAAAATAATGGGTTCATTATTGAGGCCCTAGTAATTGTATAAGAGACGTGCGTGTCTTGCCTGGTTGCTCCTAATGTTATATTCAATAAAAATTGTAGTTTAAAAATAACAATATATATTGTAGTATTTTCAGTTACCAGCGATGCTTCACATACCCAATTATCATCGGGTGGACACTCATGAAATATCAGATAAAAATTGTAGAATATTATGAGATAAATAATTACATAAAGTATGAAAATTTTGTTTGACACATGTTCTTTGTCTATGTACTTTAATGATGAGATAAATAACAATGATGATATATAGCCACAAACAATTTTGCACAAATTAGTGTGTATAAATCAAAATGGCATGAAGATCATCATGTTATATTAATTTGTATGTAATTATACAAGGTGATTGTAACTCTATCATTACTGCATAAGTAATTACTAATTACATAAAAATCATCATGTGCTGAACTAGACTAGGTGCTTTTTCATTTTGGAAAGGAAGACTCGGTACTTTAATGATGTATATAGAGATAAGACAATGATATGTCGGTCCATGTGTTGCCATTTAGATTTTGTATGGCTTACTTAATGGGGTAGCATTAGGCAGCCTTAATTCCTGCACGCCCAAATAGGCAGCTCAATTATTGGTTCATCTGTCCATTGTCTTTTTTTTTTTTTTTTTTTCAAAGGAAAATAAAATTTTTATTAATTCAATAAAATGAATAAATAAATAATTTTTAAAGGATATGAATCTATTTATACCAACAGTTTTACACTTGTCTAAAACTTAGATATGTAATTGCATTACATGATCTAAGAGTATTTAAACTCTCATATGAATAAAGTTTTCCATTAATTCCTAAATTTTGAGATAACCTAATAGTTCTTCATCCTGCTACCAAAATTATTCCTCCCAAGATATAGAAAGAAAGATGTGTCTATCCTTTCAAAAAGCAAAAGATGGAAAGACGTGCATATCTCTACATATCTTCTCTTTTCTTTGGGCTTTGGCCACGTCTAGGTGCCACTTGGAAACCAAATCCCTCCATTTGTCTTCTAGCAAATGCACCGTTGGATGAAAATCAAGCTCAGTCTACGGTAGTAATAAGCACACGTGACATTTAGAATAGATTGGTGATAAGGGTAGTGAAAAGGTAACTACTTTTGTAGCAACAATGTAGTCATAGGTAACAAGTCTGTTGTTGGTCTACTGTATCAATAATAATGTGAGGTGCAACAACATCATCCATAAATCAAATGATTTTTGAGAAACAATGAACTTGACATTAATAGCAATTTGTATGGGGGATTAGCAAAAAAAGAAATTGTAGCAATACTGTTATTAATAGCAACAAGAAAATAATTTTTATGTTCGCAACAATGAAAAACATTTAGAAAACAAGTAATGAGAATTTCATTAATTACAAAATTGTTTGGAAATAAAATCCTTTGTATTGGGGATAGTACAAGTGCGTGGCCTATTTTTTCAATCCTGCAACTTTCTTGTGCTACACGTTTCTTTGCGTTTTGGCATGCTTCAATAGCGCCTTGATTCATGCATGATGTTGTTCCACCTCACATTATTATTGGTACAGTGGAACAACAATAGAATTGTTATCTATAACTATATTGTTGCTACAAAATTATTACTTTTTCATTACCCCTATCACCAATCTATTTTATGTGTGACGTGTGCTTATTACAACAGTAGGCTGAGCTTGATTTTCATCCAACGATGCATTTGCTAGAAGACAAATGGAGGGGTAGGGTGCTCAAGTGGCACCTTAGATATGGCCAAATAAAAGAAAAGATATGCACGTCTTTCTCTTTTTCCCTTTTTGAAAGAATAGGCACATCTTTCATTCCATATCTGGAAAGGTAGCAAGACGGAGAATTATTGGATTATCTCAAAATTCAAGAATTAATGAAGAACTTTATTCGTATGAGAGTTTATTATATTCTTAGGTGGCAATTTTTTTCCTAAAATTTAAATAGATCTAAATTAGTCTGAATTTTCAATATAACTGAATTTTTGAATATGAATAATATGTTTTTTTTTTTGTCTGAATTAAGTTAGTTTGTAACTTAAAAAATCTAAAAACTAGTATTTTATATTTATGACCTTATAAGTTATAAATGTGAAACAAATAATAAACATCTCAAAGAATATAAATAATATAATATATTATCATAATATAAATCATATTCAATTAAATACAATCTCTTACTATTCTAAATTAGTATATGTTAATCAATTTTATTGTAGTTTATGATGTTTTTATCTGAAAAATATTAAGAAAAATTATGAAAATAAATAATGTTAATTTGAAGAAAATAAAAAGATAAAAATAAAAATAGTCTGTCACTATATTATCACAAGTTATAGAGATAACTAATAATGCTAATTATTAGAGATAACTAATAAAAAGATGTGAGGTGAAACATACTCTTCACATGAAATGCACAAAAATCATCCCTTTGAAATATAGACTGGTTGTAGCAACTAGAGAATGCTGACCTGATTGTTGGATAAATTTTGGACAGCAACTACGCATCTGAGGCGGGGCAAGAGGACCCCAGAACATGGCAAGGCTATGCATGTGTTCTGGAGTGTACTTCAGCATGCGATGCCGCCCATTACGGTCCTCTATGGCATAAACAGGGACGGTTTGGATACGCCTCCATCCAATAGAAACAAAAATGGGATCTCTACTCTTGAGTACCTTCTTGTGCCACCATCTGTGTTGCTTTAACCTAGCCTGGAAGCAAAGCCATGAAAAATCTTGTAGCCTTGAAATGAAACAAGAAAAATATATTACATAGAAAAATTAAAATAAAAGAATATATCCCGAAGTTCTACCAAATTTAATGCAATGACTTTAGCTGTGAACTTGTAGGCCATCATTTTCAATATAAAAAATAAGGATTAATTAATCTTATTGATTAGGGAAGAACCAAGGAAAAAAATACAGTGTGCAGCACCAGTCCACTCATTACAATGACAAAAATGAAAATATAACACCTACAAATCACTAAGAATGAAAAGAAAATATATTCTGAAATTATACAATGAAAAAAACCCACAAGAAGTTAAAAACAAACTTTGTCCCATAATACACACATATGGTTTCGGGCATCAAACTTGACTAAATAATAAAGGAGTTTTTATCAAATAATTCATGAGCAAGTTCTCTTTTCCAGGATGACTGAATCTGTCTTTTGAGTTAAGCAGCCCATAATTACCAATATGTTTTATCCAACAAACATCCACAAAGTTTTGAGATGTATTTGAAAAGGATAGAAAGAGAAGACAGCCCAAATTAAGGGAGAAGTAGAAAACATATATCACCACAGCACCTTTAAGGTTATTTGAGTATTCATACCTGCATGTATCCAACATTTTGCTTGCCAAGACCAATTCCTCCAACCAAAACAGGATGGCAAGGATCAAAATATTCAACCATCTCAAAAGGAACATCATGTATCTCCATTCCAAGATATGTTCCTGTTTGAAAGCCCTCTATTCGAGTGACCTCGTCGAGATCATTGAGCTCAGCTATATTCATTTGTTTTGCAAAATTCAATCTTCTCCTTCATCAGGAAGAACCAAACACCAGTTAGCACTCAAAACATAACAGCAGCATGCAGAACACATTATGATGCAAACAAAGTCTACCTTGTCAACCAGTCCAATTTCGTTAGGCTGGACACAATGAAACTTTGCCACATCTTTTTCATGCATTTCCTGCTCAGGAGATTCAGATGCATCATATGTAAATCAAAGTCAAAGGCCATCAAAGCAGATTCTACTAAAACCAAAATATAGTTTCTCTAATACAACTTACAACAACCAAACTTCACTAATGTCTTTTAGCAAAACTATCAACAGATGAGGGATGCATCATCCCACTACAGCCACACCCAAATTCATGGACAAAAAAAATCCATCAATGGAGATGGAGCAGGCAGTGGTACAAGATCCATGCATAATAAATATAATAAACATCGTATTAGTCAAAAGAAAAAGGATATTGTGCATTGAATTTTGCACGTAGTGTGAGCTTTTTCAATCTCCACTCCTCAACTGCTGATTCATCTTCATTCGCAATTCCTACACTGCCAGAATTATCCTCACATTGCCCTTCATGCTTCTCACATGTTTCTAAATCTTCATAATCACCATAGACAGCATCATCACTGTCATCATCTTCAGATTTACCCTTTGAAACTTGATTTTTCTGAGCAGCTTTGGACCAATCACCCATAACAAAACGGTCTCAGATGCTTTCATATGCTTCTTCCTGTTTCCAGCTTTTAAGATCTCCGTAACTTTAAAATTTGGAACACTCATCAGTATTGACAATCCCACTATCCAATCATTCTCTCAACTTCTGCAATAAATGAACAGGAATTAGAGACTATGCAAATACAAACTACATTCAGTTAACATCAAGCTTGTATATCAATGCTAAAACTAACAACACATCTAAAAGTATTACTTGTTGAGCAAGACCTCAAATTAAGAAAAAAAAACAATCAAGTAAATAACCGTACAAATAATCTCAAGACAGACCTTATTTCCTTTGACCTTCGGCTTAAAAAATTCATCATCATCACTTTCTTCACCCTTGCTACTATCGTGCACTTCTTTGGACAAAGTTTCAGATGTTGATGCTGATTTCCGGTATACAAGCTGAATGAGATTCGTGCATCGTCTCAAGGAGGACTTAGTCAACATTAATTTATTTTCCATGTCATCTTCATATAGCGCAACAATTAAGACTGTTCAGAAACTGAAAAGAAAATTCCACAGAAAAATCAAAACAGAGGAAATATCCATTTAAACTATTTAGCATTTGTAGAGACAATTATTCAATGGAAACATCATATTGCATTTCATGATTGAAAACACCACTCTACTCATCTTAACTTGGCTCATGTCAGCTATATATAAACTATAGTTACAAATAAAAGAGGGGACATATTCTCCTTTAAGTCCAGTACTGAATATTGCATCACAATAATAGTAAGTATGAAAGAAATACCATTATCCTCTCTTTCCTCTGTACCAGAAGATAATTGATTATCAACAGTGTCGTTGTCATCATCTTCGCCCTCATCACTGTCACCATCCTCACCCTCTTCATATGAATCCTGCAATGAAGCAAAAATGCGGAACATTATTATTGTAAAAAAAAGGTGCAGCTAGATACTACATGTGAACTGAGTTGCGAAAGAAAAATATTTGAGAAAATAAAAAAGCATAATAAAGGTGATGACTAGTAAAAGCCCAATTTCTAAAGCTTGCCCCACAAAAGAAAAGCCACTTAAATTATGAAGTGACATGTACAACACATAGCATCAAGACCAAGGGGCAATGGAAGTTTACAAAGCAACAAATAAAAGATGAAATGGTTTTATTATAAAAGTTACATAACTTTTAGAAAATCCTGTATGGCTACATTATCAAAACATTCAAATCTAGGATATGCACAATCGCATAGTTTTGACAAGTGTGAGGTGTTGACATGGCCTCAAAGAATACGCGCATCGAGTTCAATATATACCAGATTCAACAAAGCAAGGAGACATAGACCAGCATCTATAAAGAAACAAAAACTGAAATATGGTTTCTTGACACTCCGCCACCCCTTCCCTATTAAGTATTAACACATTAGTTCGTGAAAAATGGAGATAATACCAGTCACAATTAAGACCTTCTGATCACCAGAATCTACACCATATCCAAAGATAGCTCTTCTACGATGCTGTCCCTCATTAAATTCAACATGTTCCGCAAAGTTATCTTCATCAGAATTGCTAACACTTTTTAATATCTGCATCTTCATCTGAGGACTTTGAATCTTCCATTTCCACAGCGACGTGTTTTTTCACGAAACCCATCGGCATTCACTTGTCATGAGTATAATCTGTATCATCATCCATATCTTTGCATTGTTGGTAGCATCTGATGAGATATTAGGCTTCCGGCCGAAAACAGAAATGAAGCTCTTTTCAAACTTCTCATCAATTGAATATTTGGTATTTTGAAACAATTTTACCAACATCTCACCAACATCTTGAGCCTTTCCTGGTAACGGCGAAGATGACAAGATATTTGCCTCTTTATCCTGTCAGGTTGTATAAGTCAAAAGAATATATCATCAAGAATACAAGAGCTATTTCCATTTTATATTATTCAAAACAAGATCCACAAAAGATATTAAAGGTTTTTATGTATCAACCCAAAAAAAAAAAAAGGAAACAAAATAGTAAATCTCTACAGTTTAATTTTCCATTTTCATCATCCATATTAGAAAATTGAACAAAGTGGTCATTGATGTTTATATAGACAGCGTCCTTGTCATAAAGGAGATCCCCAAGGCCAGACATGGGTGCATAAAAAAGTTTTTCCTTATCACGTAGTCCCTTCTTTTTGGCAGCAGAAGGTAAAGGACATGGATCAGCTAACCCTGTACCCCAGCTAAACTTTAGTCACCAACACCAGCAATGTGCACCTGTTTCAAAGAAAGAACATTTGATTATAAATGTTTAATTGATTGGATAAAGGCAAGATAGATGAACATTTAATAGAAGCTTAACAATCTTAATCCATAAGCCTCAAATGACCTTCAGGGCTGTCATGCTAACTAACATGCCATGTAAATTGCAACTCTGTTATAGAAAAAAGAAAATTCTCATTAGTCAGCTTTTGTCCTAATGTTTCTTACAGTTTCACCTTCAATGTACGTCCATATCAGGCATTGCTAAGCCAAATGCACAAAGCTCCATGTAACTTAAGCATAACCAAGGGGAAAAAAATTTTACAAATTGCTAATTGATCACCTTTTCCAAAGCTGAATTTTACATTTTACATATAAAACCTGCATCCGTGAAGCCAATGAGGTTGAGATTTGCTTATTATGAAATAAGACCTCTCTAAGTTATGCTTAATCAAGTTCTTCACAACTTACATCCAATTTTCACCAGAATGATAAACAAGTCCTTGCCTAATGGCCATATAGATGAAAAGTAGGTCCTAAAACCACCTAAGCTTAAGTAACATATGTCCAAAACTCATTAAATTTTCAGAAACACCATATGCAACAATAACCTTATGTTGAGAAATGAACCTGCTTCTCACCTTTAATTGTATAAAAAGGAAAAAAATAAAATAAAATAAACCCTTAAGCATATTCTCAAAAGAAAAAATTTCCAAAGGCAATTGTGAGGTTAAGTGCTTTACAATGCATAACCTTAGTCCCCTTTTTCAGATTGCAACCTCGTAGATAACCATAAATTGTGATGTTTCTGTCACATTTATTATTCATATGCACTCTTTCAGGAGGAGTAACATCTTCAAAACGATCAATCACAACATAAGGACGACCAGTTCTCCAGTGCAAAGAAGGAAACTTCTTAACAGAAATAAACTTTGTTAGATTGCAAATATCTGTTTTTGTGCACCTAATGAATTAGGGAAAGAAAAAAGAAAAAATTAACCTAAAAAAGAATTCTATGATTTGAAACTACTAATTTAACTACAATATTGGGTGAGATGTCCATAACACAACATACTGTATATAATACTTACTTCCCATGAAAGAGACCAGATAATTTAAATAGTTTTGCTCCATAGTATGTTTCTGTCTAGAAGCGATGCTTGAGATGCTGCTTCATTTTTCTTAGTTTCTTCTTATACTTGAACTCCCATAAACTTTGGCAATCCATGATTTTGCATTAAATTAAGGAACTCAAAAGTTTCCTGTAAGAAACAAAACCCAGTTACCAAAATTCGAAATTGTTTTAACTGCATTGTTATTAAATATATGCTTAACTCCTTAGACACAGGAAAACAGAAAATCATACAAAACCAATAACATAAAACTTATGTTATGGAGATCGCAAAAGGAAAAAGGAGCAGCGGCAGCTCCATCGACACACATATGCAGTGAAGTCCAAACCAAATAGAACTGTTCAAAATGACATCTCACCATTTCAAAACCGCGACTTGCATCAATGAGAAGCAGTGACAAGTCAGCAATCTTTGCACAATCAATCATGCCATTGATATCATTCGGGCAATCCACAAATTGTAGCTGCCTTTTCTTACCTAATGTATTTCATCAAATCCCTCTTAATGAATTCCATTGTATTTCAAATCTAACAAAGAAATTACATAAACTAGATCAAACCTAACCTGATACAACACTAATAGGTCCTCGAACCTCAGGTACTTTATGCTTAGTGTAATGCTTAATAAGACACTTTACTAACAAAGACTAGCCAATCTGCCACCACCATTTCATAAATTAAAATCACCATCTAAAACTTTCAAAATTTATTACTGAATTAAGGCATAATAAATGAAATTTATTTTTTTAAACAAAATTAATAATGCAAAACCTGGGTGGTTCCTGAACTACAACTACATATGGTGGTGGTTCACCATAAGAGCGGTCTATAGTCGGAATGTGTAGCCGACGTTGCTCTTTCTCTGTCGCTCGCATCTGTGATCGCTTGGCTTTCACAGATGAAGTAAAACCAAATGCCTGTTAGATGATAATAACAATAAATGATAATTAAAATCAGCAAAAGCAAAGGAATAATATTGTTTATTTAAATTCAGATTTGGGTTTCTTTTTGCCGAAGAGCCCGATTGGCGAGTCCTGTAAGCCTTGTGCGGCTGCAGTTTCATGGCTCCGCTGCTTGCTGCCGTATTCATATATGTGAACTGCCTCGAGGCGAGTGAATGAGAGGAATGCTTGCTCGGCAGTTGCTACTTCTTGTAAGTTAAAAACTCTTTCTCTGCAGGTCCGCTAAATTTATAGCCGATATCCGTGTCACCAACGGAGAGACCAGTTAATTCTGACGGCGCCAGCGGAGAGGTTAATTCAGATCGGCAATAGCAATAGAGAAGAGGATGGATGCCTACAGAGAGCAGGAGAAGAGAGGTGCCAGGTTCAGAGGCTATGAACGTTGCTATTTGAATTTTTTTCTCCAAAATAAGGGTGATAACCTGATAATAATTCCACCTCACTTTTTTTTTTTGGGCAATAACACCCCATTTATTATTTTTATTGTTGTAATTATAATTTTAACCTCAAATCCCAAATATTAATCTTAAAACACATTTTAAGTGATATAGCAGTTGAGTGGTATCCCACTTATAAATTTCTTTTAAATTAAAATAGATCCTATGAAATAATTTATTTTAAATCTTATCCTTTTATTACTCCTTTATAATCAAACACCTTTTACAATTAAAATTCTTTCAACCTCTATGTTTTTCACTTGGCTGCAAGCTAAACAAAGAGAGTGAGGAAGTTTAGGAAGAACAAAGCTTTCAGTTTTTTTCTCAATCATGACACATTTGTAATTTTCACCAAATTATTTAACTATTACTCAAAAATCTGTATTTCTAAAAAAGAAAAAAAATATAAATTGATGGGATTTCAATTGCTTGGCTACAAACTAAATGAATAGAGAAGAGTCGTTCAGGAAGTGTAGAGTTTGGAGTGACAGATTTCTAGAATTCAACTCCAATTACTTCCTAAGATCTCAAATCAAACAATCAAGATGCTAAAAGAATCAACCAGATCAAATCAAAAGGAAACTATGAACTGAAAAGAAAACAAAGAACTAACAGCAAGAACACAGGAATTAACGCAGTTCAGCTAGTTCACACTAGCTTACATCCACAGGAAACCAAGATCAACTTTATTGATTCCCTCAAGATGATTACATCATGTTTACAGAGCTTATTACAGAGTATATTAAGAAGCTTTCTCATGAATCTTCTTTACCCTTTTAGCTCCCTTAGCACTCTCTCCTATTGTAACAGAATCAGCTGTTTATAACAGCTTCTTCAACAAGCCAAGATGAATCCAGAAACGCACGTGATGAGTATGTGTAATAACTAATTCTTAACAAACTTGACCAGCTTCTTTAAGCACGTGTTTCTCTCGTGCTTTACTTAAACCCAAAACGGCGCTTAACGAAGTCGTTCAAGTGAGACAAGAAATTGCTCACCAAAACGCAACATCAATTGTTGTATTGTAATTAACATCAGATGCAAAACGCATGATCAATCTGGCATTTCATCTATCTTGATTTGCTTCACAACACAACAATTCTCCACCTTGAACAAATCACCCCTAATCTTGATTCCTCCAACTTCAGCATGTTAGAAATTACTCAGTCCAGCTATGTCCAAACAGCTCTTGAACATAGTTGTAGGGATGACCTTGGTTAGCATGTTAGCAGGGTTATTGTCAGTGTGCACCTTCATCATCCTAATTACACCTTTGGAAATCACATTTCTTATGAAATGCAATTTGATATCAATGTGTTTAGTTTTTTCATGGTGTCCTGGATTCTTGCTCAAGTAAATTGCACTTGAACTGTCACAGTAAACTTCAACAGTCTCTTGCTTTATTCCCAATTCAACTATCAAAGCTTTTAGCCATAAAGCCTCCTTGATAGCTTCTATTGCAACTGTATATTTAGACAGAGCAACAACATGTTGTAGGCTTACCTTCCAGTTAACCAAGCAACTATCAAGTATAAACAATAACATGTTAAAGATCTTTTCTCGTCTAAGTCCCCAGCAAAATCTGAATCAACAAAACCCCAAAGGCCTGCATTTTTACCATCTGATCTTCCAAATACTATACTATATCCCCGAGTACCCTTCAAATATCTTAGCATCCATTTTACAGCCTTTCAATGTTCTTTACTAAGTGAAGCCATAAACCTACTTATAACACTTAAGGCATGTGATATGTTAGGTCTTGTAAGGACCATTGCATACATCATGCAACCAACAATATTTGCATAAGGAATTTTTGTCATTTGACCCCTTTCTTCATATGTTCTTAGACATTGTAAGCTTGACAACTTAAAGTGTAATGCCAAAGGGGTCACTATTGATTTGCAGCTTGACATCCCAAAGGTTTCAAGTATCTTTTTTAGATACTTTCTTTGAGAAAGAATCATGGTACCCGTCATTCTGTTCCTTATAATTTCCATTCCCAATATCTTCTTGGCTAGACCCAAATCCTTCATATCAAATTCTGAACTGAGCAGCTACTTCAAGGCCTCAATCTCCTCTCTATCACTACAAGCTATCAGCATGTCATCTACATATAATAGCATATATATGTAGCTATCTGATTTTATCACCTCAGATAACTATGAGTAACCATAAACTCATCAAATCTAAGATATCATTGCCTGGGTGATTGCTTCAGCCCATACACTGACTTTCAACAAACACACATAGTCAGCTTTCTTAGAATCAATATACCCCTCAGGCTGTGTCATTAAAATTTCCTCATGTAGTCTTCCATGCCGAAAAGCAGGCTTGACATCAAGTTGATTAAGCTCCATGTCCTTTACAGTTGTTCAAGCCAATAATACTCTTATTGATGCATGCCTAACTACAGGTGAGAAATCCTCTTTAAAATCCACTCCTGCCCTCTGAGTATACCCTTTAGTTACTAATCTAGCCTTGAATCTCCTAGGCTCAGTTGTTGTTAAACCATCTTTGACTCTAAAGATCCACTTGCAGCCAACTATTCTTCTATTTCCAGGCCTCTTCACAAGCTCCCATGTATTGTTCTTCTGTAATGAGGAGATTTCTTCATCTATGGCCTTCTTCCATTCATTTTTATATGAATTTTGGATAGCCTCCTTATAACTCTTAGGCTCATCCTCAACAATTTGATGAGATGCTGCCAGGGCATAGGCTATCAGGTTTGCATATCCATATCTCTGTAGTGCTCTTATTTTTCTTTTCTTTCTGTCTTTGGTCAGCTGGTATCTTGATGCTAAGCTTCTGTCTGCCTTTCCTGATCATCTTCTCAGTTATCAAATCCATGATTTGTATCATCTTTATCTCTTGAAGGCTCTTTACTGAAGGGCTCCACCTTAAAGTAAACTTTGGTCTTGTTTCCATCTTTTTGTGCATCTTTGTGAGAAGGTTTCTTCATATCCAAGGTAGCTTTTTCATTAAACACTATATCCTTACTGATTATGCACCTAGGGGGATTAAGGTTTATACACCATGGTTTAAACCCCTTAACTCCTTCAGGATATCCAATAAACTGACCCTTGAGAGCCCTTGGAGCCAATTTCCTTTGACTGACATGTGCATATGTTGGACATCCAAACACTTTGAGGTTGTCATAATTTGTTGGTTTCTCATGCCATATTTCAAATGGAGTTTTGAACTCAAGTGCAGCAGAAGGACTGAGATGAACAATGTAGCATGTTGTCAATAATGTCTCAGCCCACAAGTTCTTTGGAAGTTGTGACTGAACCAGCATACTCCTTACTTTTCCATTAGGGTTCTGTTAATTCTCTTAGCTAATCTATTTTGTTAAGGTGTCAACCTCACAGTTCTATGTCTTGCAATGCCATGATTTCCACAATAACTATCAAACTCCTGATTACAAAACTCAAGGCCATTGTTAGGCCTAAGTTTTTTAACCCTCAAACTAGTTTGATTTTCAACCAGAGATTTCTATTCTTTGAACTTTCCAAATACCTGGTCCTTGTGCTTCAAGACATATACTCATACTTTCCTTGAATAGTCATCAATGAAGGACAAAAAATAGTTGTTTCCACCTAGTAACAGTGTTTGTGCAGATCCCCAAAGGTCTGAATGTATATATTCAAGGATGCCCTTGGTTGAATGAAATGAATTGCTGAAACTGTTCTTAGTTGCTTTGCCTAAGACATAGTCTTCACAAAAATCCAAGTATGAAATTTTTCCATTTCTCAAAACCCCTTGCTTCTGTAACTCCTTCAACCCCTTTAAGCTCATATGTCCTAATCTTAAGTGCCACAGTAAGGTATTATCATTACATGAGCTGATTGACACTCCTGACAAGCCTGTTATAGCCTCACCATCCAAGACATATACTCCATTTCTTTATTAACCTTTCATGACAACCCTATCACCATTTGAAATCCTCAACTCACTAGATTCAAGCTTAGTACTAAACCCCATTTAGTCAAGCATTCCCAGGGATATTAGGTTCCTTTTGAGTTCAAGAACATATCTAACTTTCTTTAATTTACTTATTATACCATCATCCAACTTAAGATTTACATTTCCCATCCCAACAATTCTGCATATTGTATTATTTCCCATCATTACCTTTCCTCTATCAGACTCCGATAGTTTCACAGGTAATCCTTAAAGGGACACATATGAAATGTACAACTTGAGTTTAGAATCCAGGTACCTGTTGACACATGTTCTGTAGCCACACATACCCCAACTGACTCATACCCTTCTTTCTCAGCAGTTGTTGCAGTCCCATTCTGCTAATTTTTCTTATTCTTGATTTCTGGGCAAACTCTCTTGAAGTGCCTTTCTTTATGGTACTAAAAACACTTATTATTTTTGGGCTTTTGTTTATTGTTTCCTTGCTTCTTTTTCTTTCCATCATTCTTATCAAATTTAGCCTTAACAGCCAACACTTCACCAGTATTCATATTCCCTGACTTTTCTTACAGCCTTTAGTATTCAGAGCAGCCTTAACTTCATCCAGTGACAAAGTTTGCCTCCCACATAAGTGCATCAATAAATTTAGAATATGATGGTGGAAGAGAACTCACCAGAAGCAATGCTTTCCCTTCATCCAATCATTTATTAATGATTTCCAGTGTATCACATACTTTATTGAACTCATCTATGTGGTCATCAAGAGATGTCCCCTCAGCCATTTTAAATGTAAACATCTTTTTTCTTGATGTAAAGCCTATTGGCTAGGGATTTAGTCATATACACATTTTCAAGCTTTGCCCACAAGTCAGCAACTATTTTTTCTTTTGCAACTTCCCTAATAACAAAGTCCCTAAGACTCAAGATTATGGTACTTTTTGCTTTGTTATCAATCTCAACAGCCTGCTGTGGTGTTAATGATGATGAGGATGACGAGGCTTCTTTTCCAGCTTTCTTAGTGACTGGTTCTAAAGCATCACCCAACCCCTGCGTAATCAGCAATGTCTCCATCTTGACCTTCCACATGTTAAAATCATTCTTCCCAGTGAGTTTTTCCATATCGATCTTCGAAGCAGCCGTACTTGTGTCTGGTTTGTATACCAAGCTCTGATACCAATTATAGAGTTTGGAGTGACATATTTTTAGAATTCAACTCTAATTACTCCCCAAGATCTCAAATCAAACAATCAAGATGCTAAAAGAACCAACCAAATCAAATCACAAGGAAACTATGAATTGAAAAGAAAACAAAGAACTAGCAGCAAGTATAGAGGAATTAACGTGGTTCAGCTAGTGTGTGGGGAAACCAGGATCAGCTTTATTGATTTCCTCAAGATGATTACACCGTGTTTACAGAGCTTATTATAGAGTATATCAAGAAGCTTTCTCATGAATCTTCTCTACCTTTTTTAGCTCCCTTAGCATTCTCTCATGTTGTAACAGAATCAGTTATTTATAACAGCTTCTTCAACAAACCAAGATGAATCCAGAAATGCACGTGATGAGCATGTGTTATAACTAATTCTTAACAAACTTGAACAGCTTCCTTAAGCACGTGTTTCTCTCATGCTTTATTTAAACCCAAAACGACGCTTAACGAAGTCATTCAAGTGAGACAAGAAATTGCTCACCAAAACGTAACATCAATCATCATATTGTAATTAACATTAGCTGCAAAACGCATGATCAATCTATCGTTTCATCTATCTTGATTTACTTCACAACACAACAGGAAGAGCAAGGCTTTCAAATGAGACGGCGGATTTAGGAAGACTCTCCGGAAATCATTAATATTGAGGTGAATTTATTTTTTTTTTTTTGTGTTTGTATTAATTGATGCTGAATTTAATTAGTTAGACTTTTCGGCTTTATTTGAATTAAGTTGATGATGAGAATGATATAAGCAATGAACCAAACGCTAAAGAAATTATTGAGCCAAAAATTGGCATGGTCTTTGATACGGCTCAGGATTTGTTTTGAGTTCTATAAGATATGTAAGAAGATAATGAGATTCAAAATTATTAAAAGAACTTCTAGCACATGAGACAATGGACAGTTGAAATATGTAACATTTTCATGTTCATGCAAGGGCAAGGCAAATTCTTTATCAAGCCATCCCTTTATATTACAGTCAACATCTAAAACAAATTGTAAGGCTAAAGTAAGGGCAACAGAATGCCTTGATAAAAAGTGGGGAGTAAGATCCATTACATATGACTATAATCATGAGCTAAACACACCATGTAAGGCTCGTTTTCTCAAAACCAATAAGGCAATGAAGTTGTTTATTCAAAGAAAGTTGGAATTCAATTATCAAGCTGGAATAAAACCAAATAAAAGCTTTAATTCTTTGGTGGTTGAAGTAGGAGGACATGAGAATTTAGCTTTCTTAGAAAAAGATTGTATGAAATGTTTAGACAAAGTAAGATGCTTACAGCTTGGGGATGAGATGCTTCTATAGTTCATGATTATTTCTTAAAAATGTAAGATACCAACTCCAATTTTTTTTTTTTTATATGATGGCTTTAGATAAAGACCCTCAGTTAAAAAATTTATTTTGGGCTAATGCAAGGAGTAAAGCTGCAAATAAAGAATTTGGTGATGTTAATATATTAGATTCAATATATTTAGCAAATAAATATGATATGCCATTTTATGCTTTTGTTGGATTCAATCATCATAGACAGTCAACAATATTAGGATGTAATTTGATTTCCAACGAGGACATCGAGACATATGTATGGCTTTTTCGATCTTGGCTTACATGCATGTTTGGTTGTGTTTCCAAATGCCATAATCATTGATCAAGATAAGGCCATGCAAAAGGCAATTGAAGTCGTTTTTCCACATACGCGATGTAGGCAATGTGTGTAGCATATAATGCTTATAGAAAAACTGAAATGTTACAAGAACTATGAATTGATCATGCTAACTTTGTAGAATGTTGTTTATGATTCTTTAACAACTTTTGATTTTGATGAACGTTAGATGGTGGTCATTAAAAAATATAATCTTCATAACAATGTATGGTTGCAAGGCTTGTATAATGAGAGGCAATGTTGGGTGCCAACATATGTGAAGGATATGTTTCGGGTAGGAATGTCTACTACATAACATAGTGAGAGTATGCATGTGTTCTTTGACAGGTATGTAAATTCAAAACTACTCTAAAACAATTAGTTCGACAATTTAGGCAATGCAGTAGGAGACAAGGTGAAAAAACACAATCGTGTTGATTTTAATGATTTTAAATCTAATATCCCTTATGCTACTCATTATGCCATGGAGCAGCAATTCTGATATGCTTATACAATGGAAAATTTTAGAGAATTTTAGCAAAAGCTAAAATGTAAAATCTTTTGTGAGATATTTTCATGTCAAACAAATATTTTAACTTCAAAGTTTGTAGTAGTTGAAGACGTTTAAGTTGAAGAGGTTTAAGTTAAAGAGGATCATCGTCGTGACCCTTTTAAAGTTTCTTTTAATGAGTTTAATTGGGAGATTAATTGCAAATGTTGACTATTTGAGTTTAAGGAAATATTATGTTGACACGTCATTGCGGTGCTTATTCATAACGAAATATTTTATGTTCCTGAAAAGTATATTTTTAGGCGATAGAGAAAGGACATAAGAAGATGTCACATCAATTACGTGAAAGTAAGTAATGACAATTGCAGCACCAAACCTAAAGGTTTTAGATTTGATAAGATGTGCAAATTTTTTTATGATGTAGCTGAACTAGCAACTAATAATGAGAATAATTGCAATATGGCGTGGGAGGTTTTAAATGATTTGAAAGCAAAACTGATGTTAAATAGAGGTAATGGTGAAATTAGTCAACCTGGCGACAATATAGTTCATGGCACAACAAAGTGTAGGGAGCTTCGTGGTATTCATAGTAGTAAAATTCTTTCTCCATTAGTAGTTAGAAGTAATGGTCATCAGCTTTACAAGCAAAAGCAATCTAAAAATGAACAAATTATTTAAAGAAAAAAAACAAAAGAAGACAACCAAGGTATGAAATTAATAAAATTTATCCAAAATACTTGTCAAATATTTTACTATAATGATCTTGTAATTCCTATATATTTTTTCATTCGAGAGATCTCAAATAATAAGTGGTGAACTACAAAGATATAAATTAGACAACAATGCCATTCATGCAATGGCTACTTCTAATCATCCAATGCAGGTAATGTGTTATTATTCTTTCTATTTGTTTTATAATTATCAAGAGTATGTGATTCTTATTGTCACTAGGTCGATGCCATTTTCCTTTTATCTTTAGGATATTACATGGACAAATCATAATATTTTTTCTAATAGTTACAAACCTTTAGCTTTTTATTTTTAACTAATTGTTTTTAATATATACAGGTCAATCAAGAGTTGTAAGGAGATTGAAGTATAAGCTAGCCAGAAGCCAAGCATAAAAAGATAGAGTTGAAGAATTTATTTGGAAGATTATGTCATCAAATTATAATGCTAGATTATTGTCAAATTATTTTCAGAGTTTGATTTTTGCTATGAAATTTATGATAACGTTATATACCTATTGTTTCTATTGATGGAAAGACCGAAGCACGTCTCCCTAAAGCTTTGACTGCCAGAGGTTAGGAAGAAGGGAGGTGACTGGGCCCTATGTTGGAGTGTAAATTCAAATGCTATGGGTGTTAATGTGCAAGTGTACACAAAAAGTAATATAATGATGAGTATTCAAGATCGTCTCCTCAGGTACTGATGTCACGGAAATTGCTATAGCAGCCTTAATAGTTTTGCTTGAATTGAAAGTAGATTGAACAATTAAACTAATAACTATCTAATAAAATGAAATAAGTAAATATGCAGAAAAGCACATTCTCATGTCAAACACGAGGATAAAATCAATAGGAATGAAGTAGTTGAGTGACTAAACTCTCTTAATGGACTTGACTAATTCGTGCAAATTTTGGTTCAGTTGTTGTAGCATCTGCTACAATACTCGGCAGAATCCTCACACATCCTCAGCTGTCGCATGTTGAATATCTTATATCTATATGCAACCTAACAGTGACCAATTGTTATACCAACATAAGATATAGCATTACACGTTTAAGTTCTATTTAACCTACAAGGTGAATCCCTATATTTAGTTCATCACTAATTTTAGATTAAGCATGGCCCTTTTGGAATTAAGTTGAACTCAATCTAGGAAATCCAATCTAAAACCAAGAATCATGATGATACGTTCCACTAAGAGAGACCCTTTGAGACTCTTTCCTAACTTATATCATTAAATTAGTGGTCAACCAAAATAATGATTTTAAATGAATACTATCACAACAAAATGGTATAGCAAACATGCAACAACATATAAATTCCATCAATGAGCCATTAAGATTTTTTATCACTCAACCACAAATAATATTAGTTTCTGGTTTGCAAAAGAAAACTAAATAATGAAGGTTCAACCGGCAAATACATTCCTATATCAAAGAATAAATAAGAACTCGAAAGAAAAAATCGAAAGACTGAATTCTAATTGATTCCCGTAAATTTTCCATTGGTGCAACCTCGATTCTTGCTCTTGAAATCTGTTTTTCCTTTGTTTCTTTTCGGTTTATGATCTTGGTTTTCAGCCTCCCTCTTCTTTTGCATGTGTGCCCCTTTTATAGTCCAAAATTAGGGTAAACAAAGGTCTAGGATGCGCATCTTCCAGATTAGGAAACTATAAATCACGATCTGTTAATTGCTCTGCACAAGATTTTCTTTGTCGTTGTTCCAGGATTGCTAAAGCACGGGTTACCACAACAATGGCTACAACTTCTACACTGCTCCAAATTTGCTCTAATTCTTCTATAGCCATGTTCTTTTGTCCTTTTTGTAAACCTATTGCTACAGTATCCTTCCCAGGAAAATTTAACTTCCTGTTACCTACAATTATACATATGTTTTAAGCACACAATTATTCAAAATCAAGTAAACTTTATTAAACTTAAACTAAAATAAATGTTAATGCAAACTATCATTAAAATGCACTAAAACACATCAATTACTCTCTAAGTAATCTTGATTTAAGCCTAAAAGTATCATGATAACTCTCATTTCATAGAGTTATCACCCTATCACAAAATGAGCAAGTTAGCGACTTGTCAAAGCTTGGTGACAGGTTTTGTCGGAAGAAGAATGTTTCTTTCTCTTAATAGATCTCATTTTCTTCCTTAATCTTTGAAGTACTCGGTAATACTTGATCATATGAGAATATACCAGAAAAGAAATACGAGACGCTCCCCCTGCATGTCCAAGATCCTAAGAGGTTGGTCACAGGTTTGTTCGGGACTTTTACAAACGACTGCAAGCCTGCTCCTTTAATATGATTAGAAGAAGAGGGAATATGGAATATTCTCGACCAAAGGGAGAGGGAATATTTTTTTTCTTTTCCACACCAATCCTTATTTACTACTGCATCTTTTTTGGGGCGTATAGCTCAGTTGGTAGAGCATTGGGCTTTTAACCTAATGGTCGTGGGTTCAAGTCCTGCTATACCCAAAACCTACAGCTTCTTCAATCCTTTGAAAATAAGGAAAGAGATACCCCCTGTAAGATTAGGTAGCCAGACTTTCTCCCCAACCTCTCCTTGCCGCTATCTGACTGACAAAGAGAGCAAGAGCAGACGAGAAGCTACCACCTAGGTCTTTCGAAAGCAAGCGTTGTGCCAGGATCAGGTAAAAAGTAAAACAAAACTATAGCGCGCAGAGCAAAGCATTCTTGGCTTGATTAGGACAAGCGTGTTATCGTTTCAAATAACTTATATTTCTATTTAGCTCTTTTGTGGATTTTTAATTTCATGGATGTTTACAGTTTGAGATATTCTGATTTATAGTAACAATAGATTGAATGAATATTATATTCGGCCGAGAATCCGTCTGCTTAATAATTACCATTATTGTTTTTCTTATCAAGCTTGGATACAAATTCTGTCTATTTTTGGATACAAACTCTACCTTAGTAGGTTCCTCTTAAAAAATGATTGGCCATTTGTAAGCTCATTACTGTGCTACGCAGCGCAAGCACCGAGATTTCATCTTGAGCAATACCCTTCAATTGAGTCTACTTTATGATAATGTACATAAAAAAAAAATAACTTATCATTGAAAAGTTAAATCTAACAATTAGAAAAATAAAAACAGTAATGTTTTAACAATATTATGAAATAAAGGGATGAACTGAGTATTTAGTCAAAATCTATTGACTTTTGATAATGTGCAAGCATCATGCCAGTGAGAGCTATAGCTAAACCAAAAAATCGAAAGCAAGCATTTTATCGAACATCTCAGAGGTAATCTCATATTTGTGTCTTTCGTTCTTATTTCCTCATCATTGATAATAGCCTACCCAAACCCACAGCAATGGCCACATTTTCGGCTTGCATTGTTATGAAGATCTTATCTTAGCTCCCCATCAAAGTTGTTTTATGCAACAGGTGAATAATCGACAGTGAAGCATTCGTAAAGATGCACTGAAGCACAGCATCAATCAGAGTATCGTTGTTTTAGATAAATATTCTAAACGTTGGAGCTCACCAAATCAATTAATTGCACGAACAAGAGCATATCCATTCCAACCACACATATTCTAAATGTTCAAGCTATTAGCGGTGCTGTGTTCATCAGTTCTTCTCCATCAATCAATCGAATAGAACAAAGGCTGCCAGAGATATTTGATCGTACAAATATATACGTGAATTTAATTTGAACCACGAACAACATGTTTTGTAGCCGTACATTTAAAAAAATTTGGATGTGACAATTGAAGAAAATGTTGAGGACAAGGACTTGAAATATTTGCCTTTTTTGATCTTTTCTTTATTAAATAATATTATTGTCCTCTCTCTTTGTTTGATTCCCATATTTAGCGATTACCCATAGTCCCATACCGATAGTTTTGGTTAGAATATTTGAGAAAAGATTTGCTTTCAAGTTCAAAGAAGAAACTCAAGCATATTCCCTATCAAAATCTGATGGATAAAAAAAAACAAAAATGAAAAATGAAAATTGTACGTATATGATAGTCAAAAAGTAACAGTTTTATTTGTTAATTATAGAAGAGGCCAACGTGTGAAGGCATAAAAGATGAAGGGTGATGGGTTTTATCTAGTTAACAGCATAAGCTTATTTAGTTCTTTGATTCAAAAGTGACAAAACCCTAAACCACTTTTTGTAGCTACGATTTGATTGATGTAAATATGTCAATTTCTAGCTTTTGATCCTTTTCATTTATACGAAATGTTTGCTAAAGTTGGTTTATTCCTATTTTGCAATAATTTCAGTAGTTGGTTTGCAAAAAGATACATAGAAAAGATAAGAGTTTGATTGTTTCAACTTAAATTTTTTACTTAAAATTTTTAATACAAATTTTCAGTTATTAATTTTATACAATCCAATAGTCGATGAACTGACATAATTAAATAGTACTTTGACTTTCAATACCTACCCCTGAATTGCATACAATTAATAGCTCGAAGTTTATGTCAAAATTTTAAATACAAATTTTAAATTAAAATAACCCTTTCCTAACTAAAAGATATTAGGGAGCCCAAATTTATTTTATATAAGCAATATTATAATTGTACGATTGATATTTATAGCTCGTTTGAGAGTGTAGTGAAGAAACTGGGCTGCCAAAACCCAGCTACTAAAGTGTTTGGTAACACTTAGGGGTGGGCAAATTCGGATTTGAATCGAATTCGGATCAATCCGATCGGATCTCGGATTGTTTGGATTGGTGAAAAAAATCATCCGATTATAATCCGAATTCAAAACCAATCCGAATCCGATCCGAATATAATATTCGGATCGAATGAATAATTCGAATTAATTCGGATTCTCGCATGGGTAATATCATATTGAAATTGGATTCTGATTTGCTCAAATAAATCAAATGAATCCAAGTCATTTTCAAGTTGCAAGGCAAAATTGAAATCACGCAAACAAGAAAAAAAAAGCAGCAAGCCAACAAATTGAGAAAAGAAATACAAAAATTGAAAGCACAAAAGACTCAGATCTCTACAATTTTTTGAAAATCAAAGTATCTATTCTTATTCTTATGCAACTTACAAGCTTTGATAGATCAACTCTGTTGGAAACCCTTGCAATAATCAAATAGATGCAGCGGCTAGGTTTGGGACATCAACTTGTGGTTGCGGCTACAGCTGGAAGTGTAGCAACGTGCAGCTCACGGGCTCAGCGGTTGACTTCGTCGATGTGCAGCTAAGGCGTCGACTACTTGAGACTCAAAGAGATCAGTTGGGTTTGTGCGGCTTCTCCAACTCTTTGGCTGGGTTCGTGCGGCTGCAAGTTCTTCTCCAATTCGTTGGCTGGGTTCATGAGGTTGCAACCTGCGAGTGCTTCTCCAATTCTTTGGATGGGTTCGTGCAGCTGGAGCCTGCAAGTGCTTCTTCGATTCTTTGGCTGGGTTCATGCGGTTGCAAGGCCTTCTTTCATCCTTTCTAATTTGGGATTTTAGGGATTTAGTTTAGGGCTGTCGTTTAACTTTTATTTTTTTATTTATAGTTCAATTAATTTTTTTTAATTGCAAAGTGCAATCCGATCGGATTGATCCGAATCCGAACCAATCCAAATCAAATCCGATCGGATTGTAAAGTTTTTATCCGATCGGATTTGGATTGATGCCCACCCCTAGTAACATTTGTAGTTGGGTTTTGGTAGTTTAGTAAAAAAATTTTCTCAACTTCTACTCCACAGCTGTAACTTTTATTCTACAGCAGCTGTAGCTTAAAAGTTACAACACGTCACTCCCAAACACACCCTTAGTCCATCTTAAATTTTTATATTTTATGGGTCTACTAAGATTCCTTTATAAATTTTAACACCCTCATCTTGTCCTCGGCGTTAAAATGTTAACATGCAAAGCACATAATGTTGAAAAGTTTACGTAACATTTTAAGTACAGTATCTATCAACTTAAAATCGGACGATGGACCATCGATCACCAAGTCTCTTTGTTTTCAAATTGGGCGACGGCTAAATGACAGTCCATCACTCGAGTTAATCAAAAGCTCATTCCAATAAAAAAAAAAACAAAAACAAATCATTTAATTCGGTTTAACGAAGTCTCGGCGCGCGCACACACACACATATACATATATATATACATATATATATATATATATATATATATATATATATATAATCATTTTCAGGACCGGACATATTTTTAAAACGTGCGATTTTTAAAAAGTTAATTATTGAATGAACTATAAAATCATGCAGTTTTAAAGGGTTAAAAACTAACTTTTTTAAACTCTGCAGTGTTAAAATGTATCCGCATAAAAAATAAATAAAGCCACCGGCACTAGAGAATGAATAATATATATATATTAAATTATGAGTTACTTGCAAACAATGTTCCATGACATTGATATATTCTTTAGCTTTTGAACCATGGGAAACAGTTCATACATATACAGTCTACCCCGTACCTATATGCATTCTCTGGTGCCAGATAAAAAGTAACAACAAAGTGCCATTGCCAAGGCGTACACGGTGGTGATGGTGGGCGGCTTTTACTTCACCTTCAGAATTGTGGGCCCACCCACTACTGTTAATGGGTAACAAACAACATCAGCCCAGACCTAAAAAACACATTTAGCCAAGCACTTCCAAGTTCCAACCCATCAGTCCTTTCGCTGAAATTTCTTTGTACTAGCACTACCGTACATAAAAAAGGACACAAAAACATGCATACACACGTAACACTCCTCAGAAATTGAAAAATATTATTTTAAACACCCAAAAAGGAGGCCATTCTTCTTATAAGTAGAGGCCACTAGAGCCCTTCAAAACCATCCATTTCTTTATTTCTTAACTTCTTTGTCCCTCTTTGATCTCTGGCTCTCTCTCAGTTCGTGCAAACTTGCCTTAATTTTAATTTACCTATTTACCTATGGAAATCATTAGCCATGAGAAACCTCTAGGGCTATTTGCTCGCATGTGGCTGTACCTTAAGAGCTTGCCTGAAAAATTGAAAGCCAAAGTGGTTGAAGTTGTTAACAAAGTAATAAAGCTTGGGAAAGATGACCCTAGAAGAATTACTCATTCAATTAAAGTTGGACTTGCACTTACCATGGTCTCAATATTTTACTACTATCAACCACTTTATGACAATTTCGGTGTCTCTGCAATGTGGGCTGTCATGACTGTAGTTGTTGTTTTTGAGTTCTCTGTCGGTAAGTTTGTCATTTGAAGTTTGTTAAGATACATCTCCATTGTACATACAATCGATCAATAGAATCATGACACGTGTATTTTTTCTTTTTAAATTTTCAGGAGCCACCCTTGGAAAAGGGCTGAATAGAGGATTGGCAACATTAGTAGCTGGAGGTTTAGGCGTTGGAGCCCATCACTTAGCCAGCCTTTCCGGGGAAATTGGCGAGCCCATATTGCTTGGGTTTTTTGTCTTCATTCAAGGTAAATGAATTAATGCAATAACACACATAAGAATATCCAAATTCATAGTTTCGCAATCAGTCAATCATTGTTGCTATTAATTAATTAAATGTTGGTGTTTATGAATATTATTGTTGCAGCTGCCGCATCAACATTTATAAGGTTCTTCCCCACTATCAAGGCAAGATATGATTATGGGCTGTTAATATTTATATTAACATTCTCTTTGATATCGGTATCGGGTTTCCGAGATGATGAAATACTAGAGTTAGCTCACAAGAGATTATCAACAGTCATCATAGGTGGCTCTGCCTGTATCATCATTTCCATTTTGATCTGCCCAGTTTGGGCTGGTCAAGATCTTCATAATCTCATTGCTACCAATTTGGAAAAGCTTGGAAAATTCTTAGAAGGTATGAAACTTTACAAATATTTGTTGTGCACCACGCAAATACATGACATAAAAAAAGGTTCCAACTAATAGAGGTAAATGTTGTTCAGGATTTGGAAATGAATACTTTAAAACATTGGAGGATGGAGAGTCGTCTAATAAGGATGAGAAATCTTTCATGCAAGAATATAAAAGTGCTCTCAATTCAAAAAGCAGTGAAGAATCCTTGGTGGGTATAAAAAGCTCTCTTGCACTTTCGATTATATGAAATTAATTAATTTGATCAATGTTGCTATAGTCCACTAATATTGTTGACTCGCAGGCCAATTTTGCAAGATGGGAACCCGGCCACGGCAGGTTTCAGTTTCGCCATCCATGGCAGAGGTACCTTAAAATTGGAAATCTCACGCGCCAATGTGCCTATAGAATTGATGCACTAAATGGCTACCTCAACACTGAAATTCAGGTATAATATATTACGTTAAATTCCATATGTTTATAGAAATAATAATAATAATAAATGGACCGGAATTCGAGCTTCTTCAAGCAAAATGGATATGCATGGGTATTGGCGGTAATTACTAATTAGTAGAAAAAGATAACGATAATTAAATCTCAACCATATATTATTATTGAGGGATACGTGTCATAAAATTAAAAAGATCAAATCATGAAAGGATCTTAATTTTACATAAATGTCTGCTTACAATTTTTTAAAATAAGTTAAGACCGGATCGTATATAATAGAAATTGCTAAAAGGTTTATGTATGGGCAAAATATTTTTTAAATTTTTTAAAAGGAATATTATTAGGTACACTCATGCATTTAATCACGTGGCAAAGTACTCAGGTATCTTATACGATTGTTGCAGGCAGCTCCAGAAATCAAAAGTAAAATTCAGGAGGCATGCACAGAAATGAGTTTGGAATCTGGCAGAGCACTAAAAGAATTGGCATTGGCAATCAAAAAAACGTCTCAGCAGCCAATAACATCTGCTGATACCCACATTAAGAACGCAAAATCTGCTGCCAAAAACCTCAATACTTTGCTCAAATCAGGCATATGGGAAGATTGTGATCTCTTAACTGTGGTGCCAGTGGCCACAGTTGCCTCACTGCTGATTGATGTTGTTAATTGCACTGAAAAGGTTGCTGAATCCGCATACGAACTTGCATCTGCGGCAAACTTCGAGAGCATTGATTCTGCTATTTCTACAGAAAAGCCCCGCTCAGGACAATGTGGTGCTGAAAAATCTAATGCTGATTGCCCTCACGTTGTGATTACTGTTTCTGAGTTAACTCCAGCTGCTGCAATGGCTGATCGAAGTTTGAAGGCGTAAATATGTATTAATACTGAAAAATAATAGCTATCATGTGATGATTATATCCGAACTTAGTTATTATAAAGTTTGGATATATGAATTGACTTTAACTATAGTCCTACCTTCAAGTTTGGCCGAGTGGTTTTCAAGTATCTTTTTTTAGGTGGCTATATGGTTCAAATTCTGAGAGAAGTAGGGGGCGAAAAAATGATTTAGACTTTGTCTACTCTCTACCTTTTCAAAAACAATATAAATTTAATAAAAATAACTATAGGAATTTTTCTAAACAAAATTAATAGTAGTATTCCCTTTATGTTGCACTTTGCGAATTTTCTTTCTTTTTTTTTTTTTTCAAGTAGGCTAATTATAATTAGTAACCCTCATCTTCCCCAGGAATCGAACTGAATAGCTAGCCAAACAAAGCCATTCAACAGCGACTATCGGGGTAATAATAAACATCCCTAATGTATGTTTTTTAAATCTATTATCTCTGGTTGAGATGAGAGGGGAACTTCTTTGAGACTAGCAAAAAAATTACATAAATACATATAAGATATTTATAATTTCAGCTTTTAAAATAAATTTTTTTGTGATTTGGCCCTGCAAGTTAAATATTTTAACAGTTTAACTCGATAATTAAATGCAGGTTTTCAGCTTTTACCACCCAAAAATTTACTTTTATGAGATTATGGCCCCTCCAGAATTTTACCCTAACTCTATCCCTGATTGAGAATATAGATTATTTTATTAGAATCTGTTCTTTACAGAAAAAAATAGAATAAACATGAGAATTATACTCATATCTGGATTTTTTTTCTTTTTTAAGTAAACTTTGATTTGAACTACGTTTGTTTAATAAGCTAAATACGAATGATTTTATTCGGTATGGAGAATAAGAATTTTTATTATTACTTGAATAAGAAAAATAATCTAAGCCCGTTCATAACATTTATAAGTGTAGTTCATTTTTTGACTTATCATAATTCATATATGATGCACTGTATTACACTACAAATATTTGATTGTGTTGACATAATAATTTCAACTTTTGCAAAAAAATATCAACCGATCTTTGATCCTTGTCCGTACAGTTGGAACTTTTGTACAGAGGAGAGTCAGTTTATCAAATGATTAAAACAAGATTTCAACTTATGGGCATCATAATTGACCTAAAAAAAATACTATTACATAAAGTGAAGTGCTCTTGACTATATAATTAGAATGATGTAATGAGTGTAGCACATGTTTAGTTACTTCACTTTGGTGATGTGTGCTATTCTTTTTGTATTTTTTTATTGCTAAGAAATAAAAGTGGAGGCATCTATTAACTTAAAATTTCGTGCAATATATTAACTTAAAATTTACCTGACTGCTGCTCAGTGGCAATAATCTTTGGTCTGTGGATCTTTCGGTCCAGCATTAGAGGTGTCAACATTATCGGCCTAGCAACAGTACTTGCAAAAATCTTTCCATCCGGCTTAATGTAAAATTCTTCTCCTAAATTTCTTAGAATTCCCAATTAATTACGCTTCATATGGTAGTCCATGCCATTTAATTATTTTCGATCATCATAATTAAGTTTGAGCCGCAGCCTCAGGAGATGTTGGCTTACTAGTTACTTCTGGGATTGATAAAATCTAATTCTTAGAAGCAGACTTAGGAATTGTTCTAGAAGGGCATGTGTTTATGCAACAAAAGAAATAATTATGTGCAGATCCGAAAGTTCACATTTTGCAAAATCTGAATTTAAGCTAGAACTAATCATAGTTAATTGTGCCGTGTTGTATAATTCTCTTATAACATTATACAACCTTAATTTTAATTCAAATCTAGATTTTATAAAATCTAAACATCTAGACCTGAGCACTATTGTAAAAGCATAAACAAAACTAGGTAAGGTATTGTGCATGTGCAATAGTAAATCGCATATCCACATGTAATAGCTTTGGACCATGTATTTAATAAGAAAACTTTCATCCACAAATCTATAAGATTTATTTTTATTGCGTCTAACTGTTGTGATTTTATAAATCAGGTGCGTAGACTTGATGTCTCTGCAAATATAATGCATGCGTCGTTCGACCTCCATAATAGTATCTAGAGATCACTGCTTGGTAGGTTGTCTTTTTGGTCGTGAGGACACAAATATGGCCACACATCTTAACAAGAATAATTGAGTATCAAAAAATTATTGACTTACCTTAAACATTTTATTTTCCCTCCACAGTAATCTCCACTCTAGATGTTGGTTTGTTTTGCTGACTTTACTGAAGAAAAATATGCAGAGAATTTTGTAGAGGATTAAGGAGAAGCATTATTTTTGGTTCGGAAGAATGACACTTTACTCCAGGATATAATTTTTTTTTTAAGGGTAAAAGCTCATTTAGTCCTTGTATTTTAAGATTAGTATCTATTTAGTCCCTACATTTTTAAAAATGTCTCGAAACATCCCTGCTGTTAAAGTATTGATACCCCTATCGTTACTTTTTATTTCTTTTGGCTTACTTGTACAATATTACCCTTTTAATAATTTTTTTGTTTGGACATTAATAAAAAAATAATTAAATTACCAATTTAACCCTAAAAAATTATATTAATTTTTATTTGTCAAAAATTATATGCAAACTACCAAGTGTGCAAATGGTGCTTGCAAAAAAATTAATATATATATTTTTTTAGGGTTTAATTGGTAATTTAATTATTATTTTTTTATTAATGTCCAAACAAAAAAATTATTATAAAAAGGTAATATTGTAAAAGTAAATCAAAAGAAATAAAAAGTAACGGTAGGGATATCAATACTTTAACGGCAGGGATGTTTCGAGATATTTTTAAAAATATAGGGATTAAATGGACATTATTCTTAAAATATAGGGACTAAATAGGCTTTTACCTTTTTTTTAATCACTTGATCCCTAATAAATTTTTAATAACCTATTTCACCCTTGGTGTCAAGATATTAAAATTAAGACACAATATTGAAGGATAAATCATAAATGTAATATTTAACAAATAAATTTATAGGTTTTAAGTTATAAATGTCTCCAATAATCAATTTGTACGCTCAAATATCACATTTACCTTTCGATAAAGTGATTTTCCCATTATTGTTTCGAGATTAAAATAAAATGAGGTATTAAAAATTGATTAACAAGGCGAGTGGCAAAAATAAATTTTAAAATTATGAAAGAGTTTCCCCCTCCCTTTTGGTTATTTTATTATGTATGAAATATATATAAGAGAAATGAGTTTAAATATGGAAAGAACGCATAAGTTATGAATACATGATCTTGGTTTGCTTAGACTTTTGGTCCTAAAAAGTCTCTTGCCAGTATTGTGATGTTGGACTTTGCAGAAGATGCCGCTTACCAATATTGTCATGATGGGCTTCGCGGAATTTGCCTTTCTTAGTGGCTTGACACCGGTGATTGATACTGCGAAATAGCTTGAAAATTATAATTCATGGGGTTTGGAATCAAGAATCAAAAAATATGTGCGGGATGATTGTCTATGTTTTTCTTGTATTTTAATATTGAGCTCGAGTTTGTACTTCACTAAAGAGGCTTTAGACAGTAGAGCTCACATATGTATTTTAACATCGAGGTCCAGTTTGTATCTTAACATTGAAGTTGTCTCTTCCAATTTATATTAATTAATAATGACTGAGATTCTAATAATTGAGTTCCAACTTGAGTCTCAATTGTAACGTGGTATTCATTTATTTAATAGTAAATTTCATAATTAATAAAATTAATATTCTATCATCCACTAGATAAATGTTACATCAGTTAGAACTCAATTGTTAGGATTCCTAATATTATTATACCTTGGCTCAAATTAAAATTAATGATAGGGCTATTTGCACTTTAAAATATACTCTCAACATTTATTAATAAATTTAGAAGTTTTTATCTCTATTTGACTCAACATTTGCTTAATAAATTTAAAAGTAAAATAAAAAAAACAAGTTACTTAGTAAATTTATAATTTTTATTTTAAATAATATCTCTAATGTTGTTGTAAGGGTATTAATATCAAAATAAAAAAAAAAGGACAGAGTTATAACATTAATTAACAGTGAGAATGTGTTAGGAGACAACCGTTGTCAAGTTCCCAATTTTTCACTTGATTTACAGGCCGAGGTCAATCCAACTTGCACATTTTGCATATGTAAAACAGAATATAATCATAATAAGCGCCGGCCTTTCAATTTGTTCCATAACAAGCATCAACAGCTCATGTCCAGCTAGTAGTGACTGCAGAGTTCAAAATTTGCCAATTTATTGATTGTTTTATGACTTTGCAATTTGTAATCAGTTTAATTTTTTTTTCCTCTAATTACGCCCTGTATAATGGAAATAGATCCGGTTTCATGTCTAGTTACGTATGAAATCAGAACTTCTCTAAAATTGTTAGTGGATTCAGTGTTCATACAAACCACACAAGATGACATTAATTAAGAAGTGATGAACAGAACAAACAGTGCAAAAAGCAAAGGCAAAGGTGGGATTTGAGTTGTCTTCCACCAGAGACTTTAATACCAATTTCAATATAAAAGTTTTTTTTTCCCCTTTTTTCATACCAAGGATGGAGAAATTTGCAGATGCTTTTCAATGATTTGTTAGAGCATGTATCACTTTAATACATTACTACACTTATCACATATTTGGTGCTAGGTTTTGACTTCTTGTGCTTACTAAGAGAGTTTTAATCGTCTAAGCTACTAAAGATAATTTACATAGACTTCTTATTGCTTCCATTTAAAGCCTCAAGTGGGCCAAATTGAAATCAAAATCATTTGATGAAGACTACATGTTAAAATGGACAACCACTTCAAGAGCAAATGTTTGTTTTATATTAATCTTTTGACTTGTTAATATGTCACTTTATTTCTAGAAAACCATAGACTGATCTTGTCCACAATTGAGAATATTCCTTCATCATTCTTTATGCTGCCTTGAAAAGCAAAGGCGTTCAAAGTCTATATTTTAAATTTTTTATTAAAGTAAACGAACCTAGAAAATTAGATGAAAGCTATAAACTAAGACTGTTACCAAAAATCTCTGAGATTTTATTATTAATTCAAAAAGTCATATTAATAAAAAGAGTCTTTTGGTCATTAAAAAATAATAAAATTTATTAAATCTTAATTATACATAGACAAAAATGCACATGCAACTTGTATCCTTACAAAATCTCTAAAAGCTTTACTCGATATTCCAAAATTTTTAAAAGCTCAATAGAAATGAAGTTTATTTGAACTGCTATGATCTCATTTTGTCTCAATTACTTTTCTTTCTTTCTTTTTTCCCCCTATTTTCAAATGTCTATCTCAATTACCACTTCATTAATCGCTGGATTTTCAAGTTGAAGCCGAAATTTCATAGTCAATCAATAAGCCAAACTTCAGGTACATTGAACATTAAAATTGAAAGGATTTAAAGAAAATTCGGAACTGGATTATGTTGAAAACATGAATTCAATCAAGCTTGAAGTGGGCAATAATCATAAAGGCAGCCTTTATTGCAAATAACAAAAGCCGAAAAGAAAATTCCAAACGGATATGTGATGCATTTTTTGGCTGTAATTAGACAAAGCTTAAAAATTGAACTCAAAAGCGTCAACGTTGTAACTATTTTAACATTTGAAGGGAATGGCACCATTTGGGTAAGCCTTGACGTGTCCTGAAAACGAAAATTCTTATCCATATATAGTGAAAACCCATTTCACCAAACACAATAAAAATTCAACAAAGTGAGATAAGCACCACTTCTTTTTTCTTCTAGTGCTGAAAAAATGACTTTACACAAAAAGTTCAAGATTTAGGTGGCGTTTGTTTTTTTGTCTGAAATCTGAATAGACCTGAATTAGTCTGAATTCTGAATAGATCTGAATGTTTGAATCTGAATAATATGTTTCTTTTTTCGTTTGAATCTTGGAAAATAAGTATTAAGTTGTTTGTTTTTTTCAACTTAAAAAGCTAAAAATATGTACTTTTACATTTGTATCCTTATTAAATTTGAATGTCAAATAAATAATATATTAAATTCCACAATATTTTAACATTTATAAGTAAAACTATATTCAAGTGAATACATAATTATTTTGGAATTTTAATATATAAAATACCATAAATTTTAAATTTTATCGTATATAATATAAGAAAGAAAAAACAGAGATATTTTTATATGGGGTAAATGTCTATGGGTGAGTTTGAGATAGACATGAAAAATAAATTATAAAGCAAAGATATTTTTGACATTAGCAAGTAATTGACTTAATTCAAATTTCTCCATTAAGTAAAAAGCCAAAAAAATTGACTTATTTTATTAAGTCAAAATTATCTAAAAAGTCTCATTAAGTTATAAAAACAAACACATCTAATTAACTTAATTTATTAAGTTAAGTCACTTTAAGTTATTAAGTTAAAAAACAAACGCCACCTTAGTATTTTAATTAAGGAAAAAGTATAGTTATACCCTTGAAAGTTTGAGAAAATAATCATGCAGACAGTACGTTTTTAATAAGGGATACCAAAATTTTTTTTTATCATAATATCTTTTAACTCATTAACTAAAAAACTTGACTCCTATTTTTTTATAATAAATAAAAATATAGTATTACAATAAATTTAACACTATATACATTTTAAAATAATTTCCATGTTATAAAAAAAATTCATATTTTACAATCTATTAGACATATTTTATTATATTAAAGTAAATTTTACAATAAATAGAAACGCAATATTAAAATAAATATATAAAAACTTAAATTATTTTGAGTATTATTTAAATAATTTTAATATTACTGATATGTGAGATATATTTTATTAAGTGTAAAATCTATTTAACCCAAAGGTTTATTGAAATTCTTTATAATAAATACATATATTTATTAAAATAAATATGAAATTTTATATTTTCAAAATTATTTTAAATATTAAATTATATTTTAATATTATTATTCTATTACACATATTAAATTATTTATATTTGCATTTACATTTACTAAAAAATTTTAAAATCAACATTTTAGTTACCAAATTCAATAAGTATTATGGTCATAAAGGGATCTTTGTATCTCTTATTAAAAATTTAAAGATCTCCATAATCATTTTCCTAAATTTTGAGGGTGTAACTATCTTTTTCAGTTTAATTAGTTATACTCTGAAACTATATTTGTCTTTTAAACAAAATACATGTAGTTGAGTTGCCTCTGACTTAACATTAAAGTATAATGCACTGCCTTAGTCACTTAGCTAGAAAAATAATTTCCTACTCTTTGTACCTTATTCTTAGTCTTAGACATGCGTAAGTGGAGCTTATTATTAAACTTTGAGGAACTTTTGAAAGAAAAATATTGAAGTTAGGTTCATCGGCATCTCAATGCGCAACTTTTCAGCCAAAATGTCGTAAGATATTGAAATATTTTATGATTGAATTAAGAGAATATAATTTGGCATCATAAACACTGAGACCCACCAAAGATTTCATTCCAGCACCTGATATAGTGGGATGCTTAAGATTCTTCAAAAGGCAAATGTAACAGAGAAATAAAATGATTTAAATACGCACATAAACATTATTATTTTATTTTAAAATAAGTAACAATAAAAAATTAGAAGTCTGCTTGGAGGATTATAGAAGTGCTAGTCCACTGATCCTTCTATACATGTCATTGAACTGATCTCTTATATATTATAATTTTTTTCTTGAAATTTGGTATTTGTTTTGGAGCTTATAACGAGTTTGAAAGTCGAAATTTGCATTGCTGTTAATACTAAATTATTCCAATCAATATGTAGATTATGATAGTGCCTTGTAAAGCCGTGACATATAGCATTGCTTGTAAACTTCTCTTTCGATGAAGGGTGTAGCACTGGTTATTAGTGATCACAATGTCCATGAAATAAGAGAGCAATAATCACCCATATACAAAGAGTAACAGGTTGTTTTCAAACATTAATCAAAGAGTGTGTTTATTATTTACACTCTAAATAATATTTTGTACATTCTAATTCTAATAAAATTTAATATTACTATAACATCGTTAAAGTATGACTTTCTGCGGCGTGATTGGCATATCACCCTTATTCATGTTTATCGCGAAACAAATTTTGCGGCAGATTTCCTTACGAATTATGCCCTTTTTCTACCGTTAGGTCTTCATTTTCTCACTTGTCATCTGATTGGTGTTGTTCCTTTGCTTACACATGATATGTATGGGTCATGGGGTTGCTTATCCCCGCCTAGTCCCTATTTAGCTCTTTTTAAGAGCCCCTATATACCCAAAAAAAAAAAAGGAACATCCTTAAAGTAATTTACTGCAAAATACAACTTAGTTTAATTAAACCAAATGTAATTATTCTTTACATTTAACACCCATTTCATATAAACTGTGGCTTATCTTGATAACATGGAAATATTAAAAGCAATCAACTCAATAATTCAATAATAAATCTAAAAGATTTCAAATTAGTTTTCTGTATAAAAAAAAATAGAAACAAAAAGTAAATACTGTAAAACAATCACCCATATTATCTAAGGTCTCTAGTGGCTCCAAAGGATTCAGCTAAGAACAAGCAAGAACAAAGTACTTTTTCCCATCTTTTCGCCTCCTCTCTTTAGTTCTAAGAATGCTAGTTTCAAGAAGAGTAATTGCTATCCTCCAATCCTTATTTGCCATCTTAAGATTGGATAATAAATACGTTCCACTTATATTTAAGCCTGGCCTTTTTAGTAAATTCGCAGCCTCCAGAACATTGTTCAATCATCATATTTATAACTTCTCTCGATAAATAACATGTCAAATATCATATTTTGATATGCAAACTATATATCCCAGTGTGTAAGTATAAAACAAAAAATGACAGAACATTGTTCAATCATCATATTTAGATACATTAATCTAGTAGCACTCTGGATTTTGATAACACATCAAACTATTAACAATGCTTTCAGTTTCATTTACAACATTTTTCCGGCTTTCATCAGCAGGCCCATATCATACTGCTGTAAATGGCCAAGCAGAAAGCCCATGGGATCATACGCACCATAGGAGTTGGACTATTGGCATCTTTTCGAAACTCTCTACCAACCCCTTTTCTTTAATCACCCCATTAAAATAATTAAAACACTACAATTTCTCATAACACTTTCATTAATGATAAAAAAAAAAACCTTAATGATGACTATTCCTCCTTGAACACCATTTCAACATTTTTTTTTCTTCAACTTTCTCATAATTACAATCGAACATAATAAAAAAAATTGTTCACAAATAATACTGAAAAACAATTAAAGAAAAACTTACTTTTTTTTTTTTTATCAATCCTTCTGCTTGCATGATAATTTTCTCCTCAATTTCAAATTCTTAAAAAAGATAAATGTTGTTAAGTTAGGACTTATGACATGCGGGTGTAAAAAACTTTCAAGAAAAAAATATGCAAATTACATGTAGATGTAGAGAATTTTTAGCAGAAGAAATTAATTCTATCTTATAACTGGGTTTTTGCTAAAAAAAATAAAGTGGGTTTCATTAGACTTTTCTTTTTTTAATCCTTTCATGTACTTTTAATGGAGGTCAAAGTAATAAAATACTTAAAAGAGTTTTAAGAGGCTTTTGGAGGAGTGCAATAGTTTAACTTGCACTATAAAATTCCTCATCAGTGGAACTTTTAACATCCCTTTCAAATCCTTATAACACCTCTTTTAAATTTTAGTTTTTAAAATAAGCCCAGTTATAAAATACAAATCTATATATTAAAATTAACTATATTTTCATAAGGTTTCATCCTAAAGAAAATATTTATTTAGTTTTTATTTATAAAATACATACAAATCCTAAAATCTTAATTTATTTTCATTTCATCACACAGTTCTATTTTCATAACTATAAACTCTTATAATTTTCTCAAAAAATAACTTTTAATTAAATATAAATTATGAAATGGTGTGGGTGTAAAAAAACTTGTTAAAATAATATTTTTCTTGTGTTCAATTAAATTTTCATTCAAAAAATAAGAAATAAATTAAATTATTTTTAGTTATTTAGGTAATTTCAATTAAAATAATGGATTTTACAAGGAATTTTGAGGGGTGTCAAGAGGCCAGGACTACTCATTGCTTCTACTAGATTTTGAGGATAAGGCCCATTTACAACTTAAATCCAACTGAGACTTCTGGCCCGCTATTTTCCGCCAAAGTGAGTAAGTGACATTACCTATTCTGCACATCTCGATCTCGTATTTCAATTAATTAGTTATGTGATTATTTATTTATTAATGGTGTCTTATAGAACTTATGAATTAACAAAGTGACACATCAAATATTACATCAAACCAAATCCAAAATTTAAACTTTTGATCATTAGGTCAACATATCATAGAAATTTCATATAATAATCGTTCACATCTATCTTATATATATAATATAGAGAAAATTTTATTTCACATACGTAATCACTAATTGATGACTCAGGCGCCGGTTGACACCTATATTTGAGGAGAAAATTTCTCCTCTTTTATAGGCGTGGGGGCTATAAGAAACAGAATCAAATCTGCTCTTATTAGGTTGTCGTTTTCACTAGTTGAATGACATTTAAATACTATAGTTATTTTCAAACCTAACGCCAGCAAGATGAAAGTTGGTCACTTTCAGTTCAATGTTGTTTACAACTCAAAAAATCTTTAACGATAGGGATACAGATGAGAGAGAGAGAGAGCAGGACACAGAGGCAGGGGGGCGCCCTGTCTTCTGAGGAGTTCAAATTTTGCTTTTCTCCTTTCTTTATTCTATCTTGTGCTACTAAAAGATAAAAATAAAATTCTTTATCAATTTTGTTGCTTGTACATGACATAAGCCAGAAGACTTGTGAGAGTGACTGTGATTTTTCTTTAATATTTAGTTTTTAGAGTGCCATAATAATTGTTGTTATGAGATCAAAGTTTCAAGTGTAAAATAGATATCAATAGAATAAAATCACCTTAATTTTCTAGACTCAAATTAAATTGATAGTCACATCCAAGGAGCCTAAGTACAAATCACGAAGTTTTTCATTATATTTATTTAATAAAAATGTTGAACGTATCAAATTCTGGGTTACGTTTTGGAACATTGTAATGATATTCAGACAGAAAAATATAACAAAATGATAATAAAGTAAGAATAAATTGACACCGATTTACTCATTTAATTAAAAAATATATAAATAAACTCGCACTAACTTATCAATAATTTTATCACCCTTCTGTCATTGTTTAATTTGATTATCATTTTCCTTTAGGATATAAAATCATACTCCTAAAGTCCAAAATAACCTTCTACCTTTAAGTCTCTTTCTGCAGAGTGAACTTTCTTGGATGCTCTGCAACACATCAACTGACAGCCAGCTACACACCAAACCGTGTTTACCTCGGTGAAATGTGTGAAAATGACATTTTCAATTGTCCGCAAACATTTTTCTCACCTATAAACACAAGCTTATAAAGAGTCATAACTATTGCCTGTGCGCGTGACACTCTTCAGTATCTATAAGAAGTAACAACTCCACAGCAAAAACCGAAAAATAAAGCTCTTTTGTCCTTTCTGAAAATTCGCCATGGAAATGGCATCTCAGCCAGTTGATAATAGGAAGGAAGGAATCATCTCTCGTGCTTGGCATTGCCTCAAGTCCTTGCCTGGAAAATCAATGTCCAAGCTTATTGAATTGGCAAAGAAGACAGAGAAAGTAGGACAGGATGATCCCAGAAGAATTATTCATTCACTGAAAGTGGGATTAGCCATCACTTTGGTCTCATTGTTCTATTACTTTGAACCACTTTATGATGGCTTTGGTGTCTCTGCCATGTGGGCTGTTTTGACTGTTGTTGTTGTATTTGAGTTCTCTGTAGGTAAGGGCTTCCCATTTTACACATAAATCTAGCAAATTTTGACATATGATTTAACAAATTGTGGGTGCTAAATTATTTTTATATACGTAACAGGAGGGACACTTAGCAGAGGATTAAACAGAGGCTTGGCTACATTTTTGGCAGCAGGTCTAGGATTTGGTGCACACCACTTAGCTAACCTCTCCGGGAAATTGGGTGAGCCCATCCTCCTTGGGCTCTTTGTCTTCCTACTAGGTAATTATCTAAAATAAATTTGCGTACACAATGTATATCAAGAGTGTTATTTCAAGTTGGTAAACTTATTACCTGCCTTTGGTGTTTACTGGGTGATATTTCCCGTCCCCGTCTAATTGGTTTGTGTGAAATTTATATATATATGCAGCTTCAACAGTGACATTCGTCAGATTTTTTCCTCGAATGAAGGCGAGATACGATTACGGGTTGCTGATATTCATCTTGACATTCTGTTTGATATCTGTTTCCGGCTACCGCGACGATGAGGTGTGGCACATGGCGCATATGAGAGTATCAACGATTCTCATCGGTGGCTTCACGGCGGTGTGCGTGTGCATTTTAATTTTCCCTGTCTGGGCTGGCACTGATCTTCACAATTTGGTAGCTAACAATATTGATAAGCTTGCCAATTTCTTAGAAGGGTTTGGGCCTCTATACTTTCAAATTCCCCAGGATGGAGAAATGGACATGACATTTTTAGAAGGATATAAATGTGTGCTCAACTCGAAACAAACCGAGGAATCCTTGGTGAGTTTTCGTAATTAAGTTCACCAGTTTCATTATAAATCACATAAATTTGTGACTTGATGCCCAAAAAAAAAATGAAAATTCAATTGTATTTTTGCAGGCTAATTTTGCTGGATGGGAGCCTGGTCACGGTCAATTTAGGTTTCGTCATCCCTGGAAACAGTATCTAAAGATTGGAAGCCTAACCCGCAATTGTGCCTACAGAATTGAAGCTCTTAATGGCTATCTAAATACTGAGACCAAAGTAATTCTGAAATTCCCTGTTTTCCTAAATTTATTGTTAAATTCTAGGGAAAAAAATAATGTGTGACAGGGACAAATCTATTCACTGCACATAGTATGCAATTCACCTGGTAGACTTTTGTTTTCCCTTAAGTTTATTTTTAAGAAATTACATAGTTGGTGACATAATTGCTCCCAATAATAGTTAACATATTATTTAATTATTATGTTCCCCGTATAAGTCAATTTTCTGGCTCCGCCACTGATGTATGCTAATTGATCTAAATCAATTATTTGCAGATACCAGAAGAAATCCGTGGCAAAATGCAAGATGCATGCATAAATATGAGTTCTGAAGCTGTGAAAGCACTGAAAGAATTGGCATTTTCAATCCAAACAATGACAAAACCTTGCTCTGCCAATTCCCACATTACAAAATCCAAAATTGCTGCCAAAAATCTAAAATCCTTGCTCAGTGCTAGTTTGTGCAAGGAAACTGAAATTTTAGACTTGATACCAGCAGTTGCAGTGGCTTCTTTGTTGGTTGATGTTGTTGCTTGCACTGAGAAAATTGAAGAATCAGTTCAAGAACTGGCTTCTATTGCAAAATTCAATAGTGTGAAACCTAAAAAAGCACCATCGCGGTCAAGTTCCAAGATCAGTGAACCGGAACATGTTATTACAATCCATCAGCCATCAAGCTTACCAGAATGAGATGCCTTATTGCCTTCATTGTATTATGTATTAATTATCAGTCATATAGTACATGATATATAAAACCATAGCTTGATACATTGATGGTGATGATAAATTTTGTATGTTCTGATGTTCACTGAGGTGAATTTGTGATGAATGTACCACTAGCCAACGACAGAAGGGTTCTTTTTTTTTGCAGTGTATTAGTATTATATTTGTACTGTAAATTAGTTTTCTTCTCCTGCGGAAATTAAAACCTAGTTTCTCATTTCTTTATCTCAAATTGATTATATGCGCAAATTAAGATTGATTTTCATCCGTCTTACAAGCATCATTCCTGGCTCATGCTTCTCTCTGTCAAGTAAAATTTTAACTTATCTTTAAAAACAAATTATAATATAAATAATTTTTAGCTTGTTAATTACTTAATTCTTTTCAAATTAATATTTTTTGTATGTGATCAACACTAAATTCTAATAAAATGAATGAATTTTTAAAATATCTTCTAATTTAATTTAGAAAATTAGATAATTACCTCTAATATTTCAAATTAGAAATTTTTTTATCATTTGTTTTCAAATATTCTCTCTTTTAAACAAATTCGTTTTACATGATTATTACATTACAGAGTAAATTTGAATAATAGTGAAAATATTTTTTTATTAATCATTCATAATTTAAATATTCATTAATAATTTGTCTCATTTATTTGAATTATTATCCAAATTTATATCGAGAATAAAATTGTCAAATTAAGGGAAATTTGAGAATGAAGGATGTGTTTAAGGCATTTTACAAACTGTAGAGAGGTAATGAGCATTTACCCCAAATTACTCTTAGGTGACGTTTATTTTTTTATTTGAAATCTGAATAGATCGAAGTAATCTCAATTGTGAATAGGCTTTGAATGTCTTAATCTAACATGTTTATTTATTTTCTAAATTTGAGTAACATGTTTATTTATTGCCTGAATATCTTAAAATAAGTGTTAACTTTTTTTTAACTTTAAAAAACTGAAAACCTATGCTTTTACATTTGTACCCTTATCAAATTTAAATGTTAAAATTATAAGCAAAAGCAATATAAATTGGACAATGATAGAGCACTTCCTTACCCCAATGGCCTAAACCTAGAATCACACACTAAAGCATCAGTTAGAATCCAATTCATTAAAAAAAATTTATAAATAAATGTTGTATAATTACATAAAAAGCTTCAAAATAATATTTATGACTATTGATAATGCATGGAAAATTCAAGAACTTAACGAGTGAAGTAACAGCAAAATGAGGAGGGATGTCGGCCAAAAAAATAATAATAATGAGTTTATATTAGTTGGGTAGATGATGCGTGGATTTTGGGAGTAGGTAAGGAAAACTAATAATAAAGTAGTTATATTTTTACATTTAGTAAAAAGCGAAAAAAAGATGACTTATTTTATTCCATCAAAATCATCTGAAAAGTCTCATTAAATTATAAAAAAGAAAAAATATTTATCGCCCATAGGATTTCGTGCAATAGCTCATTTCATCCATATTTTTTAAATAATAGCCCAAGACATTATTCTCTTAATTCACTGTTAGCTTAATGTCATTTGCTAGTAATCCATTGAGGGCAAAATAGGATTTTCAATTAAGAGAAAATTTAAAAAAATAAAAGCTGACACGTAACTAAAAATGATTTTTATCTAATCCTATTAAATACGCAATCCCAAAAAAGATGAAAAACTTCTATTTCAAGCTATCATTTTGCACTTATTTCAATTTTGCTGCCCTCCACTCTTCATTTTGGCGCCATAAAAGCCCTATAAACCCTAGATTTAAGTACAAAAAATAATTACATTTTCATATTCGTATAAGTATACTCTCTAATTACATTGTCAGCCGACTTGAGGAGACAAGAATGGTAAAAAAAGAATGATGGTAAAGTTCAAAATAAATTTCGGAAGCAAGTTGAGTTAATATTGATGTGACATATTTCTCACATAATCATTCTTTTATTTCAAATAATGACATTTCAAAGAAATTTCAATGGTGTTTTCACCAGTTATCGTAACATGAGTTGAATTAATTCTTTTTGCTTCTATATTAAGTAGCGGTTTTTTTTTTTTTTTTTTTTTACTTTCATACTAGGTAATGATAATGTGGATGTGTGTAAACGGACATCTTTATATTATTATTATGGGATGGAAATTGTGTTTGTTGATACTGAATTCTAACCATAATGACAGAAAATGTATGATTTAGACGACAAACATTCATCTACAAAAAAAAAAGAAAAGATATGATTTAACTATAAGAGTTGTGTTTACTATGGCAGCAAGGATGCATGATGCAATTGTAATTGGAGATGAGTTTTTGTGACAAGAAAATAAATTGCTGAAAATTATACAACAACAATCTACCCGTTGTAGATTGTCTTTTTTTGTTTCTGTATTATATTGAAACATTTGGTGTTTACTAGAATACTAGTCATGTGGCATGCTCAAATTTGGTGAAATGATTTGAATTGAGTTGAAGATTAATAAGATATTCAGCACAATGCAAGCACGTAAAAATTGGTGGTATTTTTGAATTTTTCTTCCAATGATTTAAAGACATTGTGTTAATTATAATTGTTGCTTATGACAATAATTCACTGACTATATCAAACTATATCATCGTTGACTTCATTAAAAAAAATTAATGAATTTTTCATATTTGCTAGTATTGTTTAATTTTGTAAAATTTTAATTTAAAATATTTTGTATCATTTTAATTGAATATCTTATTTTACCCTCAATAAATTAATAGCAAATAACATTAAAATACGGTGAATTAACGGAAGGATGTTTTCGGATATTATTTAAAAAGTAGGGATGAAATGGGCTATTGTATAAAACCTAGGGATTTTCCCATTATAAAATAAAATCCTCGTGTAACACCCATCATGAACTCTGAGGGCAAATCTAACCACAACTCCCTTGCGTACTAGGATATCTCCTTACAATTGATAACAATTCAAGCCTCAAATATAATAGGCAGCGGAATAATCTAAAAATTTGGTCAAACCATCTATCGTCCTCAATTCAAGTCCTCATTGCTCATCATAAATCAATCCTAACTTCTGGGAACTGAATCACAATAAACTATAATGCGTACAAAACTCAGTAAGCAAACTAGTTTTTCTTATACCAAAATACATACATACTTATACATAATGCAAATGGCTGATATGCCATGATCTTTTCAAAATATTTGAAACAAATTTATAAAAATCTCTTTCCGTCATTTTCAAACTTTCACATTTTCTTTCAACAAAATACATATCCTGTAATGTGAAACTTTACACTGTGTATGGCACTTCGCAGCACATTGGCCCTCGAGAGGTGGCCCCCGCTAGTCTCAAGAGGTGACCCCCACATAACTTCAAGAGGTGGTCCCCAATGCAAAATCTCATAAACCATAAATTTCATTTGTTAAAATCTACTTTCTCAGTCATAGAAAACTTAATGCATTTTCGTGTTTATGTCAATGAAATTTCACACATACATATGCCCATGTACATAATCACACTCAACACATAATAACACATCACATAAACATATGGGCAAAGACTTATAAATCCATATTCCATACATATCAAAAATAGGCTTTTCAGACCAATCAAACATATATATTGTTTATTGTGATTCATTTAAAAGTCTAGTTTACTTACCTCTTGGCATCATCATGTAACAAATGCATACTGATATCATTGTTGAAAAAATCAATGTTGGGCACATGCATGTAGCATCTAAATTTCAAAAGGCCACTAACCAAATGAAGAAAAATGCAAAAGTTGGCATTTTTGTCAAATTGAGATAAATGGGCGCCATTGACAAATTGCTTGGGTTAGGTGGAATAATGCAAGCTTGAAGCCTATAAATTGAAGCCATTTCTTCATTCTATGGCATCCCAAATTTGAGAGAGAAACAATTCAATTGTAGAATTGTTAAGAAAGTGAGCAATTTGAGAGTTTGTAATTGAGAGGTTTTTCCTTTCAGGTGTGTGAGAGTACTGGGTGTATTTGAGTTTTACAAAGTGAGTTTTCTTTACTCAAATTTTATACTCTAATAATTACTAGTTATACAATTATTTTCTCTTACTCTCTTGGATGTAGGCATATTGACGAACTACGATAAATTTTGTGTCTTTTATTTTTCTGTGATTATTTTGGTGCACTTGATTCTGCATTCCGCGCACAATAATCATCGACCTAAAATCATCAATAAAATTCTCATAAGGTATAATCAACTCTCAATCATAAACTCTAATGTCCTCAAATATCTCATTTTAAACAGCTTCTAAACTCAACCTCAAATGTCCTCAATATTCGGCCCTCAAAACAGAACAGTCCATGTTCTCCGATTTTTAATAAATTATTCCCTTATTGAAAGAATCTCAAATTTTACAGACCATATGTTGACATATTGAAAATTCATTGATAAACATTTCATAACTTAATTCCTTCAAAAACTATTGAAAATAATTTACGTTTCATACATCATCAATACTGCCAATCAATTTTCTATTTTGAACATACTTGCTTTAAAAATACAAACAATTTATTGTTTTATCATAAAATCATGAAAATTTACAGAATCACACTAGACATATATAAAAATTAATGATCCAAATTTCATAATTTTTGAAGAAGTCTAGCTATGGTAAAAATAATTTCGTAATTTATGTTCTTCACTAAAATAAAAAACTGCCAAGTTTTCAAACCTGAATTTGAAAAATCGTAACTAATTGAAATCTCATCCGATTAGCTTAAAACAAATTTGAAAACATTCTATAAGATGTCTAGTTTAACATATCCAAAGTTCAGAATCAAAATCAATTTGACAAATTCCTATGATTTTCGAAATAACACCATGTTAGTATATTTTCTGCAAAATCTTAAGTTTCTACTTCTGTTGCAAATATCTAATCATGTTTCTCCATAATAAATTAATGAAAAATAAGAATTAAAACTTACCACCAATCTTTTCTCAACAATATCCAATTCAAAAGACGCAACTTGATCTCATGCGTTGCTCACGACAGAACCAAGAAAAAGACTTTCTTCTTCTTTTTCTCTTTTTTTTTTTTATCTTAGCCGATCTCTCTTTCTCTCTGTCTCTCTCTCTTAATGGGAAAGACATCTTATTCTTTTTATGCTAGGGTAAAAAGATCACTAATAATTAAAAAGACTTAAATACTCTTAGAAGAATTATGGTATTACACCCCGTTATAAAATAAACAATTATAATTAATTTAATTAATTAAGTCAAGTTATTCTAAATCATTAAGTCAAGAAAACAAAGACCCCTTAGGCAACTTAGTCAGTTTTCTATGGCCTTATCCAATGGTGGACCAAGGAATTTAATTCAAAGGCATAAAAAATCAATTTAAAATTTTTTAACAAGATAGTAAGTGCTAACAAAATAAAGAACACAATTGTCAATACAATTTTCTGTTTTTATCTTTTTTTTTCTCTTTTTAAATTTGTGGTGTGCTAAATGAGGGTTTGAGAGAGAGGATAATGATCATTGATGAAATAAGGTGTTAAACATGGAGAAATGAGCGAGTATTGTCAGTGAGACAGAAAGGTGTGAGTGCCTGAGTGGGAGATAAAAATGAGAAGAAGAAGAAAGGGGTTTGTAATATCGGCATTTTTGTTATCATGAATCAGAGTTCGGAGTTGGGTACAACCAACTCCCACGGGGTCAACCAAGACCATTCTAGGTGAGACTTTTAAATACTATAGGAAAGACATGTGTCGCACAAACATGGTAGCCACTGTCCATTTCACTCTTCTTTCCTTCATTGCCGCGTTTCATATTTTCCCCCGAGGGCGTCACATGTCCTTGGGCCGGCCCTGGTCTAAGGGCACGTACAAATGAGTCAATGACAGCTAGCTACGCACCAAAACATGCGAATAAACAATTTTCTCAATCTCACCTGAAAGTGTGCAAGTATATAACTCGACAGATTCATCTAGACTAGTGTCTTTCTCTGTTAACACATAGGCGTGACACTCTTTCTTTGCATCTATAAAAAGGGACACCTCCATTGCAAAAACTAAAGCATTTACTGTACGAATGGCATCTCAGACAGTTGATACAGATAACAAGGAAGGAATGATCTTTCATTTTCGGGTGAGCATCAAATCCTTGCCTGGTAAATTAATGGCCAAACTCGTTGAATTTGCAAAGAAGACAAAGAGATTAGGACGAGAAGATCCAAGAAGAATTATTCATTCATTCAAAGTGGGACTAGCCATTGCATTGGTATCATTGTTCTATTACTTTGAACCTCTATATAAAGGTTTTGGTATCTCTGCTATGTGGGCTGTTTTGACTGTTGTTGTTGTATTCGAATTCTCTGTAGGTATAAGCCTTTTCCTCTCACTTACAAATCTCGCAAATTCGTTATATATTTTAGCAAATTGTGGGTGCTACATTATAATGTCACAGGAGGGACACTTAGCAGAGGTTTAAACAGAGGCTTGGCTACATTTCTGGCTTCAGCTCTAGGATTTGGTGCTCACCACTTAGCAAGCCTCCCCGGAGAAAAGGGTGAGCCCATACTCCTTGGGCTCTTCGTCTTCCTACTAGGTACTTTTCTCAAATTGAATTGAATTTACAATGAAGAATCAATGGCATAGCCAGGAAAGTAAATCGGGGGGCAAAATGTCCGCCATAAAATATTAACGAGGAAAATATTTACAATCTTATTTCACTACTTTTCTAATCTTATTAATATTTCTCCTTACAAATCTTAAGAAGCTAAAAAAATTTAAGAGATGGCAGCTAAATCGTGAAGATTGAAGAGTAGATATATAGTTTTAGAAATTTTTGTTTTTTTTAAATAATACATTTAATTTTGGTATTCAGTTGGGCATTTGGGCAAAATCAGAACAAATATCAAATTAGATGTTTAGACCTTATTTTTAATGGATTCAACTGGACTTTGGGCATTTAAATTATGCAATTGAACTAATAAATAATAAAATAATGTTATTTACGTGATCTGTTTGTTATTTTGAAATGAATTTGATGTATATAATAAATCCAAGAGGGAAAATATATAACTTAAATTAACTAAATAAAATATGTCATTTGAATTTTTTGAACCGGGGGGGGGGGGGGGGGGCAGCTGCCCCAGGGTTCCGCCACTGTGACAAGAATGTTTTTTCAAGTTAATGAAATTAAAATTATGGGTTGTGATCAATACATATAATATGCAGCTGCAGCAGTGTCATTCCTAAGATTTTTCCCTGAAATGAAGGCGAGATACGATTACGGACTGATGATATTCATCTTGACATTCAGTTTGATATCTGTTTCTGCTTACCACGACGATGAAGTGATGCGCATTGCTTATGAAAGAGTAATAACCATTCTCATCGGCATCTTTACGGCTCTGTTTGTCTGCATTTTCATTTGCCCTGTTTGGGCTGGCGACGATCTTCACAGTTTGGTAGCTAACAACATTGACAAGCTTGCCAATTTCTTTGAAGCTTTTGTGCCTCTGTACTTGAAAATTTCACAAGAAGGGGAACCGGAGATGACATTTTTAGAAGGATATAAATGTGTGCTCAACTCGAAACAAACTGAAGAATCCTTGGTGAGTTCTCACGATTAAAATTCACCAATTTGATTTACATAAATCACATAAATTTGCAACATAATGAAATTAAAAATAAATGAGAATTCAATTACATTTTATGCAGGCTAATTTTGCTGGATGGGAGCCTGGTCATGGCAAGTTCAGGTTTCGTCATCCCTGGAAAAAGTATCTAAAGATTGGAAGCCTAACCCGCGATTGTGCCTACAGGATTGAATCTCTTAATGGCTATCTAATTCAAAATGCCGAGACACAGGTAATTCTGAAATTCCCCTTTTTTCAAAATTTATTGTTGAAGCCTTGAAAAAAAGAATCCTGAGGCGGATTTGTTCACACCCCAGAGTATGCAATTGACGATCTAGACTTCTATTTGTCCTTAAATTTGTTAAGGTACTATTTTAAAAAATGACATAGTTAGTTAATATCTTATTTCATTAATTATTTAATTTATTATTTATGTTGCCGTCCATGAGCCAATTTTCTGGCTCAGCCACTGACGTGCGCTGATTGATCTAAATCAATTACTTGCAGATACCAGAAGAAATCCGCGGCAAAATGCAAGATGCATGCATAAATATGAGTTCTGAAGCTGTGAAGGCATTGAAAGAATTGGCATTTTCAATCAAAACAATGACAAAACCTTGCTCTGCCGATTCCCACATAACAAAATCCAAAATTGCCGCCAAAAATCTAAAATCCTTGCTCAGTACTAGTTTGTGCAAGGAAACTGAAATTTCAGAAGTGATGCAGGCAATTACAGTGGTTTCTTTATTGGTTGATGTAGTTGCTTGCACTAAGAAAATTGCAGAATCAGTTCAAGAACTTGCTTCGTTTGCAAAATTCAAGAGTGAGAAACCTAAACAAGCACCATTGCGAACAAGTTCAAAGATCAGTGAACCCGAACATGTTATTACAATTCATCAGCCATCAAGCTTACCAGAATGAGATGCCCAAAGTATTATATATTATCACCCATATTAGATATAAGACGACCATAGGTTGATAGTGAGGGGTTTTGATGTTCATTGAGCTGAATTTGTGTTCTTCTGTCTTTTTGCGATGTAGTAGTATTACATTGGTACTCTATAAATTAGTTTTCTTCTATTATTGAAAAGAGCTTCTTGTATCATTGATTATATCTTTGTCATTAAAATAATATTGAGATCATATAATTCATTAGAAAATTTCCTTGTTGCCTTCATAATTTAATTTACTAGCTTGGGAAATCTAGTGGATTTGCATCTACTTAAACAAATCGTCATGAATGCCAACACTGAGAAATGTAAGAATATATATCATTTCTAAGTGATAATACAATCACAAACTCTTATATAAACTTTTTTTGTATAAACTAAATTGATATTAATTCATTGGTTGAATAAAAATACAAAATAATAAAAACAAATCATGTGGACCAAGAGACATCTAATCCAACTAATTAAATCATTCTACATCAGTTTGTACAAAAAATAATTGTACAAGAGTTTGTAGACATATTATTACTCATCCTTTTATTGATGCAAGTTTTGGTTCATTAAGTTTGGGAATGGATTAAAAGCCTTTCGATTCACCCCCCATTCACTCTTAAATAAAGCTCTCCCTAGAGCCCTAACTTTTAGGTTTTGTTATAAATTTATGAGTTCAGACTATTAGTAGACTATTTTTTTTTTCATTTTGTGTTTAATTATTCAATCAATATTATTATGCCACATTAATTTATACAAAATAATTTGAAAAAAATTATGCATATGTATGCCTTAACCAATCATGATAATTGGCATATATACATGGTAAGTAATGAATGATTATAGAGTAGCACTTCAAAAACACCAACTACCTTCTCTTCATCTAAATATAAATATCAATACCGTAATCAAACATAAATTATGTAAATGAAACATAAAACCTGTAAATTTAATATAAAACTTGTAAATCAACATTAACTGTAAACTAAAACATAAATTTTAGAAATTAAACATAAAAATTGTAAATGGAAGATAAAATGAGTAAATTAATATTAAATTGATAAATTGATGTATAATTAGTAGATAAAACAAAAATTTACAAATGTAACATAAAACTAGTAAATCAACATTAAGTGTAAAATAAAACATAATTTTTAGAAATTAAACATAAGATTTGTAAATAGAAGATAAAACAAGTAAATTAATATAAAACCAGTAAATTGATGTATTACTAGTAAACAAAAAAAAACTTGTAGGTATAACTAAAAACTAGTAAATCAACATTAATTGTAAAATAAAACATAAATTTTGGAAATGAAACAAATGACTTGTAACAAAAAGGTAAAACAGGTAAATTACTATAAAACTTGTAATTTGATGTATTACTAGTAAATAAAACAAAAACTTAGAAATATAACATAAAACTAGTAAATCAATATTAAGCGCAAAATAAAACATAAACTTTGGAAATGAAACATAAGACTCGTAAATGGAAGGTAAAACAAGTAAATTAATAAAAAAACTAGTAAATTAAGGTATTAGTGGTAAATAAAATAAAAACTTGCAAATATAATATAAAACTAGGAAATCAACACTAACTGTAAAATAAAACATAAATTTTGGAAATAGAACATAAGATTTGTAAAAGGAAAGTAAAACAAGTAAATTACTATAAAGTTGGTAAATTGATGTATTACTGGTAAATAAAACAAAAACTCACAAATATAACATAAAACAAGTAAAACAAAACTAAGTGCAAAATAAAACATAAATTTTGTATATTATGCCTAAAACTTATGAATAAAAGGTAAAATAAGTAAATTAATATAAGAGTTACTGCAAAACAAAAATCACAATTGTAAAATAAAAACTCATTATAATGTTTATTACCTTATATATTTATTGATTTTTTATTTAAATTGAATAATGTTAATTTTGCATTTATGTAATACATGTGATGTTTTATTAAGGATGAAATTTATTTTCAAAATCGAATTTTGAAAAAAAATATTATCTTAATATCTTTCATGGTTGTTGTAAGATGAGATTATTTTGCATCTTTTTACGCTTCCTCAATAACAACCCTACATCGTCTATAAGTACAAATAAAAAGTTTGAAACTGTATGAAATATTCATAAGACTCAAAATAAGATCTAATTTTATTGATATATCATATATGTATCTAGTAATATAAGAATATTTTTTTTTGCTTTATGCTTAATTAACTTGTGTAATAAATAGATATTATTATAGAAAATGAGGAAAAAAAACTACACAAATGTCCTAGAATAAATATATAATTTATGGTTAAACGAATTCAATAAAAATTATTTCATTTTTTAGTATAATTTTTTTGTTTAATTAATGAGTAATTTTTCTTTGTTTAATTAAAGAAAATATTTTTTGTGAATGAATAAAATATTTTTCACTAAAACTCTGTAGAAACAATGTTAATTTTTTAAATAATTAATAATCTTGTAAGAATTTACTGGTTTTACTTTATATTTACTAGTTCTATGTGCAATTTACAATATTTATATTTATCACAGTATTGATGCCGTAATGAATCTACACCCCAAAAGTTTGTTTAAATAGCCACATAGATCCCTTGTTTACTATTATACCCTTTATTACCACAGCCCAATAATTGACTTTATAAACTTTTATAATAAATAATATAAACTAAAATTAAAATGATATAATATATAAAATTTATAAATTATTTTGAATATTAGGAAAGTTATTTAACAGTATTAATATGTCATTTTTTTAATAATAAAATCTATTTAGTATATTAATAATGTTAAAATAATTATAACTAACATTCACAGTAATTTATTAAATTTTTATTATTTTATTTATAATATCTTTTTAATTATGTCTATATTAATATAATCTTAAAGTCAATTTTTGAATTAATAGATTTTAGTATGAATAAAATTCTACGGGATAGACTAATAATAACTTAATATTAAAAATAATTTTCATTATATATTATATTTTATTAATTATGCTGATTGCAATATTTTATTTAACATTATATATGACATTTATTTATTATTTTTATCTTATTACTATATTTATATTTATTTAAGTTGTTAGAATCAAAGTGTATAATAGTATTTATGGAACTAAGGGGGTCTATGTGATCTTTGAAGCAAACCATAGCAGTGCGGTGGCTTTTTCCCTACTAATTGCTAACATACAGAGAAACTTAAAAGCATATAGATGTTTTAAAGGAGCATATAATACATAAGTCAACATAAAAGTCCAACTTTCTATAATACTCAAATGATTATTGTATATGTGAAGATGAAATGTGAGATAATGCTATTATCCACCATAAGTACAAACAATGTACCTAAATTATAATGTAGGAATAAATTAAAGCAAAGTAATGATAATAAAGGGGAAATAAAGCAAATAACAACCCGGAACGGAAAAAAGGGAAAAATTCCTCTTAATTTCCTCTCTAAACTCTCTGCGTTTTCACATTACAAAACAATTTTGACTTATAATAATAGTGTGCTTTATTTAGTAATGATAAACAATTCAAACTTGTGCTTTATTTAGTAATGATAAACAATTCAAACTTTGTATTCTAAATTTCATTCTAAATAATGTGTCATTTATTGAGTGGGCGGTAATTTTTTACAAAATAAAAATGAATTAATTATATTATTTCACCAACTAATTGATGATATCACATTATTTAGGATAATTTTCTAGAATAAAAAAAATTAGAACGTGTAGCACTACTCCCTATCCAATTTTGACCGGTATGTATTGCAGATTTGATATTAATGTTTCATATCCAAATTGGTTAACACCTGATTTGCATATCCAAGACAATGCAAAATACTTTATTTATAAAGTTAAAAGATACTAACTGTGGGAGAGCTAAGTATCTAAGAAAGCCGTCTCTTAGCTACTTAGCTCTCCCACAGTTAGTATCTTTTAACTTTATAAATAAAGTATTTTGCATTGTCTCTCATTTCAATAGCCATTAGACATTGCTTTCGATTCTATAGAAATTAAAGGCACCCCCGATTAGCAAGCAAACGCTAATGGAGTTCTCACTGGAGCATGCCAGTTTTTGAAGGCAATGCTTGAGAAGTCGAACAAACTAGGAAAAGATGATCCAAGAAGGATTGTTCATTTACTCAAAGTAGGCCTAGCTCTCACATTGGTGTCTTTGATTTACTGCTTAAAGCCACTCTTTGATTTATTAGCTATTGATTTCATCTTAATACAATACTCCTCAACACTCATTGATTCTTTCTCAAGTGTGTTCAACTCATATCTTAGTTGAAGAAATCTAGCTTCAGATTGTCCACAAAATTTTCTTTCAAGAGTTCGCCAAACATCAAAGGAACTAGCACAGTTTATAACGAGACTTAGAGTACCTTCACTTATCGATGATAAGAGCCATCCAAGCAAAGTTTGATCCTGTGATCTCCAGTTATGATATGCTGGATTCGCAATTTCTTGAGTTGATCGGTTAGCTCCAGCAAGAACAACTTGTTCATCAGGTGCTGGATTTGTTCCATCAATGAAGCCTTCCAAACGATTGCCTCTAATTGAGGCTAAGACTTGTGATCGCCATAGCAAATAGTTGGATCTATCTAGTTTGATAGGAGTATTGAAAGAGAAATTGATCTGAGCTTGTTGATTATGAATTTGATTTGCATTTGTGGTTATTAAGTTTCTGGAATTTGCTTGTTGGTTACTGGAACTTGTTCTGTTTGCTGATTTAATACCATGTTGAAATTTTATAGAGACTGTAAAATCTGTTTGGAAGTTAAGAAAATGAAGATGAATGTTCTGGAATTTCTTCAATTCTCTTATTCATTACAAAAATGAGATTTACATCAGTATTTATACTAAACTAATATCAAGTACAAACTAAATACAACTACTAATTCAACAATAAAAACAGAACGTAAGGCATGCTTAACAAACTTGCAGGGCTGACATAACTCTTAACTAACTTTGCTGACTAGTTCTCTACTCACACGTGCTGAGTGTGTGACTTCTTTGTATGCATTATGAGCTTCCTTAACAACGGGGGAGCCCATTTTACTAGCAATCTTCCTCTTTATAATGGTTTGGTAAATTCATCAGATCAATAATAGCAATTACTACTTCTAGTAATAATTAAACAATTAATAATTCAATGCTTCTTTGTTAATTAATTTAATGCATGTGCAACTACAACAGTGACATTCATCCGATTTTGCCCCAGCCTGAGGGCAAGATATGATTACGGGATGACTATCTTCATGCTGACCTTCAGCATGATATCTTTATCTGGTTATCGAGATGATGAAATTTTACGCATGGCTCATGACAGGCTATTGACAATAATTATTGGTAGTTGAACTACTACCATTGTTTGTGTTTGTATTTGCCCTGTTTGGACTGGAGAGGATCTTCACAACCTTATTGCTGACAACATTGAAATGCACCACTAGTGCAGAAACATTAATACAAAACTTTTCGGGATTCGGAGGAGAATACTTTAAATTGTCTGAACATCAGAAATCTAATGAGGATAAGTCATTTCTTCAAGAATATAAAAGCGTTCTCAACTCAAAAAGCAGTGAAGAGACAATGGTGGGGAGAATGAAAAAGAAAAAAGCTCCATGTTATTCATTTTCTTTTTCTTTTTTTTTAAATTTTTTTCCTTCTCCAAGAAATAAGCATCTTACTAATTTAGATGGTGTATTTGCAGGCAAATTTAGCAAAATGGGAACCGGTTCATGGCCGGTTCAACTTCCGTCATCCCTGGAAACGGTATTTGAAAGTCGGAACCCTAGCTCGGGAATGTGGCCACAAAATCCAAGCTCTTAATTGCTGCCTTAATTTTGATATCCAAGTACGTATATACTTGTAATTTTTTATTTTATTAATTCGTTCAAATTTTGGACCAAGATCCTCTCTTATCCTGAACTTCACCTGCCTAAGATTTTCAAAAGCTCATATTTTGAGAAAATCTTAATAAACTTAACTTGTGCTTTTTTGGCTGCAGACTTCTTTAGAAATCCGAAGCAAAATTCGAAAGATGTGCATAGAGATCAGCGAGGAATCTGGTAAAGCTTTGTTGGAAATAGCATCATCGACGAAGAAAATAACGCAGGCAAAATCAGCAAATCCCCACACTGCAAAAGCAAAAGATGCTACGGAGAAACTGAACTCTCATCTCAAAACAAACCTGTGGAAAGAAGCATTCCTCCTGGAGATAATACTAGTGGCTAAACTTTTAATAGAGGTGGTTGAATGCACTGAGAAAATTGCTAAGGCCGTCCATGAATTGGCCTTAGCTGGTTCCTTTCGAGACCGGGGATGATTTGGTGTCGCCAGAAAAGCAACAATGGCTTTACACTCGAAAAATTCATTGTGTTTCCACCACGGATGTACGTGTTAGAGTGCAATTTATGCACTAGTTTTGCATTATTTACTTCCCTTAATATCAATGTTTTGCACTTAATAATAGTGATTTACTTATGTTTTACTTTTGTAGGTGCAATTCTATTGATTGATGATAAAATTGAGCTATAAGATGATGTTTAAGGATGATTGTTCTCTTGGAGAAATTATGAGCGTCAGAAGAACTTTGTTGATAAGGCGTGGGCGCGTGCTGTCAACTGCGGACCTGCAGTTTTTAGTTTAACGTGTTTTGTATTTTTGGTTATTTTTGTAATTACGAATTTAATATTTCAGATATTAGTATTTTATTTTAAATAGAATTCTAAAAGAGAGGAGAGAGAGAGTATTTAAGGGAGGAATTTATTGTGAAAAGGGGGGATTTTTGGATTGGAGAAAAAGAAAGAAACCCTAGATCTAATTTTTCTCTTCTCTCTATGAAGAACTAAACCTATTTTTCTGGTTGAAGGATAACGAAGCTTTGATTCATCACTACTGTGAGATCTTTCTTGTGCTTTAATTGTTTTATTGCTTTTTGGGTATTTGTTTATTCTCTGTATTATTTTCATGATTATGTTTGTTAATTAGGTAATTGGCCACTATTTAATTATCAACTTAATCTATTGTCAATTAAAGGATTCATCGTATGAAGAATTTAATGTTTGTGACAAATAACATAGCAGAGAGTTGTGTTGTGAGAATAAACAATCTAATTTAAATGAATCATCATATGTGTTGATTAGGATTTGGGTCTCTCTGGTTTTTCAGGCTGTCAATTGATTAAATTCTATGATCGTATCTAGGGTTGTCTATTGATTAGGGAAATAACCAACGGTCGTACCTTGGTTATCGACTAGTTAAGGAGAGATTGGCTATTAGAGGGTCTCAGTAGCTATAACCGGTCTATTCATAAGTAATAATAATAATCTATATTTGAATCAATGATCAGTAGTCGAATCAAGCTGAGTTAATTCCTTCAACCAGAGCTTTCTCCAATTTGAATTACAACTTTAATTTGCATTCTTGTTATTTTAATTTGATTTTTATTATTGTCAACAATTCCCCCATTTTACGTTTTACGTTTCAAAAGGATTTAAATAAGGGTTATTTTCAGGGACCTCCCCTGAGGTTTAGTGTATTTACAGTCGGATAGAAAGTATGCATGTAATTACAGGGACCTCCCCTGGCGTTAATACAAAAATACGTATAACGTTATTATAAAGGGCAAATACGTAAAATTACATTTAAAATTAAAAAAAAAAACAAAATTCAAACGAAACTTGCTTGGATGTCTGGAAACTAAAGACACGAACTCCCTATTACCCAGTGACTATCGTTACCCAACAGACAAACGAAAATGAATTTTTTCAGAAAATGCACTCCACTTCAAGACACAACTTACACAAATCGTTGGAGAGCTTACAGCCTTACACAACAAAACCCAATTTCATTTTCATCGTTGGAGAGCTTACACAACAAAACCCAATTTCATTTTCATCGTTGGAGAAGAAGCAATCACTGATCTGTTTTCATCTAATGCACGAGATGACATCGTGCGGTGGTCCAAAGCTTCCACGAAGTGAGCATCGCCGACGGCCAGTGTCTGTCTGGAATTGGATCACAAAAGAGGTTAGTCTTCGAAATACAGCTTGCTTCCTTGAATTAATGGCTTACGGCTTTTGTTGATTAAAAATAACAATGGGTCTGTTTCAATTAATGAATATGTTGCTAGATGTTGTTTTTATTTGGGGTTGTTGGTGTTGAGTTGAAAATGTGTGATAAAATGGGTCTGCTTAGCTGGGCGATTGGTCCTGTCATTTGCTGAATTATTAATAAGTATTATTAATTGTTTATGGACAATGCGTGATAAAAAAAATTTGAGATGAGCTGCCGAAAATATGTAGTATGCTTGTTTGAGGGGTGCAAATATGGTATTTTTATGCTGTAGCAGTTCATTTCACAATGTTTTGTTTTTCATTTAATATTTTATAGTGACCACATGCACCGACTTTAACCTTACAGCTTAATTTACATGGACATAGAAGCTGTTGTGAGTGGTAAAATGGTTAATGTTGCACAAGTCATTCCAGAGCAATACACATTGAAGAAGTTGTGGGAGGATGTGAAGGATGTTTGCTTTGATTTGCCTGTATATGAAGCTAAAGAAGTAAGGTTTGAAGTGCTGCTACCTTGGGAAATATTGAATATGAGTTTAAAGACTGACTCAGACCTACAAGATGCATTCAAGAAGTTAAGGAATAAGCATTACTCTTGGGCAATGTTTGTTATCAAGACTGAGTTAGATAGTAAATCTGTTTTGAGTGTGCAAAATCAGAAGAAAAAAGCTCCATTTGATAAGTTTTCAGTTACACAATATGCTGAACCTGAGGTAGATTGGTCTGACTTTGCTGCGGAAAATGAATTTACCTTGCCTGATTTAAATGCTGAAACCTCCAATGCTGGCGCTGGGGTTGGAGTTAATATTGACGGTTTGGATTCTGGTGACAGTGACGAAGAGTTTGATTATGTCAATGAAGATAAATGGGATGCACGATTGGATGACTATTATTCAGCTGACGATAGTGGGGCAGATTCAGATGCTGGTGATGATGAGAATATTGTATCAGCTACTTGCAATTACGAGGCAAATTCTGGTGGATTTGAGTTCACCCCTGATGGTGCAAATATTGTACTTAAAATTGGGCAATTATTCAAGACAGTTGATGAATTTAGAAATGTTGTGAAAGTTTTTGCAATAAAGGATGGTTTTAGGCTTAAGAGGGTGAAGAATGAAAAGAGCAGGGTGACACTTAATTGTGCAACTCCAAGATGCACTTGGAGGATACATGCAAGTCCAAATTGGAACAAAAAACATTTTCAGATCAAGACTTACATGCCTGAACATACTTGTGAGAGAAACAATGAGAATTATGAAGCAAATTCAACATGGATTGCAGCCACATATCTCCATCTATTTAGAAGCAACACACAACTCCCCATTGATGTGCTTGGCTCAGAACTTTTCAGAAACTATGGGATAAAATGTTGCAACCAGAGACTGTATAGAGCCAAGAATAAAGCCTTGGAGTTGCTCGGTCAAGATCACAAGGCTAGCTTCACAAAGCTGTTCAGGTATATGAATGCTATCTTATCCTCTAATCCCGGTTCAACAGTCTCGTTAGAAAAAGATTGGTTAGGTGGTGGGGTGAATCCTCATTTTAAATTTTTTTTTGTGTTTTTTGATGCTAATAGAAGGGGATTCTTTGAAGGTTGTAGGCAATTTATAGGTGTAGATGGTTGTCACCTTAAGGGTCTGTATAAAGGGGTCCTATTGTCTGCTGTTAGTGTAGATGCCAACTATGGCATATATCCGTTAGCCATGTGTGTAGTAGACAGTGAAAACACTGAGTCTTGGACTTACTTTATGGAGAAACTGTATGAGCAAATAGGCTGTAATGGTGGTGAGGGTCTTTGCTTTATGAGTGACAGACAAAAGGGGATATTGAATGCTCTTGAGAGGGTTTTTCCTTATGCTTTAAAAAGGTACTGTTGTAGGCATATTTATTCAAACTTCAAGCAAAAATTTCCTGGTATGTTGCTGAAAAAAGAATTCTGGGCTGCATGTAGAAGTGCAAATCAAGTTGATTTCAATAACCATATGGCTGAAATTTATAGTATCAGCCCTGCTGCTCACAAATGGTTGTTGCAAATTCCAGTGGTTTGTTGGGCTAAGCATTGCTTCCCTGTACAAATCAAGTGTTCGCATGTCACAAACAATATGACTGAATCCTTTAATAATTGGATCAGTAACTTCAGAGGCATGCCCATTGTGAGAATGCTTGAGGAGATTAGAAGGAAGATTATGATATTGATACACAAAAGATATGAGCAGGCCAACACTTGGCAAGATGAGCTGCCTCCACTTGTTCGGAGGAAGGTTATAGAAGCAAGGGTTGAATCTAGAACATTGTTAGTTATCTTTGGTCATGACAAAACCTTTGAAGTAATGGAAGATATTTCTAAGAGGTGTGTTGTTGATTTAGGCATGAAGCATTGTGATTGTAGGGAGTGGGATGTATCAGGCTTACCTTGCAAGCATGCCATGTGCTGCATTGATGCAATGAGATATAACGTGAATGATTACATCCATCATTTATTGAAGAAAACTGCATTCAAGAAAACTTATTCTCACCAGCTGCATCCAGTGCCTGATGAAAGCAGATGGCCTTTACTTTTTCATGATAATCTGTTACCACCACTTGTCATAAGGGCTGTTGGTAGGCCTCAAACCAAGAGGAAAATGGAGGCTGGTGAAAATAAGGCATTTAAGAGGAGCTCAAGCGTAAGGTGTTCTAAATGCGATCAGTGGGGCCACAATGTCAGAAGCTGCAAAGTTACTGAGAGAGGGGGAAAAACTAAGAAATTTCTGAAAAAGAAAGTCCATCAGGTCATATTTATTCATTGTTTGTAATTTTGGTGTATATTGCTTTTATTATAAATTGTGTTATGCTAATCCATTATTTAATTGTCTACATATAGGATAAAGGAAAGTCATTGGGATCTACTACTACTACTGGTTCTGTGAATCTCAGCCAGAATAGTGTCCATGGAAATGGTATGTAATCTTGACAGCATGTTTTAACTTACATTCAGTTGCTGCATTAGCTTAATTAGAATAATAGTTTTTTTTTCATGATTTAATACAACCACAAGTTACGTTTTAATTTGTTTACTTTAATCATGAAGGACAACTTACTCAGGAGTGATCACTAGTAAATTAATGCATCCAACAGTATTGAAAACATCAAGCTGTACTTACGAAGTGAAGACAGCAGAAGCCAAGCTAATCCCATCTAACAAATTTTTTTGAGGGGTTAGATGATGCATCACCTTAAATTGTAAGCATTAGAATGATAAAGATGTTGTATCATCTTTTTGTCACTCAACCATAGATATAGGTTTGAGTTTTTGTTTATTTTGTACTTGTGATGTTTATGTATAAACACACATGCTGCTACTCTATACATTGGCTACTGCTGATTTGTATAGGTTGATCGAATTCAGCCATTGATGACATTTGATACTGCTGGAATGCATATAAAATTATAAGTTAAAGTATATTATTTGTGTTATTCATTATGCTTTTTGTTATTGATCTGATTTTGCTTCTTATGGCGTTTGTTGTTGGAATGAATATTAGATGTCAGTATGAAGTAGCTTGAGCAGGGGCTTTTACTTTTATTGTACTTGATATTATTTACTTATTATTGTAATTATCACTTATCTATCATATATATGCTAATGTAGTAGTGCATATAAGGAGTTCGGCTAGATTTCATTGATATTATAGGCTTCCAACTAGGTTTTGCCACATTTTTCAGAGATGGGTTACATGAGCACCAGAACAACTACACTTTACTATAGCCTTTCATAGATATAGATAGGATTACATAAGCTATTACATCTTAAGCATTAGTAGATTGAGTATAAAGAATGTTAGATTCAAGTACATCATCATCTTCACAGCCCCTTCACCAAATCTAGATTTTTGTAACTTCTTTACTAGAGTCTTCACTTCATTCACATTAGCTTCAATAGCATGCAGGGCATCAACATTCACAATTGCAGTCATATTTCCTTCAAAAAAAGCTCCATTGTTGAAATCATTCCTTTCTGGAACCCACCACTTGAAGTACCCACAGTTTGTTTTGTTCATGCATTTATAGTAAAGCTTGTGAGGGTTGTTATCTGATTCAGATATCTTTACTTCAGCTCTCATACGGCATTTGCATATACGGTTTGAAAACCTAATGAGCTTTCCATTAACAAAGTTCCTCCAAGCTGGCTCATAAACTTGTTCCATGGTTGATGTGCTTGATGTATTAGAGCTTTGAGAATCCATGGCTTTCAGGCAGTGTTTGAGCTTGATTTTTTTTGAATGATTTTGTTGATGAGTTCAACTGAATGAGTGATCAGTTTGAACAAATTGCAGAACCAAAGTTTTTAAGAATTTTTTAAAAGAAGTAGAAGAAGAAGAGAGTGTGCTATGGTGATTTATTAAGCCTGCAAAAGGCTCCATTTATAGGCTCTGCTGCTGAATATTACCGTTTATTTACAACGGTAATATTGGCAGAAAAATGTTTATTTTTTTTAGTGTGTAATTTTTTTTATCCATTGGATATTTTGGTGTGTAATTTTTTTTTATCCATTGGATATTTTGGTGTGATTTCTATTATCCATCAGTTTATCATATGAATCAAAATAGATTTTGGCGGGAGGGGCATTTTTGGAATTTAAATAGTCAACTGACAGTCTATTTAACGGAACACTAACACCAGGGGAGGTCTCTGTAATTACATGCATACTTTCTATCCGACTGTAAATACACTAAACCTCAGGGGAGGTCCCTGAAAATAACCCATTTAAATAATTACCGATCTCTGTGGACACGACCCTGCTCAATCACTATACACAATTTATTTAGAGTAGGAATTTATTTTTGTTGGCTTCGACAACTATCAGTACGGAATTACGAAATTACTGTAGTGGAATAATAAGAACAATAAGAATGATTTAGTTTCTAGACTTATATTAAAGAATAATTATACAACCATAAATATTTGTACAAATAACTTTGTGCAGACTGATGTGGCTTAACGTAATTGAAAAGATCTTTTATTCTTTAATAAAAATAAGGTTCTTTTAGAAATAAGAAAAATTGGTGAGAAATTTAACAAAGAAGTGACATTACTTTTGTCGGATTTACAAGTATTGTTGTTAACTTGTTATACGGATAATATGAACTAGAATCTAGTAAAGGATCCTTTACTTTAATAATGTAAGGAATAAGCTAAAAAACAAGAAAAACACACTCTAATATAGTTTACTTTGTCATGTGGTGTATTGAGATTTGTATTTTTTTGTCTTTTAACTTGTCCATTACTAATTTATAGTAAGAGATTAGTAAGAGATCCGTTAGTAGATAATGATTCTAGAAACTATATACATTATTTTGATAATTTTTTATGATTAATTTCATATAAATGCTATTTTAATCCTTATAATTTGAGCAATATATTAGACCTAATATTATAAAAAAATTACACTAAGAGTCTCCATTGTATATATGTTTTTATTAAAATATATTGAATTATTATTTATTTTCACGTCACATCACATTTTAGATTTATTTGAATTTTAACTTTTCTATATCAGACAGAATTATTATTGTACTCCCAAAAATTTAGCAATTGTGACAATAGGGTGGTTTTGAGTAATTTTTTAAAAAACAAGACTAATTGAGTAATTAACTTGAATTGTAGAGATTAATGGAGCATTTAGCCATTAGTTTCATTCATATCTTGGTACCGCAAGAGTAAAATAAAAAGCACAACAGCCCAAGGGCAAAGGATTCCGAGTCTCCGACGAAGCTTTGTTTTTGCTCTTGGCTTTATGCGAAACGATGGCTCAATCTTGTTGATAACTTCCGTTACCTGCAACGATAGAGACATCTAGAATGTTTCTTGCCTAATGATGCTGAGATTGTAGGCGTATACATTAATTTATGATCATTAGTATCCGGTCGATTGGGCTGGGCTTCTATTCTACCAGGCATTGGAGCTAAAGGTTCTTATTTCTAGTCAAAATGTTAAGCTTGAACCTGAGTTAGACAGTTTGTCAAGTTGATCGTGCTCCCCAATCACCCGGCCGTTGCTTGAATAAATTTGATCACACTGTAGATCAATAGTTCATAAGAAAATTGTAACCATTGGTAGTGGCGAAGCCAGACTTTAAAACGGGGTAATTTAATTTTCCTTTAGTTAATTTGATAGGCTTTTCAAGTATTTTCGTTTAATACTGGAGATGAGAAATGTAATTTTGGGCATGCTTTTGTTGTATTTTATTCATAACTAGTGGACTGCTATTTCGCATGTGCACATGCCGTATGATCTCACACAAACTTTGTAAAGGGATTGTACAAATATTATTCAAGAAACTGAGTTGGCATTTTAGATGGCATGGATTGATTGGTTGGTTGGAAAAGGAGCCCGCAATCACTTCTATAATTGCTCTTAAATTCAATCAATCAACAATCCATGCCATAAAAGTGTTCTATAAAATTTAACAATTTTTATGGCTGTATCATCATTGTTTTCTTTAACTTGTGCATGTGGGTTGGGTAAGGGCCACTTATAGGATTGATTATATTCCACCAAAATTAAGCACGGTAATTTTTCTCATCACTTGTATTTCACCGATTTTACCACAGTAATTATTCTCACGCTCAGGGCAATGAATTATTTTATAGACAAAGATTCCCTCTCTCTTGAACAAAATTATGTGGAAAATTTGATGGTTAATAAGTACGAATATAAAAATAATTAAATATTAACTCTACACTATTACTAATTAATATTTGATTAAAGATCGTTAAAAACGCAATAGAACTTGCATTGGATGATGATCCAAATTCTATTTACATTTAAGTTTTCTCATTTATTGCTGCATTAAGTTTTGCCAAAAAAAATTAATTTTTATAAGAGTACTCATTAAAATTTTTTTTCACAGAACAATAAGGAGAGGAAAAATACAACTGATGGCTCAAAAAAAATGAAAAGAAAGATCACCAGTACATGTTTACAGGTTAAAATTCCCCAAAGAAAAAAAAATATTTAACTCTAAATTAATTTCTTAACAATGACAAGATTAGTACCGCCAAATCAACTTGACCATCATATTGTTATGAGTTAGTATGCTTCCTTGCACTATCATTTGTAGTTCAATTTCTGCTAATTATTCGCCAATTGTGATGACATGATGGGGTCCTTCATTCCCAGAAATTGGCTGTACTGAGCCTCGGTGGAGTAATCTTGAATTTCCCCGAATCAGGTTATTGTTATTATTTGGGCTGTTGAAACTTGCTTGGGAGGCTAGATCATTAACACACGCTGCAATTTTCTCAGTGCATGTTACAACATCCATTAGAAGTGAAGCAACTGTAGCAGCTGGAACTATTTCTAACAGATCAGTATCTTCTTCCAAAACGGATATTTTGAACAGGGATTTAAGGGTTTCGGCTGCAGCCTTTGAATTGGCAATGTGGGTATTAACTGATGACGACCTCGCCATTGTTTTAATTGCTGATGCTAATTCCTTCAAGGCCTTTCCTGTTTCTGAGCTTATCATTGTGTATGATTCTTGAATTTTGCTTTGGATTTCTTCTGGCCATGGAGTCTGAAAATTTAAAAAAACATTTGTCAAGTAACTATGTAGTTAATTGTAAAACTAAAATTACGAATTCTTTGTACAAATTAATCTGACATAACTACATTAGTTAAATAAAATTTTAAAATAATAAAAATAAATTATGCGAGTCATATCGTGTTTTTACGTAATAATGAGTTATTTATTTACCGGATAATCTGAATTAAGGTGACTGCTAAGAGCTTCAATTTTGTAGGCGCAATCACGAGTTAGGGTTCCAGCTTTAAGGTACAGTTTCCAAGGATGGCGGAACTTGAGACGACCATGTCCGGGTTCCCATCTAGCTAAATTTGCCTGAAAATTAAAATTAAAAAAATTAAGTTTATTATTGTAATTTATATTTTCTTGATAATTATTTTTTATGTAGGAGACCGATCGAGCTTAATTATTACCCACCATGTTTTCTTCACTGTTTTTTGTGTTGAGGGCACTTTTATATCCTTGCAGAAATGACTTGTCGGTATTAGACTGGCCATCATTAGATATTTTAAAATATTCACCTCCAAATCCTGCAAATTTGATAAATTAAAAAAATACAATAATAATCAGTTAATTATATACAATTTCATTATTTGCATATGCAACATAATACAATTATTATTGGTGGTTAAATACCTTCCAAAAATTTGCCAAGCTTTTCCAAGTTGTCAGCTACGTGATTGTGAAGGTCCTCTCCAATCCACACTGGGCATATCAAAATGCATACAAGCAAAGAAGTGCAGCTGCCAATGGCGATTGTGACTACCCTTTCATGAGCCATGCGTATAACCTCATCTTCTCGGTAACCAGATACAGAAACCAAGCAGAATGTCAGGATAAACACCATTAGCCCGTAGTCATATCTTGCCTTCATTTTCGGAAAAAATCTCACAAATGTTACCGTTGCAGCTACTATAAACACAAAGACTGCGATTACTACTGGCTCTCCATTTTTTCCCGAATAACAAGCTAACCAATGAGCTCCAACACCAAGAAGACCACCTAGCAATGTTGCACATACCCTATTCAATCCTTTTCCTAGTGTTGCTCCTGAAAATTTTACCAAAAAGAAAAAAATGTTAAATACATTTACATTTTTCAACTCTTAAATCAGCTGTATGTATGATGGCGATTTGGGTATCTGGGTCCAGAATAGGCCGAATATACTTTTAAATATTTAGAAGAAAATCAACCTCTATGATACACAGTTAATAATTAATAGTGATCTCACGAGAGTTGATAAGCTTACCTACAGAAAATTCGAAGACGACTACAACAGTTAAAACAGCCCACATTGCAGATACACCAAAACCCTCATAGAGTGGTTTAAAGTAGTAAAACAGTGAGACCAAAGTGATGGCCAGACCTACTTTGAATGAATGAATAATCCTTCTTGGGTCATCTATGCCCAATTTCTTTGCCTCTTTTGCTTTCTCAGCGATTTTGTTTATGATTCTGTGAGGAACAATGGCCTTCATCCACCCTAGCACATGACTTGATGAAGGTTCAGCACTCTCATTGTTATGAGATCCTGATGCCACTTCCATTGGAGTACTGATCAAGTTAAAGCAACTAATTTTGAGAGAGACAATATATATTGAAGTATTAGGTATTTCTTGTGAAAGATGCCGGATGTAATGAGTATTTATAAGCAAAAAAAATTAATGGTGTAAATGCGGGAATCAAATTGATAAAGGAAAAAAAATTATATGTTACAAGTACACTAATTATTTAATTGAATTTTAGGAGTACTTCACTCCACTCGAGATGCATATATGACATATGGAGTCAAATACAGTCAACCACTTGCATGTTACACATTTTAGCGTTGATCATTTGAATCTATGAAAACTCGAGAAAGACCGATTTATTTATCTATTTGTTTATTCTGAAGAAGGAATACAAAGATTCTAAATCAGATTTGTAACATATAATGTTTCATTGTATAATTGATAGGTTATCAATTACCAAGCATTAATTATTTAATTGCTACTTAGAAGATCTGTTTATTATATTATAGATAAGCAAAAGCGAGTGAAAATGATGAATTTTACTCGTTATACTAAGCTCAAGTCCATGTTGTTTTTACATCAATAACCATATTTTAAACTAAGATAAATAATAATAAGATCAGTTTATTGCATTCTCCTGGAGCAAATGAATTGATCCCACGAGGCAAAATGCTAGAAATTAAAGCAATTTGCAAAACCAAAATGTAACAATTTGCTTTTACCACTAACTATTTACGATTTTCAAAATATTTTGCTAAAACCTATAATAAGTTGGAATAACTTGTTTATTTATTCTTTTATTAAAAATTTTGACAACAATGTATGAAGTAACAAATTATATTATGAAAGAGCCCTCACATACTACAAAGTTTGTATTATGATATGGTACCAATATAAATTTATCAGTTGAATAAGAGATAATAAAGTTTAAAAGCTAATTATCACATGACCCTACAAGAAAATGTCACCTCAATTGTCATATCAATTGAAATATAAAATTTGTTTCTCGACTTTACAAACTCATAATATTACTGACTATGAAAACATAAACAGTAAGTCATAAAATTTGAAATAGGAAGGAAAAAAAAAAAGGACCATCTCTTGTCATTCTCTCTTGAATAAAAAAAAAAAATTCTTAAAAGATTTGATAGTTTATTTTAGGGTTAAGTTATTTTAACTAAAAATTTTGGTACAAATCTTTAACTGTTGACTTCTAACAGTCTAATAGTATACATTAAAAGTTAAAATAATATTTAATAACAGTTATTTATTTAATATTAAATTACTTAAAATTAACAGCTCAAAATTTGTATAAATATTTTTTAAGTACTGTTAAGATTATCATTAGTTGGTCCCTTTTTTTAAAGGGAAATAGGGTATGAACTGCGAAGGGCACCATGATTCATGAAGCAGAGAAACGCGGCTTAAGGTCAATCTTCAAACCCGCTCAATTGTTCTCTGTCAGAGACAGAATCACAGCACACGTGATGGAATATAAAGTTTCATGTAATTTTACTTCTTTCCTAAATTTTGACAAAAATACACTTTGATCCAGATTTTTTGAAACTTTACAAATTCCACTATAAAAGTGACATAAAATTAAATGTTAGTGCTATAAAAGAAAATTTTCAAAATTCAGATGCATGTTAGTGGCTTCAACATCTACGGTTTATAGAATTATTTTGGGGCTCTTTGTTGAGTTTTGAAAGTGTTTTGAGTTAAACAATATATATATATATATAAAACTAGCCCTTAGGTTTTGCAAATAGCAAAACTCTATGAAGGACAATGATGATACATAAAATAAGACAACAGCTTTTTGATATACCAAAAAAAATGATATATCGGTTTTTGTTGAAACTAATTCCCTGAATTATTTTATTTTCTATTTTGCTGTTTTTGGAATTGGACACATGGGTATTACTTAACCATGGTAGCTGTTTTAATATTTTTAATTTTAGAGAAAATACAGAATTCATTTCCAAAAATAAATATGGTCGGTGCTTTATGCATTATATCATTAAAAAAAAAAAAACTCCCCACGTGGACTGAAAAATATGCATTTTATTTTCAAAGTCAAATCGCTAGATTTTGTGTTGTCTGGCGCGATACTCGAATTATATTCAACGTCTGATTTTCTGGAGTAATTCAACTTTGGAGAGTATTTAACGAAGGATCTAATCTAATCCGGCTAATTTGTAAATTTCTTAGCATCACATGGTGGAACTATGTATGGCTAAAACTTAAAAAAAAAAAAAAAAAATCACCGCCAATCTCTTACAATGCTGAATGATCAACCCCATGATTGAACAGACTATTCATATCACAGGGTGGCTGGATCCATGGTGATTCAGTTGTAGAAGATTGATGCTTTTACTTCACGTCAACTGCTATGAATTGATATTGGCATGCCATCACGGTTGCTCACAAACACCATCGCTTATGAACACATCGCTTGCACCAGCATGAGGGGGTCAGGCATATAAATGATATATGTAACCATCTCTCAATGTACCCGAATTTTCTTCTTTAGTTTGTCTTGCTCCCGGTATCTCTCCTGCCGTTCTCCTCTCTGGCGCTTTCTAGTTAACTGCTTATCTTTAGCTCTCTCTGCCTCAACTTCATTTCTCTTCCGCGCCTCCTTAAGCTTTCGCTTCTTCATCTGCATAACCCCAATAGAGTATATAAACACTTACAACTTGAAATAGCAGAGCAGCACATTAAGTGCCTAAATAAACAAATAGAAAAGTAGAACAAGAATGACACTATTAATTGTGCTGAATAGGTTTCACTATTAATTCTAAACTTAGGCGTCGGTGGATTCAAATTTCTTGGTCTACACATGCATACCTTCTCGTTTCTAATCAATTTAAGATGTTGAATAAGAGCATGGACTTTTCTTTCTTGAGGCTCCATGACTACAGCTCTACTATTTTCAAGAAATAGCCGTTTCCGGCTAGGAATATCTTTGGGCTTTGATTCAAATGGAAGAGCTGCCTGTAATGACTTAGGAATCACCAATGGGTTGAACTTCCTTGGTCTTCTCCCAATTGCCTGTCAAAAAAAAAAAAATGTTCAAGTTATTACAAATGACCCTAAAAAATTCCACAACCATCAACTTTGGGCAGAGGAAGAAACCATTGTTAAAAAGTTACACGCCTCACATCACAAATTACCTTGTAGAGTGAATCCTTGTTTACAGGAATCGAAAGATTATGTTCTCTCCGCAACTCAGCTATAGTTTTCATTCCTTGCCAGATCTTATCACTAGGCTGCATGGCTGTGGTCAGTGGGTTGTAAAATCGAGGAATTTCAACATCAGCCCATCCACGCATGAAAACAACATCGCTCAGCAGAATTCTGTCCTCAAAGGTGCACCTGGCAATCCCTTCTCTAGGTTGCCCTCCCTTCCTCTTGGGTTGGTTTCCAATCTCTTCTTTAGCAGCCTGACAACATAATCAAATTACAAGTTACTAGGCTCAGCCTACACTTGCTCAAGAAAAAATATTAATAATGAGCCAACATCATCAATTACAATCAAGGATTCTGACAATTTTCTGAGTAACAATTATGAAATTTAATGGGAAAAAGAAATTTGGAGAAGAAAAACAGACTTTGTGCTTTTTATTATGTACAAACAAGTATATGGAATGACAAAAACCAAAGAAAGCACAATAGGAACCAGAAAATGGATATAAACTTCCTCATTCAACTCATACCTTTTTCACCTGCCCACGGATTCCACTGACGGTACGAACCTCTTTACCTTCACATTGAGCCACTTCAAGATCTGAAGTAAACATATCTTTGATTAGTGCAGTTTTCTTGAATATCTGCAGGGATAACCAACCAGTGTAATTTTCTTCTTTATCTTTACTTCATGGTTGAACTCAAGTACAACTGCAGTTGCTGTAATCCTAAATGAAGCCTGACAAATCAAATGAAAGGATGTTTGGTTAATTCATAAAAAAAAATTAGAATTAAAAAAACAAAAAGGAAAAGAAAGAAAAAAAGATCTGAGGTGAAACATGCTCTAAACATGAGAAGCACAGAAAGTTTCCCTTTGAAATTTTATTATAGACAGGTTGTAGCAACAAGTAGAGAAGGCTGACCTGATTGTTGGAAAAATTCTGGATAGCAACCACCCCAGTCTGAGGAGGGGCAAGAGGACCCCAGAACATGGCAAGGCAATGCATGTGTTCTGGAGTGTACTTCAGCATGCGATGCCACCCATTACGGTCCTCTATGGCATAAACAGGGATAGTTTGGAAACGCCTCCATCCAATAGAAAGAATAATGGGATCTCTAGTCTTGAGTACCTTTTTGTGCCACCATCTGTGTCGTTTTAACCTAGCCTGGAAGACAAGCCATGAAAAATCTTATTGACCTAGAGATTTGTGAAATAAGACAAAGATATTACCTCTCAAAATTACAATCAAGGAGTATATCTGGAATTTCTACCAAATTTAATCCAAGGGACTTTAGCTGTGAACTTGTAGGCCATCATTTTTATATAAAAAATAAGTATTAAATCTTTTTGATAAGAGAAGAACCAAGAAAAAAATATGGAGTGCAGCGGCAGTCATTCATTACAATGACATAAATGAAACTATAACAGCTACAAATCTCTAAAAATGAAGAATGAAAATATATTCTGAAATTATTTAGTGAAAGAAACCCAAAAGATGCATGAGCTTTACAGCCCACAACAGTGAGGGCATGACATCAGGCATAAACTTAACTAGATGAACAAAGGACTTTTATCTAATTCATGAACCAGTTCTTTTTTCCAGGATGTCTGAGTCTGTTGTTTGAACTAAGCAGTCAGTAATTACCTATATACCTAAATATGTTATATCCAATAAACATCCACAAATTTTTTATATATACTTGAAAAAGTCAAAAAGAGAAGACAACCCAAATGAGGGGAAAAGCAAGAAAATGTATATCACCACTGCATATCAAGGTTATTCAAGTATTCTTACTTACCTGCATGCATCCGACATTTTCCTCACCAAGACCAATTCCTCCAACCAAAACAGGATGGCAGGGGTCAAAATGTTCGACCATCTCAAAAGGAACATCATGTATCTCCAATCTAAGATATGTTCCTGTTTGGAAGCCCTCTAACTCTCATCGAGTGACCTCGTCAAGATCGTTGAGCTCAGCTATATTCATTTGTTTGCGAAATTCAATCTCCTCCTTCATCTGGAAGAACCAAACATGCTTTAGCACTCAAAACATAACAGCAGTATGCAGAACACATTATGATGCATGCAAAAGTCTACCTTGTCAACCAGTCCAATTTCGTTAGGCTGGCCACAATGAAACTTTGCCCCATCTTTTTCATCTATTTCCTTCTCAGGTGATTCAGATCCATCATACTTAAAATAAAAGTCAAGGTCATCAAAGCAGATTCTACTAAAACCAAAATACAGGTTCTCCAATACGACTCACAACAACCAAAATTCATCAATGTCTTTCAGCAAAAATACCAACAGAAGAGGGATGCATCATCCCACTACAGCCACACCCAAATCCATCAATGGAGGTCAAGAAGCCAGCACTAGCAGAAGATGCATATATAATGAATATAATAAAAATAGCATAAGTCAGAAGAAAAAAAAAGGATATTGTGCATTGAATTTTGCACGTAGTGAAATCTTTTTCAATCTCCGCTCAACTGCTGACTCATATTCATTCTCAATTGCATTACTGCCTGAATTATCCTTAATGTGCCCTTGATGTTTCTCAACGGTTTCTAAATCTTCAAAATCACCAGAGACCGCATCATCACTGTCATCACCTTCAGAGTTACCCTTTGAAACTTGATTTCTCTGAGCAGCTTTGGACCAATCACCTGTAACAAAGCGGTCTCTGATACTTTCATATACTTCTTCACCTTTTGAGCTTTTAAGATCTCCATAACTATTAAATTTGGAACACTCATCCATATTGAAAAGTCTGCCATCCAATACTTCTCTCAACTTCTGCAATAAATTAAGAGGAATTAGAGACTGGCAAAAAACTAATTATATTCAGTTAACATCAAACTTGTATATCAATGTTAAAAGGCAATCTAGGAAATAACCACACAAATAATATCAGGACAGACCTTATTCCCTTCTACTTTTGCCCTAAAAAATTCATCATCATCACTTTCGTCACTGTCGCTGCTATCCTGCACTTCTTTGGACAAAGTTGCTGATGTTGGTGTTGATTTCCCATAGACAAGCTGAATCAGATTCGTGCATTGTCCGAAGGACTCTGTAAATAGAGAAAATACCACACAGAAAGACATCAAAATAGAGAAAATACCTATTTAAACTAATTAGGCATATATGGTGAAAATTATTCTACATAAACATCATATTGCATTTCATGATTCAAAACACCCTTTCTACCCATCTTAACTTGGCTCATGTCTGCTATATATAAACTAAGTAGGTATTACTCTTGAAGGCCAAAGCTGAAAATTTCTCACCCTTTTTAACATCTGCAGCTTCATGTAAGGACTCCATTTCCTCAGCGACATGTTTTTCACCAAGCCCATTGGAAGTTCCTTCCCTAGTTTGATACTGCTTGCCATGAATATACTCTGTATCATCATCCATATCTTTTGCGTTGTTGGTAGCATCTGATAAGCCATTAGGCCTCTGGCTGAAAAGGGAAATAATGCTCTTTTCTAACTTCTTATCAATCGGATATTTTGTATTTTGAAGCGATTTTACCAACATCACACCAACATCTTGATACTTTCCTAGTAATAGAAAAGAAACAATACTTGAGCCCAAAAAAGGGGGAAAGAAAGTGGGATGAATAGAAGATTATAAGATATTTGCCTTCTTTATCGTGCCTAGATTGTATAATTCAAAACAGCATATTTAAAGAAACAGGTAATCGAATATATCATCAAGAATCATCCGAAAACTTTACTATTCCACTTAAGCTAACTATGAAAGGTACTTCCATTTTATATTATTCAAACCAAGATCCACGAAAAAGTACTAGAGGTAAAGGTTAAAGGTTTGTATTCATCAACAAAACAACAACAAAAAAAAAGAAACAAATAGTGAACCTTTGCGGTTAGATTTCCCATTTTCATCATCCGCTTCAGAAAATTGAACAAAGTGGTCATTTATGTTAATATAGACCGCATCCTTGTCATAAAGGAGATCCCCAAGGCCAGACATGGGTGCGTAAAAAAGTTTTTCCTTATCACGCAGTCCCTTCTTTTTGGCAGCAGAAGGTAAGGGACAAGGATCAGCTAAGCCTGTGACACCAGCTAAACTGTAATCACCAGCGCCAGCAATATGCACCTGATTTGGGGGGGGGGGGGGGGGGAGGGAGGAACATTAGATCACAAATGGTTAATCTATTGGATAAGAGCAAGATAAATGATCATTTAATAGAAGGCAAACATCAAATACAAGTCCAGACATAATAGCCATATTGTTTTGCGTAAAACCTGGAAAGGAAATTTCCTTTTAAAGGTACACAATCTTAACCCATAAGCCACAAATGACCTCCAGAGCTATCATACTAACTAACGTGCCATGTAAATTGCAACTCTGTTCCAAATGAAAATTTTCTCATTAGTCAGCTTCTGTCCTAAGTTTCTTTAAGTTGCACTTTCAATGTATACCATATCAGCCACTGGAAAGCTAAGTGCATGAAGCTCCGTGTTACTTAAGCCTAACCAAGCTGAAAAATTTACAAATAGCTAATTCATCACCCTCTTCAAAGCTCAATTTTACATTTTACACATGAAAACTGCATTCATGAGCCCAATGAGATCAAGCTTTGCTTATTATGAAAGAAGATCTCTCTAAATTGTGCTTAATCAAGCTCTTTTTTCATCACAACTCACTTCTAGTTGATGACAGAATGATAAACAAATCCTTGTCTAATGGTCATCTATGTGAAAATTAGGTGCCTAAACCCACCTAAACTTAAAGTAACATATGTCCAGAAAGCATAAAATTTTGAATGGATCATATGCAACAATAACCTTATGTTGAGAAATGAACCTGCTTCTTACCAACATATTCTCAAAACGGAAAAAAATTCAAATGGCAAAGTGAGGTAAAGTGGTTTGCAATGCATACCTTAGTTCCCTTCTTCAGATTACAACCTCGCAGATAACCATAAATTGCAACATTTCTGTCACATTTATTATTCACATGCACTCTTTCAGGAGGAGTAACATCTTCAAAACGATCAACCAAGATATAAGGATGAGAAATTCTCCAGGACAAAGAATGAAATTTCATAACAGAGATAAATTCTGCAAGATTGCCAATATCTTTTTTCGTGTACCTAATGGATTAGGGAAAGATAAAAGAAAGAATTAACCTCAAAGACTTCTATAATTTGAAGATAACAATTTCACTACTATAGATAGTGAGATGTCCGTAATACAACGCACTGTCAATACACTTACTTCCCCTGAATGAGACCAGATAATTTAAATAGTTTTGCTCCATGGTATAGCTCCGTACCAAATCGATGCTTGAGGTGCTGCTTTGTTTTTCTTAGTTTCTTCTTATCCTTGAACTTATCAAGATGAGTAAGAACTCCCATAACATTCGGTAATCCATGATTTTGCATTAAATTAAGAAACTCAAAAGTTTCCTGTAAGAAACAAAATCCAGTCGCCAAAACAGAAAATTGCATTAACTACATTATTAAAAAAATATATATGCTGAGTTCGTTAACCACATGAAATTGGCAACATAAAACCATGCTATGGAAATCAAAAAAATGGAGAAAAAAAAGAGAGAGAAAAAGCTACAGCTCCATCAACACAAATATTCAGTGAAGTCCGTACCAAATAGAAATAATCCAAAATGACATCTCACCATTTCAAAACCATGACTTGCATCAATGAGAAGCAGTGCCAGGTCAGCAAATTTTGCACAATCAATCATGCCATTGATATCGTTCGGGCACTCCACAAATTGTAGGCGCCTTTTCTTACCTAACAAATTTTGTCACATCCTTCTCAATAAACTCCATTATGTTTTAAATCTAACGAAGAAATTACGTAAACACCTAACCTGATACAACAGTAACTGGTCCCCGAACCTCAGGTACTTTAAGCTTAGTATAATGCTTTATAAGACACTTTATTAACAAAGACTTCCCAACCTGCCACCACCATTTCATAAATTAAAAATCAACATCTAAAACTTTCAAAATTATCACTCAATTAAAGCATCAAGAAATCAAAATTAATTTAGAAATAAAAAATAAATTATGCAAAACCTGGGGCGGTCCCTGAACTACAACAACATATGGCGATGGTTCACCATAGGAGCGGTCTATAGTAGGAATGTGAAGCCGACGTTGCTCTTTCTCAGCCGTTCGCATCATTGATCGCTTGGCTTTCACGGATGAAGTGAACCCAAATGCCTAACAGATGATAATAACATTAATATTAATTAAAATCAGCGAAAAGAAAAAGAGTAATATTAGTTATTCACTTAAAGTAATGAAAAAGAAGTGTAGGTTGCAAATTAAGGACCTTAGGGTTTGGTTTCTTCTTGTCGTGTTTATTTATTTCCGATTTGGATATCTTTTTTGCCGAAGAGCCCGATTGGCGAGCTCTGTGAGCCTTGTGAGGCTGCTGTTCCATGTCGGCTAGTTTGATAGCTGACATTCGGCGTCGACGACGGAGAGGCCAGTTAATTCAGACGGCGGTGGCGCCGGTGGAGGGCTTATTTAAAATCCGCAGTGGCGATAGGGAAGTCGGTCGTTCAGGTGGCGGCGGGTTTTGTCTTTTCTTGTCGGTCCAAGTTGACCTAACTTGCATCGTAAGTATGTTTGAGTGATTTTTAAATAATTTTATTTTGTTAATGAGTGAGATTATATAGCACGCTATTAAACTCTTCATCACACTTTTTTTTTAATTAAAATTTTTATTATAAGATATAATTTAGTCAATTACTTATGTGATATTGTTATTTCTCTCCCTATTTCTTTCTCCTATCAAAATTTATAATAATGCATAAAGAATATTGCATTTAATGAATAAAATTGTTCAAAAATTAACAAATTCTAACTCTATTGTAATTTAAATAAAAGAGAAGGGTAAATACCCATTATTTAAAAATAAAAAATAGAAGTTTCTGTAACTTATTAGAATTTTTTTGTCAAATTTCAAAAGCACAAATTGTAAATGATAATAATAAATAAAATTAATAATGTTATAGTGAAAATTAAGAGAAAGATAAAGTTAATTTAACAAATAAGAAAAAAATTAAAAAAGAGAGAAATTAGTGTAGATTTTGACTATTTTTACACTAAGAGAGAAAGCACTTAGTCAAGGATAATTTTACAATTTTTGAGAATTAGTGAATTAAAATAATAAATTATAATTTGATAATTATTTTAATAAAAAAACTAAGGGTTGAAAAGAAATTAATGCTCACCCCATCTACTTTTAATTTTGAAAAAAAAATGAGGAAAACAATTGATTTAGACATTAAAAATTTATCGTTCTATAAGTTTAAACTCGAAATAATTTTTATCATAAAATCTCAAAATTCAGAGTTGTTTGAAAGGGAGAGCTTGATTACGAGCTACATATAGCTTTTGTGCAAGTGCTTTTCTGTTTGATATAAAAACTTGTAGGATAATTAAACAACTACAGTGTCTAGTTCATTGGTATGAAGACTATAATTCTATTACGACTTATGATCATCAAAATCCTTAATCTACCAATAATTTTAAATCTTCAATTCGAAAAAATAAGATTTTATTAATGGGGTCTATATATATCAAGCAAATATGATTTAATTATAAGAGATACCTGTATGACGTATCAGCCTAAGTCCTATAAGATGCAAGTATTTGTAAAGTTATATCTTATATGCAAGCCAGTGTTCTGTCCATCTTTTTAATTTGCATGCATGATAAACTTTTTTTCATTAGTTGACAGAATTAGACGTTCTTGATTTATGGAAATAGGAGCTAGCCTACCCAACTTGACTCATTAGGTGCTGTGTCACTTGTTTTCTCTGTTTTTTTTGTTTTTTGTTTTTTAAGTTTTTGGTATTATTACAATATATTAATATATTACAATTTAAGGCTTATTCAGAATGTAGACAAATATATTTAACAATGTAATGCATAATTTCATCAAGATAAATTCTGAAATTTATTCCCGTGGATAATATTTGGAGAAAAATCTATCTTGCTTTAGAATATTATATATGAAAATAGCCCCATGAAACTGGAATTTGGGCTGCAAATCAATTGTCACTTGTTTATAATATGTTTTAATTGAATATTTTCTAGACATCATTCTATTAATTATACCATTGGATGATAGTTTATATAAAAAAAAAATACTATCAATCATATATCCTCTTTGCTATTACCTTGTATTTATTATATAAACGAAAAGAGTTGAGTTATTAACATCAGAAGATTGCCAATTTTCCTTTTACACTAATTAATATATACCATTTGCCCCCTACTGCTTTTATAATAGCCAATAACGTTCCTGACAGTATAAATTTATAATATTATCCTCATTTTCGAATACTCTTTTGTTCATATTTATTATAGATTAAATAAATCACATGAATGGAAATTAAAATAAAAAATTAAGTACTAAAAATAAGAAATATATGTTTTGATGTTAAAAAAATTAATAATAAAAATATTTCTAGTACTTTTTTATTTTATAAACATTTTCTTATAATAAATATATAAAAAAATTATTATAAAATGATAAAAAAAATTAATTATAAGAAAACTTGAATGATAAATAAAAAATTATTATAAAAATAAATAATAAAATATTTTTCTTGTACTTTTTACATTTAATTTTAAAATCTTACAAAATATTTATTAGAAAAAAAGTTTACAAAATAAAAAAGTGCAAAAAAAAATTTTTATTGTTAATTTTTTTGTTCACATCAAAACATATATTTCTTGTTTTTAATGCTTAAATTTTTTATTTAGTATCTATTTGTATGATTTATTTAATTTATAATAAATATAAATAAAAGTATATTTAAAAATAAGAATAATATTATAAACTTATATTGTCAGGGAGATTATTAGTTATTATAAAAATAATAGGTGGTTAAATAATATATATTGATTACAATAAGAGGAAAATTGACAATCTCCCGATTTACACTCCTTCAAAAGACCAAAACTCTCCCGAAACTTTTTTTTTCCAAATAAACCCATACATACAAAAGATTTTTAAGTTTCGGTGCTTACAATGCATCCAACATTTATTCAATAAATAATCTTTTAAAACCTCACACCGCTTCAAGAACAAACTCTGTTTCTAGGTTTTCTTTTTCCTGCAAACCCGCTGAGTCACATGCAAGTTGTTCACCCTCTCAATTATCAATACCGTAAGAAGGGCAATTTTTTTTTTGGCTAAATTAGGTGAAATTTTATAGCTTCTTTGAATGATTTAGGTTTTGGAATAGGAGAGGTAAAATTACATTAAAAAAAAAAAGAAAGAGAAAAAACTTATTGAAGATAGCATAGATTTTTTAGCTTCACGCCCAAATTGAAAATTAAATGGAGTGACCGATCTGCTTTGGGTGATTCTCAAGGTAGGACCGTAGAAGCAAAATAGAATCAGCCTCTATAATTTGGATCACAAGAGGCACCAGGGAGAAGGCATTTCTTTAGAGATAATATTTATCAAAGGTTGATTGGGATTAAAGTCCGATAATATTCAAAATTGTTAATGGGGTGTATTTAAACTTAAACGGGTACACGCTTTTATATAGGGATGGCAAAAATCCCCACGGGGACGGGTACCCTCGGGGATTTTTCCCATTCGGGGAGAGTATGAGGATAATTTCATACTCAATTTCTTATTCGGGGAGGGGACGGGGATGAGGTGGAATCCCCATCCCCTACCCATTTCCCCATTTTAATTTTTAATTTTTTAAAATTACTAGTAAATAAATTATAAAATTATAAATATTGGTAAAAATAAAAAATATCAAAATATTTATATTAATATATTATTAAACTTTTAGGCCTAATTAGCTAATTAAAGTTCTAAATTTTTATTTAGGACATTAAAAAGACCGAGTAGATTCTATTAGCCAAATATTTTTTTTAATTTTAATATTCTTTAAATATTTTAAACTTAAATCTATTTTTTATTTAATTTTAGATGTTATAATTGCCCACAGCGAATCACAATTTTAATATCTAATCTAATATAATCTAATATTTGCTTTTGATTTGCTCCGATTTAACTATTGTGTTGTAAAAGGAATAGTCCACATTTATAAAGTGCCCACGCCACCATTGAAAAAGTTAATTTTGAATTTAAATTCGATTTTATTTGTAACAATTTTGTATTAGACTATTAATTTGTTCATGATAGTTTGTAAAAGAAGTTTATATCCCTTGCATGTTGCGTTACTTACTAATTTAATGTATGTGACTTTTGTAATAGATATTAATGTAAGATATATTTCGAACTTTACTTTTATTTGAATTTTTTATTTTAATATGATTAACTCAAAATTAAAAAAAAATATATTAGTTATTCGGGGATCGGGGACCCTTAGGGATCCCCTGTTATTATTCAAGGAGGAGATAGGGATTCTCTCAAGTAATTCTGACAGGGACGGGGAGGGGATGGGGACATATACAAAATATCAGAGATGGGTACAAAGAGACCGGTCTCCTCCCCTCCCCTCCCCTCCCCTCCCCATTGCCATCCCTACTTTTATAAGGACTTTCGTGGGGGTGTCAGAAGCCCAACTCAAAAGAAAATCACCAATGAGACTTGCTTTGATGAGCCGGCAGTGTCCAACATCACCTGTTGGACATTTCCATGAACTATTGGATCTTCTCTATGTCATCAGCCCTCCGGCCAACTGATGCAAGTTATAATAAACATTACCAGAAATCTTAACTGGAAGCTTTGATTGAAAGATTGTCATTTGCATTTTTACAATTTATTTGTGTTTCCAATTTTTCCATCGCCCTTTCCCCTCTTATTTTGCATTTCTACTATGATTTTCACAATAATTAATAATAAAACAAAAACGAGTGGCTTCTGAATTTTATTTTATTTTTTTGTCAGAAAAAAATAATAAAAAAAGTTTTACAAAAGTGATTAACGATTATAAATAATATGAATAGGTAACATTTTTAGGTAACATTATAAATAAGTAAAGTATGGTCACTTTTTATTTGACCGTCTTCGCGAATAAGTCAAAGCCGCTTCTCTCTGTCACTGATTTTCCGTCCATCCATGGCTGCTTCACCTTCAGAACCTCCATCACCAGCAGCAGAAGGTATCATCAATGTATTTTGGGACGACGGAATGCTGAATCACGACACTGGAAAAGGCTTGTTCGACACAGGATTTGACCCGGGCTTTCTTGAAGTGCTGGAGAAGCACCCAGAGAACAGTGACAGAATCAAGAACATCGTATCGATCCTCAAACGAGGACCCATCTCTCCGTACATCTCTTGGCACTCTGGGATACCTGCTCAAATCCCTCAATTGCTCTCCTTTCACACTCCAGGTCCTCTCTTTTCTTCCCTTCCTCTGTTTTTATTTTTTATTTTTTTATTTTTAGTAAAGAATCGTATCATATCATATGTTGATTCTCCAGATTATATTAATGAACTTGTTGAAGCGGATAAAGGTGGTGGGAAAGTGGTCTGTGATGGAACATTCTTGAACCCTGGTTCATGGGACGCCGCACTTCTTGCTGCCGGTTCTACATTATCAGCAATGAAGCATGTTCTTGATGGGCATGGGAAAATTGCCTATGCACTGGTTAGACCTCCTGGTCACCATGCCCAGCCTACTATGGCTGACGGGTACTGCTTTTTAAATAATGCCGGTTTAGCAGTTCAATTGGCTTTGAACTCGGGTTGTGGGAAGGTTGTGGTTATAGACATTGATGTTCATTATGGCAATGGGACTGCAGAGGGGTTCTATCGGTCAAATAAAGTTCTTACAATCTCCCTCCATATGAATCACGGGTCTTGGGGACCTTCCCATCCACAGAACGGTACTGTCGATGAGCTTGGTGAAGGTGAGGGTTTTGGCTATAATTTAAACATTCCTCTACCTAATGGGACAGGCGACAGGGGATATGTACATGCCATGACCGAGTTGGTTATCCCAGCCATTCAGAAATTTGAGCCTAATATGATAGTTCTGGTTGTTGGCCAAGATTCAAGTGCCGTAAGTTAATCTTTCTTTTCATCCTTATTGATTTTTTTTTTTTTAACTTCATTAGTGATCTGTATTCAAGAAGTATCTTTTGAAATTTTGAGATGAGAATTGTGGAATTGTATGCAAGTTGAGATCTCAGTATGAGCAATTTGTGACTTGTTATACATGTCTATCTTTAGAAAGGACTTCAGCATTATTGAAACATATAGAAACAAACCACTGAAAAGTAAACTGTATCATAGAGAACCGATATCAAAAAAGGAAATATGACACCTATTGGAGCTAGAGTCTAGAATGAAAAACTATGGGAGTTGTGACATATTAGGTATCTAATCATCATCTAGGCTTATAAAGTGGCTGCTGCTCAATAGTTAAAGTCTTGTATCTGATCGAGCCGTCCAAGTTGGCAATTTGTCAGGGGGGTATCATGTCTAAGTGAGCAGCAGTCTCCTTAAAGCAGCTGTCAAACCTGCCACATGACATTTTTCAAGTGGTTATAGGGCAACCAAAGCAAAGCATGTTGGTAGAAGGCTTACCCGAAGTGAGAAAGGACGCTCTTCCTTTAGTTGACCTCTTTTCTTTGCAGAACACTTCTCTCCAAGCTTAAACCTTCATCAAGATCTTACCTTGAACACTTTCCTTTGCTGAATTTTCCTTTAACCAACCTCTTTGCTTGATCAAGCTCTCCTCTATTTTGCCAAGTGGCATTTGCAATGGACACACTGTCTCTGGTATAACATGGTGAACTATTTGACTTAATTCATTTGTGCACTGGACCGTTGCTGTTTACAGAAGTGTGGTTTTAAGGTTTCCGAGTTTCCGGTCCTATATTATAATTTTAATGGATTTACTATGCTTTATTTATAGGTTATTTGCCATATAAAAGAAAAGAGACATCTATTATTCCCTGACATTCACAATGTTGTTTCCTAGTTGGTCCTTAAATTTTAAGATTTAGGTAAATTTCTACATCTATTAAGGAAGCATATACTTTTATGGGATTAATAAATTTTAAGATTTAGGTAAATTTCTAAATCTATTAAGGAAGCATATACTTTTATGGGATTAATAAGATACTGATGCTTCATGGGTGTTAATTGAAATGGTTCCGGTAGTACAAATTTAGCCAAAGTTTGAATTTATTATGTATAATTAAGGGTGGATGGATAGCTGACACATCAAACATATTGGTACAGCTTGTTTTTGGCCTTAGATCACTGGCGTTGAAAATATACGAATATTTTATGGCATGTGCTAGAACTGATTCTAATAATGACTCCTATGATTCCTAGTCAGATTGAACTAAAATGAGAACTTGAAATTATGCAATAATTTAATAAAATACTTTTAATGTAACAACATGCTAATACATCTCCGCCTTATTAGTCCTCCTGATCAAGCAGTGTTTTATAAATGCATCCAGATTATATTCTACCTATATCCTGCATCCCTTCTCAAGATGGAGGGACAGGCATCAAGATCCTAGATCAATAGCTTCAGTCATCAATCCATTTCAACATCAGAAGTTGTAGTTACTATGCCAGGAAATATTATATGTTTGCAAATTTCATCACGGAAGTATAGTTAGCTTACCTCTGTTATGTACTTTTAGATTTTTTGTGTTATATTTGTTATAATTTTACTCTAACTGTTGACACAGTAGTTTCTTAAAAGTTTATGCATTTTTGTAGTTTGATCCAAATGGAAGGCAATGCTTGACAATGGATGGTTATCGGGAGATGGGGAGGATAGTCCGCAGCCTGGCAGATAGGTACAGTGGTGGTCGTCTTCTTATTGTCCAAGAAGGTGGATATCATGTTACTTACTCAGCCTATTGTCTTCATGCAACACTAGAAGGTGTCCTTAACCTCCCACTTGCCCTATTGTCTGATCCCATTGCATATTACCCAGAGGATGAGGCATTTTCTGTAAAAGTTATTGAGTCCATTAAACAGTACCAAAATGATGTCATACCATTTTTAAAGGGATCTTGATATGGTGGATTTTTTTCTTTTTTCAAACCTCATTTAGAGATTGTAAAACTATATTCATGTGTATTTTAGTTCTTAATTCACAAAAAAATAAATAAATAAATAACAAAGAGTTGATTGTAGGAATAAATACATATTGTATGTTACTTTGCTCGTTTATTTCGTTCTTTTGGAGGATTTGTTAATCTCATAATAGGAGATGGAGATGACAATGTATATAATCAAATTTAACTGTTTCCCTTTCCTGCATAGGAATCCAAAGGTTCTCCAAACATTCATGTTGTTTCTGACATTTTTGATGTCCAAAAGATTTGCGTCATTTGAATTTGAGCATATATGAAGTGTTGACTTTTGAAAATTTCTTTGAATTCTTCTATTAGATGGTGGATAAGGTAGATCGCAAGTGTCCACAATCTTCACCTTCAGATATTGCTCGTCACTTATCACAAGACAGATATTACTAGAAAGGCTACTTTAAATGTTACCCTTTTCTTGGTTGACGGTGTTCAATCAGTTGTATGCAATTTATATGATCTGGGTTAAAAATTTCCCAAAATGTTTGTACTAATTAGTTGATAGTGTTAATCGATATTTGATAGTGCTTCTTCTGCTTCACATTCACGACCCTGTATATGCAAGCACTTGTACCTATTATATTACTTTTGGCTGTACAATCTCACACAACAATAGAACTAGAAAGGTAACTCATCTAGGCATTAACTTATCTACTGATCTGTTTCTCTTCGAAAGGTTCATATCATATTAGTTTGGATCAAATAGCTTCCACGACATGCTTTTGGTTTATTGAAACACGGTATCCATCCTCAAAAACAGGACCCATCTCTCCTTACATCTCTTGGCACTCTGGAAGACATGCTGAAATCCCTGAATTGCTCTACTTTCATACCCTAAGTGAGACCAACATATCAGGTACATTTTATACCATTCTTGATCAACTACCAGACATCTCTGCAGCTGCAGACTGCAGTTGCCATCTTTCTTCTGATGATATATCGTGCACGCAGTGTGACAAACTGACTAATGCATGGCCCACTTCTATAGAATGGAATAAATCGATGCCAATCCTTTCATGCTGTAACAATAGAGTCGTAATCAAGGCCACCGAATCCTACAGAAGAGATCGCATGATCAGCTCAGAGACAAGTTTTACCTGATTTTAGATCAATCATTATAAAAAATGCTAGTCACAGATTTCATGGAAGAAGAATGTACATTCAAAGATAATAGAGAAAAGAAAGAGAAAGTATTACCACTGAGAACACAGAAGGGTCGGATTTTGCAAGAGAATCAAAAAGGTCACAGATAGATTACCGCATATCCAACTCAGCAGAAGCAAGAAGTGGAGAAAGTGAATTGAGAACTTCTTTAGTACTCTCAGTCCCTGCTACCGGTAGGATATCTCGAAGAACTTGCACAGCTTTAACAGAGACCTCTGCAGGACAATGATTTTCAGAAGTCACAAAAAAGTTAACTCATCCTAAAAAGTTGTAAGGTACTTTTACCTCAATCCTTAACTCAATTAGCTAAGAAGGGTAGCAACATATTTACAATTTTCCTTGCTGTCTCCCCAGAAGATATAGGATCTTTAATACACTTGGATAACAATTTCAAAATTCTAATCACTGTCTCCCCAAAATATTTGACAAATTTCCTGGTACAAAAAAATAAAAATTAAAAAAATAAAAATTTTAGGTCAATTATGTGGGCAATCAAAATGATAAACAGTTCCCACCCTCCACAAATTTAATTAGTAAAGCAAACGACATTTTAGACAATGGTTTTTTTCTTTTTAGGGTTTTGGTTTGCCCAAAAAAGGTTATTAAACAAGTATATATTAAACATAGGGAATGCCAAGATCTACTTATGACAAAACAAAGTTTTAGAAGAGAGAAAACGAACAGGCATATGAGCACACACATAGGGGAATCCTTGAATTTTCACGAGATGAAATTCGGCAGACACATGAAAAAGAGATTTTTCATCAATATGAAGTTTCAAAACTTTAATTCTTAGACATTTCCACATGGAAAAATATAATAGAAAAAATCACCAGGCAAGCATCATTGCTACCACTTGGCTGCACTCTGAAAGAGATGATGCAAGCTGAAGATAAGTGTCTCAAGATTTGGAAGTAGAACTGTTTTGATAGCACTGTCTTCATCATCCAACTCATTATCAAGATTCAGAAGGTTCCCGATGAACTTTAGAATGAAGGATAGAATTGCTTTAGAGGCAGTCTTGACAGTTAAAATTGAAAATATATTTGGAACCTGATTCTTTTCCCTACGAAAATGTGATACGAGCCAGTGGCTTCTGCTCATGGCTAAAAAGCAAGAGAACATTGAACTTGGTTTCTCACTACTAGAACCCTCCATCTTGAAAGCATCGATCAAAGGTTTCACCGACTCAAAGAAGAAGTCCCAGAAATAACAATCATAATCATAGTCCTCGTACTTATTAAGAACAGTGGAAAGTACTCTCAGACATAAGGATCTTAAATCCTTGAGCTGCTTCCTGGCTGAACTGGTCTGTGCACAATTTGACAACTTCATTTCAGTTTCAAAGATGTAAATGAAAATGACCAATTGGAACTTCACGAACTATATAGATTGCTTACTACAGCATTACGAATTTCATCGCATGACGGTCCAACTTGAAGAAGAAAAAAAACAATGCTTTTTCAAAGCATAAAAACAATAGCCAAAAGGCCAGCGTAGAGTACCAGTAACTGAAAACAAGCGTTAAGACATAAAAAGAAAAATAAAGGATAAAAGTAAATGAGAAATCCTCTATCTAACCAGCCTTACTGAAATAAAACATAAGATAATGATCAACTACTTTAGGCATTTCATTCAGATATCCACAAAAATGGCTCAGTGCCTCAGTTTCAATTATCTTTAAAAGAGTCTAATAATAATAATTCTAGCTCTCAATAAAATTCTCCAAATGCATGGTCCTCATCTTGTTTTCTTATGCGAAACGAAGTTGATGACCTTGCAAATGAACGTGGTGTGCAATAAACTTAAGTATGAAAATTGCTTTGCTGTAAGTAGTACTGGTAGAGGAGGTGGTCTGGCTATGCTCTGGAACTCAGAAACGAATGTGCAAGTCAAATCTTTCAGTAAGCACCACATCGATGTTGAAATTCAGATGGAAAATGGTAGACAGGTTCGGTGCACAAGGGTCTATGGTCACCTAGAAACGAGACAAAAAAGGCATACTTGGACTTTACTGAGGCGTTTAACAGATTTATCTTCTAGTCCCTGGCTTTGCTTTCGAGATTTTAACGAAATCCTTCATCCATGTGAAAAGAATGGAGGTAATGAGAGACATCCAAATTTAATCCATGATTTTAGAGAGGCCTTGAGGGATTGTGACCTCCTAGACGTGGGATTCGAGGGGTACCTTTTTACTTGGAGCAATGGACGGTATGGCCCTACCTTCGTTGAAGAAAGGCTTGACAGATTTGTGAGTAACAATGCTTGGAGGGACATATTTTCGGACTGTGCAGCCACCAACATTGACACATGGACCTCGGATCATTGTCCTGTGTTGATGAAGGTTCAAGAAAGGGGTAACGGGATGATCAATAACAAAAGGCAAGCCACTCGAAGCTATTACGAAGATATGTGGAGCCCCTACGATGCGTGTAAAGAGATTATTGAGGAGGAATGGAGCTGGCAAGGAAGTGGGAATAATGAGAACCTTGTGCACCTATTTCAAAAGGTTTCCAAGAAATCTTTGTCCAGGCTACTGTAGTGGAGTAAGGAAGAATTCTGAGGAAGACAAAAGAAGCTGGAGAAGCTAATAAAACAGCTTCAAAGCCTCAAGCAGAGAAGAGTGCAGTATGAAAATGGGGATTCGATTAAAGAGATGGAAAGGAAAATCCAAAATATGCTAGCTTATGATGAAATATATTGGAAACAACGCTCAAGGGCTGACTGGCTGAAGCAAGGGGACAGGAACACAAAATTTTTTCACCATAAGGCATCATCAAGAAAAAAAGAAGAACCGGATTTGGGGAATTGAAAATGAAGCTGGAAGGTGGATTGATAAAGCTGAGGAAGTAGAGTATGAATTCTGCAAATATTTCTCAAATTTGTTCACTTCGTCCAAGCCAAATCAAGTTCAAATAGCAGCTGCTCTTTCTGGAATTTCTCGGAGAGTTACTAGTGAGATGAATGAAAAACTGGAGACGCCTTTCACAGCTGACGAAGTAGTGGAAGCTCTTTCTCAAATGTGCCCGACCAAGGCTCTGGGTTCCGATGGCTTGCGAGCAGTTTTTTATCAAAAGCACTGGCACTTGGTTAAACAAGGGGTTATCTCTACATGCCTTCACATCCTCAATAAGCAAGGTACCATAGCCCCCCTCAACCACACTTACATTGCCTTAATTCCGAAAAAAGAGAAACCTAGGAAAATTACCGACTTTAGGCCTATTAGTCTATGCAATGTCATTTATCGGATTGTTGCTAAAGCCATAGCTAATAGACTTAAGCATGTTATGCACAAAATTATCTCCCAAATGCAAAGTGCCTTCATTCCCGATCGGTTGATTACCGACAACATCATTATAGGCTATGAGTGCCTCCATAAGATAAGGCACTGCAAATGAAGAAAAAATGGATTGGTGGCCCTGAAACTTGATATCAGTAAAGCTTACGACAGGCTGGAATGGAATTTCTTAGAGCACACAATGGAGTCTCTCGGTTTCTCAAAGGGTTGGATCAACCTAATTATGCGATGTGTAAGCTCCGTTTCATTTTCAGTTGTTATAAATGGTGTCGTGAGCAGGGTAATTCAGTCTCAGAGAGGATTACGCCAAGGCTGCCCCATTTCCCCGTACTTGTTCATCATGTGTACAGAGGCATTTTCTTCCCTTCTGCTACAAGCGGAGCAGCAAAGGCTCATCCATGGACTGTCATTTGGGAAGGACTTAAAGATCTCACATCTCTTGTTTGCGGATGATAGTCTGGTCTTCACGAGAGCGTCGGTTGCTGATTGTCAAAACTTGAAAAGGATCTTTGAATGCTACTCGATAGCCTCTGGTCAGCTGTTCAACTTCGAGAAATCATCTATGTTTCTCAGCGGTAACATCCAGGATGGGCAAGCTTCAACAATTAAGGGAATTTTTCAGCTCAACATTGTCTCAAGGCATGAAAGATACTTAGGCTTTCCTTCTACGATTGGAAGGAAGAGAAGTAATTTTTTTAATGACATCAAGCTGAAGATTTACAAGGTATCGAGTTGGCAGCATAAATTATTCTCCTGTGGGGGTAAGGAGGTCTTGATTAAGGCTGCAGCTCAAGCCGCTCCTGCATACGCAATGAGCGTCTTTAAGATTCCCTTGGGCATTTGTGATGATATTCAGAGAGTATTAGCAAACTTTTAGTGGGGCTCAAAGAAGGACAAGAAGAATATTCATTGGTCAAGATGGGATAAGCTAAGTCATTCCAAGTGTAGAGGAGGTATGGGATTCAGGGACTTTTCGAGCTTCAATCAAGCGTTATTAGCAAAGCAAGGCTAGAGGATTTTTCAATTTCCAAACTCTCTGGTGGCAAGAAATTTACAAGCTAGATACTTCCAGAACAATGAGTTTTTGAATGCTGGGCTCGGCTCCAAACCCTCCTTCATATAGAGAAGCATCTTATGGGACTGGCAAGTAATTTCCAAGGGATCAAGATGGAGGGTTGGAAATGGTCAAAGCATTTTGGTTCATAAGTCGAATTGGTTACCCAAGCCCTTTTCCTTCAAACCAATTGCCAGACCAAATTTACTAGCTGATGCAGTAGTTGCTGAGTTAATCGATGATGAGCATAGCTGGAATGAGAGTCTGATTTACAACTTTTTTGACAAAATGGATGCGTCAACAATTGTTAGAATCCCACTCTCTAGAAGACCAATGAGGGATGAAGTTATTTGGCATTATGATAAGAGAGGCCAATACACAGTCAAGAGTGGTTATCAGATTGCTTTGAGCCTGAAACTTCCAGTCACTCCGTCAAGTTCAGAAAATTCCAATAGCCAATGGAAGTTTATCTGGTTGCTCACTCTGCCTGAGAAGATAAAAAATTTTGTGTGGAGGGCTGCAAAAAACATTCTCCCATCAGCTGAAAATATGTGGAAGAGGAAGGTTATTCAAGAACCCTTGTGTCAACTCTGCAAAAATGGAATGGAGACTATCTTTCATGCTCTAGTAGGCTGCAAGCCTGCAAGGTTGCTAAGAAAATCTGGAAAACCACCAAATTTGCAGATGACCTGAAGGGTAGTAGTGATCAAGATATCCTGAGTTTTTTACTGGGTTTAAATTCAAATAGAAGCAAAGCTGATATGAAATTTCTGGTGGCGATTCTCTGGATGACATGGAATGCAAGGAATAGCTGGCTTTTTAAAGGCAAAAAAGATAATCCTCAAATCCTTGTTTCCATGGCTGAAGCTGTGATGGAAGCTTATCAAAGAACCCAAATTCCAGCAGCTGCTCATATTGGCAATCAGCGAAGCTTGATCCACAAGGCTTGGAATCCTCCCCAAAGAGGGTACTTCAAAGTCAACGTGGATGCTGCTACCAACTCAGAGAAGCAAATCTCAGGCCTAGGGGCTGTAATTCGAGATGAGAATGGGAATGTGATTGCAGTTGCTATTAAGGTGTCAAAATACTTTGGGGAAGCTGCTTATGCAGAGGTAGAAGCTATTGATTGGGGCCTGCAGATTGCTGATCGTGCAAGCTTAAACTTGCTGGTGGTGGAATCAGATGCTCAAGAGGTTGTTAAGCTGGTAAACAACAACTAGGGCTGCAGATCCGAGATCTTCTGGATTATTTCAGAGGTGCAAAGTATGTTGAAGAATTTTGACTCTATATGTGTTCATTATACTCATAGATCTTGTAATGCTTTAGCCCACTCTCTAGCAAAACTAGCTCTAGAGAGACTTGAAATTGTTGTGTGGATGAGTTCATTCTCTCTTCATTTGCTGTACTTATTTTCTTCTGTGAAATGAAGGTATTTTCCTTTCAAAAAAAAAAAAAAAGTCTCATAACAAATGACATTCCGCAACTTTAAATATGGAAAGAACATTACCAGGCCATGATTTCCTGTGGGACTATCTTTCTCTTGTGAGGTTGGGTGAGTAATTGTATGATTTTCATCTGAGAAGATCCACAACAATTTGAAACTTCAAGGCTTGAAGTGCAGCTTGCCAATACCTAATCAACACATCCAATCAATTACAACCATCCCCCAACTTTGCTCCACCTATTTTTTTAATTATTAAACAGTAATACTTCTTTATGAAAAAAAATAATTTTATTTATTTAACATGTTCTTTATTTGTTAATAAAAGATGAATTGATATATTCTAAGTGAGTATTTAATAATTAATTTAAAATTTGAATATTTTTAACAAAACGTGGACATTTTAGTTATTGTACATACACAACATATATTCGGGATTAATTTACCAAACATGTGTAACAAATTTTACCAAACATGCAATTAAATTTGTAAGGTTGATTATTTCAAAATCTATCCCTAATATATTATTTGGGAAGTTAATGAAATCTCAAACATATCCTAAGTTTATTGATGAGCCATTGAGCTAGACTGTGACCTCAAATTTTGAGCGCACATGTGGAATCTCACCACTATCATATACGTTGTGACTCTTATCCTCTTTCAGTTATATAATCAAGTATAAGTAATTATCTCTCATACCAATATAAGTGAAATATATATCCTCCAACATTATTCGTGCAGATAGACTTTCGATTGTGTCATATATTTTATTTTTGATAGGGTTGTTCTAATAAATTTTTTACTGTAAATATTTATATAATTGATGTAGATTAGTTCAACTGAAATCTGCTCGCCCTTTACCCGACCAGATTTTTCACCAACGTTTATATGTTTGATGGAACGATATCACTCTCTCCTTGCCTTAACGATCGCTTACGCCACTAGGTTGAAATCACCCCTTTTTATCTTGCTAATCCTACGTTCACAAAGAAATGGATCAGAGACGCCGGTGGTTTTACCGGTGTAAACCCTCCGATGCCTAAGTTAGCACAAGGTGTTTACGGGAAAACGGTTCAATTTAGATTTTTGAATGGCTTACGATTCACTCTCAATTTAGGTAGAAAAACAGTCTAGTTTCAATTCGGCAGAGTTTTCCCTTCTCTCTCAGTTTTTTCATCCCCTTCTTCATTGGTTTCTTCCTCTTTTATAGTCGCTGTCCCACGTTTCCGTTCACCCTTCATCCCCCCTTTCTTGGGTCGTGGCAGCCCCTCATGGGACTCCAACTACTACATTGTGGGCAAACGTGGGACACCGTGTCTCCCTCAGCGATTCTGGGAAAAGCGCAACTGTCGAGATTTTGTGAGATCGTGTTCCCGTTCTTTGGGGAATGAGTATCTGCTCGGTATATGTCTCTGGTCGGTGTATTCCTCTGGCTGGTACTCGTCTCTGGTTGACCCATGCTTATATAAGGCTCATTATCAGTGTTCTACTCGTACCATTTGGCGAGGTGACCCACCCTGGGGTGGGGATGATGATATGACTGAGCTGGTGCTCTTATTTACTTAACATATATCCTCCAACATTATTCGTGCGGATAGAATTTCGATTGTGTCATATATTTTATTTTTGATAGGGTTGTTCTAATAAATTTTTTACTGTAAATATTTATATAATTGATGTAGATTAGTTCAATAAGCTTTTTATTGAAATATGCTTTACATATGCACATATTAGTGTTTTAAAAAGTTCATTAATGCAATTTAATAGAAGAAAAATATTTAAATTGATAAAATTAACTTCTACCCTAGAATGGGAAAATATTTGTGCTGTTGATTTTTTTAATTAAATCAATCATAGGTTCGTCAATTTTCTTTATATTTTATTTATTTGTTTATTTTGAAAACCTTTACCAAACCAGAATCAATCATCCATCACTGACGACAAAAAATTATACATTGGAGAGATCTATGTTTTTTTTTTTATATATTTAAGTAGCATTCTCATTTGATTAAAATGAGAATGTCCTTATTAGAGAATTTATTATATATATCAAATAACTATATAGAGAAAAATTATAAACTTACCACACGAAGATAAATAAATGCATTGACACCTAAAGACCAAAGTTTGATTATACTATTATAGTAATAAAATTTATATTTGTAATAGCTACTCCAAACAAATGAAAAGACGATAGTAAATAATAATAAAAAAAAATTCAATCCGATGGGCGATTTGTCGATTTGTCGATTTTTTAACTGCAAACAATAGAATTTGTTGATGTTTAATTAGAACATCAATTAATTAATGGTAGGCCTAATATATAAAGTTCCAAGGGCAGGCCCAATATATGAAGTTTACATTTATATCCTGGCAAATGAATATGTAAAAATTAAACTCAACCTCCCACGGATGTTCACGGAAAATATTTGTGTGTCTGTCACACTACCTCAACAATCCGTTGGTGCTGAGTGGATCTAAAATGGAACCATCAAGAGGTTGAGTTTAATTTTTTTTTAAATGACAATAAGCCTCCCAGTAGAATTGGCACTCTGCCACAGGGGCTTGTTTTTAACCTAGATACCGGCATAGTAAATATACTATAATCAATAGTTTTTGGCGTGCGTTAGAACCGATCCTAACATCGATTCCTAGACACCATGCAATAATTTAATAAAATATTTTTTTATGTAACAACAACCTAAAATCATCTCCACCTCATTAGTCCTACTTATTAAGGTGTGTTTTATATATAAATGCATCAAGACTGTATTCTGCCTATGCCTGTAACCTTCCCAAGATAGCCATAATCATCAGTTAATTCATCACTTCATTTCAAATTCAGTAGTTGTTGTTTTTTCTTTTCTTTCTTTCTTTTTTTTTAATCTGTTCAATCAATTATATACATTTAAAGATCTGGGTTGAAAATTTCCCAAAATTTTCTTGCTAACTCGTTGATGGTATTAACTAGAAAGATAGCTCATCTAGGCATTAACTTATTAACTGTATATGAAATTTTCTTATCATATTAGCTTGGACTCGATAGCTTTTAGTTCATGCCTTTTGTTCTATTTAAGTTTTATTTTTAGGTTTAATACAGAGACCACTAACCAATATTAGAATTTTATGATATATACTTTTAATATTCATTTTGTTTCCAATTTCCATATTATGTGTTCATTATGCTTGTAGACATCATTAAGAGTTAAAAGTAGTTCACAAAGACACAAATATAAATTCTCTGAACCTAGGAGAAGCCTTCAAATTATGAGATTGCCGGATACCTCTGCTGATCCAGCAAAGGCATGTGAATGGCAAGAGGACTGCGAAGAACTAAACAAGCAAATTAAAACCCACTAACTGAAAAGAAAATAGAAAAGAAAAGCCAATTATCTAATGGACGCATATATAATTGGGGTAAATCCATATTTTCGCTAGACTTGGGGTCACTAGTTGCCAATCTTTAGTATGATGAATCACATTCCTGTAATCTCTCCGTATCCTTCATACATGCAAAGAGATTAAACAACAATTGATGAGGATCAGACCAGAAAGTCAGAAACAGAAGGCCAATCTCAAGGAAATGGAATCTCATAAAATGATTCCAAGTGCGTTTATTGCAGCAGGATAGTTGACGGCTACTCAATTGTGCCACAGTTATAGATGTTACGAGTCATCTTTAATACTGCTTTTTGGATCAAGTTGTTTCTCTAACGTAGCCCCAGGTTTAATTTCGCCCACATGCGTACTCTCGGACTCTTACATTTGGGCCCATCTACAAGATATTTGAAGGGGTGATTAAGAATTGTGTATAATGGAATGGCTGGCCGCGCTGGCCTGACAAAAAGTATTATTTGTCACACCCAGAAACATGCCAGTGCTAAAAGGAGTAGGCATGGAATTTTTGTAATGTTAAGGCCAGCGTTAATGCATATTAAGGTTTTACCTATCTATCAATTGCCTTCATAATTCCACCCATCTGGATCTAGGTGTCATTCTTTAAATCTACACTTGCTAATTTGCTTTATCTTAACTGCACTGCTAGCAATCAAAATGTCCGTAATGCTGGAGTTAATCATATTCCCTGAACTCCAAAGTTTCATGGGATTTGTGTACTTATTACAATTCCACTCTTTATGCCAGCTTTTCAGGAATTATAAATTACTTTGCAAATGCTATCATTTGCACTTATTGTGCCCTTTCTTAATTTTCATTGAAGGCCGAAAGTATATTGACCCAGTCAAACTGTTATCATTCTTGCCGTAACAAGGCGTGACACTCAGTTTATTCTATCCAAATTCTTATCCAATACAACGAAATACATTTAGATTATACCAATCATGAAGTCGAATGAAAGGTCCCGAGACAAATCTAGAATAAAAGTTTAACCAAAAGCTGATATGGTTGCTTCTTTATCTCTTTATTGATTCTAAAATTGTGGTTACAAATTTTATTAGATTAAAAAAGTAGTTGAGGAAGAATCTCGGCGGTTGACATATCCAAATGATGGAGCCAGTAGTGGTCACAACTTTTTCTTTTTGTTGTTGTTGTGTCTCTCTTTATGATTTGTTTGGACAAAATAATGTAATTTAGTTACTAAATTAGTGTTTAAATATTATAGTGCTGTCAAAAGATGGATGCTTGCTTAATTTCCCACTAGATGGTCCTCTTGGTTGCTTTTTCAGTTGCCAAAACGGACCAGAGTCATATGAATCTTGTGATTCTAGTCTGGCGATGGATTAATTAAAAAAAAAAAAACTAGTGATTGGTAGGATTTTGAATCAATTAAATTACTTTTGTGTTGAGGAGAAATTTTTTTAATATAATCTTTGATATCATGATTAAAAGAATCATAAAACAAAATTCTTTGAAAGTAGAACATTATAATCAAACTCTGAACATTAAACTTATACATTTTTTAACTTCTACATTACAAATCTACTAATATTTACGTTAAATGTCAATAGATTTCTAGACTCCATTTACAAACTATGAGAAAGATATTTATCTCTATCCAATTACTTAGTTGAGAGAGAAGTTAAGAGAGTCTCCCGAGGCTTGAAGAACTGCTGCTCCCATAATTGTGAGAGCCAGCAAGAGTTAGAGAGTTAGGTTTGAGAAATATCCTGTCCATTAATTTCCTTTAATAAGAAAACTTGTAAATCTCAAAAATTAAAATTTAGTAGGAGAGTAAGCTACACTGTTGATAATTCCTAATTAAATGCTTATTATAGAATTTTCCATGATTTTAATTAATCAGATACTTTGGGAAAGCATTTAGTGATGAATTAATTAGTCAATGGTCGTTAAAGTAACATTCACGAACCTGGAGCTAATTATTCCTGCATGCATCCGTGTCTGTGGTTTGATGTGGATGTGGATGGAATGAATAATATTGGTAAATTAATGCTGTAGATGTACATCAAATTGATTAATTAATATTGGTGGCTAGCGATCCATTTATTTTGCATATTATTTGATAAAAAGAAAAAAAGGGGATTATATATTTTCCAATGTGGTGATAGATCTTTCGCATTGCCCGAAAGTAACAGTTTAAGATATTGAAAATATTAATTAATTAGTTTCCAAACTTGCATCAACAAATGCTGAATGTTGCACAATCTTTAATAATTGACAGCTAACTGAAATAGTGAATACTAATTAAAATTTTGGAGAAGGTGCATTTATGGAAGACATCAATTCAAAGAAAAAAAAAATTAACCAATAGAGCAGAATTAATTAACTTATTAATCCATACTTATTTAAACCAACCTTGTATTTCATTTTTTTCATATAAATTATATTTCTTTATCATGGAACAAATAAGAGGCAACGTTTTTCAAGGAAACGGAGTACATTCAATCAATGAAAAATTGTAAGTACTTGAAGATTCTGAAGATCAAGATGATGATAAATTTTAGAAGACCCAGAAATAGATCAACAAAAAGGTTAGGAATGAAGATTCTGAAGATCAAGATGATGATAAATTTTAGAAGACCCAGAAATAGATCAACAAAAAGGTTAGGAATGATAATTAAGAGATTTTTTTATTTTAAATAGTTTGATAAAATTTTCAATGAAAAAATAATTTAAAGTTTAAAATTAGGATTTAAATCCTTTCCAAATCTAATTATTTTTAAAGTTTAGGGGATCTAACGACACATGGCAGCTTTATTACTGTGTGATTGAGAATTTTAATTAATTATTTTTCTATATAAGTTACTAAAAGCATCCTTGTTACGTCTAAATTTCAACTCTCTTTGCACTAAATTGCTGCCTAAAAGATTTTTTTTTTTTTTTTTAAATTATCAACTATATACTTTTAAATGACACCAGTATCAAATGTACTACAATATTTTTCAAGTATATCACTCGTATACCCTAAGTTGACGAAACACTTCTACCGTCCACCAATCCGTTAACTGCCGTTTGCAAGCGCTGACATCATAAGGGTAATCTAGTCTTTTTTTAAAAACGACATGACATCCCATTTATCTAGTAAAAAATGACATGGCATATATCATATATTGATAAAAATGACATGTCATCCCATTTATCGGATAATTGTTGATAATTACTTAAAAAAGAAAGTTACTTTACAACCGAATCTACTCCTCCAAAATTTAACCTAAATTTTTTAAAATCTACTCCTCCAAGCTCCAACTGGAATTTTTTATGGTACAATATATATAATTGTAAATAATATGTTGTTAATAATTTTTATGGTATAATATGGATATTTTTTATGGATAATTGTTAATAATATCTACCATTAATAATTCATATTTTTAATAAAAAATGTATTGTTAATAACAAAATAAAAAAATTGTGTATTGAAAATTTACGTTAATTTTTTGGATAAATTTATCTTTTTATCTCATTTTGAGTTTCAAGGGCGAAATAGTCAATTTGCCACAATTCTGTTAACTGTCTAACAGAAGTTAACGGATTAGTGGACGGCATGAGTGTTTTGTAAACTTAGGATATACGAATGATACACTTAAAAAATATTGCAGCACGTTTGATACGGGTGTTATTTAAGAGTATGTGATTGATAATTTCCCTTTTATTTTTTTCCTTTGTTCAAGTGATAAATCTTAAACCATACGCTTTGGAATTAGCCAACACAGGTGGTTTAGAGAGTAAATTTTGTTAACGAAATATTTGCTAGAAAATTGCAGCGTTTGGCCTCCTTGAATCGGACGAAATTTCTCTTCCCTTTAACCACGAAGCTTCTCTTTGCACTGACTAATTTTGAAATAAATTCTTCCCTTTGCAGTTGATAGAATACGTTATGAACTCATGGCTGCTGTAAACTTAGAAAAAGAATTTGTATTTCTATGTTTAATAGTTTCAAAATAATTTCTGATGACAGTGTTAATGATGTGGAATTCTCATGACCGTAAAATTTGATGCCTGCGGATTTGAAGAGATATACAAATAAGAGGCTTTGATTAAATATAAATATATGTATATGTATGTATGTATGTATCGTTAGATTAATAATAAATATATAAATATGAAATTTAGGTGGGTTTAGTAACTGATATAGGGGCTGTAATTTAGTTATAGCATCAACAATGTTTTAATTGTATACCATTAGATTTAGTTAATGGTACACAATATTAGTGTTTAAAAATTTTAAAATAATAGTAACTAGTTTGTTAAGGATTAAGGAGAGTGGAGAACTTTTGTAAAACAACTGATACCACCCTCAGAGTTTGAAATCATTTCACTTGAATATTATGTTTTATTTAAAAATCATTTTTCATTCCTCCTTTAAATTTGTAATGTGGTAATTTTTTTTAACATAAATATTTCAAAATCTATTACTATCAAGTATAAGATATAATATCTCGTAGATTATCTAACACAAATCAAATAAATAAGTTGTAAATATAAAATTTATATATGGTGTAACACCAATAAACAATACAACTAAATACATATATTTAAGTGAATATCATAAATTACATCAATAAACTCATGGATGAAATTATTTGTAACATAAAAAAAAAATTGATCAGCCATGTTTTAGTAAATTTAATATCGCATATTAAAATATCCATTTTATAATATAGTATTAAAAATCATTGTATAGTTGATCATAAGGTATATATTACTTTTAAAACCCATTTAGCATACATATTCCATGAAATTATGGTTTACATTACAATTAATATTCTTAGATGGTAGAAAATTATCCAAGTCTTATAAAACTTAGGTTTTAAATCATATTTATTTTATTTATATTCAAATACCACTTTGTAAATTTCATAAAAGTTAAATCTAATATATATTCGTAATTAGCTTTGGTTTATGAATGATGACAAATTATTTTATTGATATTCTACGATTGTAATTGTAAAATTTTGTGTTACTAAGAGTCATTACTCTTATTATGATAATTGTTAGTGGCAATAAATCAAATACTAACATGTTTTCCGGATATTTTAACTTAAAATTTTAATGCAAAATTTAAGCCATTAATCTCTTACAATCTAATGGTTGATATTGAAAGTCAAAACAACTTTTTATGATATTACTATGTCTTTTGTGATCATTGTTGTTTAAATATTAATGGTTCTATAATTAACTTCATACAATACAAATTATTATAAGGCCTTATGAAATAATTTTAAATAAAATATTATTGAAATAACATTACCAATTAAAAAAAAAGTGAAATTGTAAGGTTATAGAAAGTATATAATAATTTTAAAAAATTTTTTTTTTTGGTGGCTTAAAAAATATTATGAAATGATTAGATAAAAAATAATCTACCGTATGAAGAAATACGACAACTTGTGAATTACCAGTTACATATTTACTTATCCATAAAAATTAAAGTAAGGGTGAAGATTCTAATATTTAACTTCAATGATACCATTATTGTTTGTGGGATTTTTATGCCGACATAGTAGAATTTTTTTATCAATTAATTAAAATAAAATAAATCTATATTTACTTGCAACCTAAAGGTTATCTATTATTTTTTAGTTAATTTATTTTTATCCATTATACTAAATGAATTATAGTAGTTAAAACACTTAAATGTAAGAGTTCATAACAATCCTATTATTAATACTGTAAAAAAACTCATACAACATCATAGAGAAATCCCTGATATAGAGAAGTAATTATGAAATAAATCTCAATTATGAAACAAATCTCAATCACATAATTATCTAGTTGTCATATGTCATTGTGTCCCCTAAATCTTGGAAAAAATTAGTTTAGGAGAGGATCTGAATCCACTCGGTAATGAGTTAAAGAGTTTGAAAAATAAATTCAAGAATACAAATTTGATCAAAACAAAGAGAATTTCTTATTTTATTTCTCATGGTAATGAACTTTTGGAGTTTAAAAAAAAAAAACCGGGTGATATTAATATTCTTGCAATAATTGCTATTATTGAACTTAAAACATACCTAAATTTAGATTCATTGGTGTGTGGAATTGTAAAATGTGAGACCATAATGGTTGATTTGGATGAAAAATTTGGTAACTTACCAAGAAATGCCTAACTTTATCTTCGCCTAATACTCACCAAATTTCTCATCCAAATTAACTATTGCGGTCTCATGTTTTACACTTTTACACGACAATGAGATCAAAATTTAGGTCAGGTTCAGGCTCAACCATAGCATTTATTATAGCAGGAATATTAATATCATCTTTTCTTTCTCTTTTTTTTTTTTTCTTAACTAACTCCAAATTTTTTTTACGGGAAGGAATCAGAAATACCCTTACATTTAGATAAAGAACCTCCCACTCTGGGGTTAATGCAAGAACAAATTGATCTCCACTTGAGACCAATTGAACTCTCTCTTTTAAGATAAAACTTAGTCAATAACATTATTATTATTATTATTAGAAGATAACACCTTAATTTAAACGTATGAAAGTTTCCTTGAAAAAAAAATGTATGAATTTTATATATTTATTGTTGCTGGTTTGCTACTTCACTATACACTAGTATTTGCCCTACCATATAACTATATATCAAACTACATTAATTGGATGAGGGACTTATTTATTATTATTATTATTATTATTATTATGGATTTAGCAGACATTAATCCTTAGCTTTTACTTCAATTAGTCCACATTGGATTTGGACCTTAACTAAAAGTTCGAAAAATAAATTGGAAATACTCTAAACTACACAATTGGCTTAGGATGCCAAGTTAATCAAAGTGTTGGAACATTATCAACGTATCTTTATAATTTAAACGAGAACATGTATAAAAATGTTAAGCACAAAAGAGGGGAACGAAAGAGCTTAAATTCGATATGATTAAAAAAGTGCTTGCATATCTTTACATGGATAAGCAATCCTAAATTTCCCCCCACTAAATTATTATTAACGTTTATTTAAATATATGGGAACCTAATTTTGTTCTCTACTTTAATTTAAAAAGCCACCTACGCAACTCCCACCAATTTTTTTCAAAAAAAATTAAATTAAATTAAGTGTATAAGGTAGATAGTGCTAAACTTCATAACATAGAAAATCATTTATTTATATCTAAGTTATAAAACATATATAAAGTCATCATCTAAAAATTTATATCACAATTAATAGAGTGGTAATAAAGGGGGTTCATTTTATTTCACCTCTTTTTTAATAAATATATAACTTATTAATAATTTTCTAACAGATTACATTTTCATTTTCTTAAAATGAGAATGTTACTAATAGACAAAAAAAAAACACAAATTTTAATACACTAACAAACAAAATTAACACACTTTTTAATATATTAAAATTGTATTTTTTTTTTGTATTTTAATGTGCATCCTCACTTTGTTCATTAGAAAAAGATTCTATAACTTATTTCTAAAATAGTATGGTAGTGACCTAACTACATATTTATTTTAACTCGAATTAAGCTAATCTTTAGTTTAATGAATGTTTACATGTTTACGTGTTTATTGAAATGGATGTTTGAGGTTCATACTAACATAAATAAATAAAAGATTGCCATCAAGCCAATAATTTTTTTTATATTTTTTAAAAAATTCGGTCAATGTGACCGCAGCATCCATGTTTCTTTTTATATGTACTCAATTATTTATTGATAATATAATAAATCATTAGGGTGTTTAGAATCCAATCTGATCCGTTCAATTCATCTGATCTGTAGAAATTCGATCCGTGGATTAGTATATTGATTGAATTGAAAATTTGATAATCCGCAATCGGTGGATTGGATATGGATCTACTTCTGTAAATCTGCGAATCCGCAAAAAATAAAAAGTATTTATTTAATAAAAAATAAAACTTGTAAATATGGCATTAGTACTTGCTAGTAAATAAATAAGTTAAAATATAATTATATTAACGCTATATTATATTTTATCCGATAATAATAAAAAATAATTAAATAAACAAATATAGCTTTCTAAATAGTTAATTTTCATTTACTGATTTAAACGAATGAGTTTTTTTTTTCGTTTTGGTGTGTTATGTTTTGAAACTTTAAATGTATTTTCTAGTTTTATTTAAACAATTAATTTATTTAAATCTTATTTAATTTTAAATTTGATCGGTAGTAAAATTATTTTTATATTAAATTTTTTTATTTAGTTAGTTCATGAATTAGACATAATTAATTTTCAGTCTATAAAACAATCCGCAAAATGGTGAATTGAATATAAATTAAGTCAAATTAGTATTCGATCCGCAGATGTATGGATTGAATTTAAATTAAATTTCACTAATCCATAAATTATATTGGATTAAAAATTTATAATCTATAAATTCATAAATTGAATATGAATTGAGGTTCAATCCGTAAAATTCAATCCGTGAACACCCTATTAACCATGATGTCTGCAATTTTATTACGTTAAAAAAATTAAAAAATAAAAATAAAAATTCCCGACAAATAAAAAAAGAAGAAAAATCTATAAAACCGAAATTAGCGGCGCTTTGCTTCTCGAACAAGCCGCCGTGAGTACCCCCGTAGTCTACTGGGGCCCAAATTTTCCTTCCGACATTTTATTTTACTAATTATGGAATTATTTTCGTCTGATAATTTGCCTAATTTTGAATTTAAAATGCCACGTCACCAACACATGAAAACATCATTGCTCTGTCGGTACTCAAGTAGAGCCACAAATTTCAAGGCCAATACCGTCATTTAATTTATACCCCTAAATTGTTTGTAGATCCATGATTTGGACAAAATATTAGGTAGGAGCATAATTTATAATTGTCTTCGTACAGTCCCTACAGGCTACAGTCAACTTACATTAATAAAATTAAATGATTTAATAACATTAACAAAATTAAATGATTTAACCGCCTTGTCTATGAAATCAACTAATTTGGGTACTTATTCTATTTGTTTTAGACTTGTAAAGGATAACACAATTAAATAATTGATTTCATTAAAAAAATGTTAATGACATTATATAAAATATATAAAATTGAATTTATTAGTGTCGATTATAATATATTATATTAGAGTGTAGATAGTTGATACATTAGAAACCTTTAGTGGACACATTAACTTATAGTTTATATTTAGAATAAGTACCAAATATGGATTAAAAAAATATTAGGCATATGGTTTTGTATGATTTAAATCTATATATAATGAATAAATTACAAATCGTTCATAATACCAGAAATTTAGTAGGAACACGTGGAAAAGAATATAAAACTGCATTTTTATTAATGCTTCTTCCAAAATGCAGGGATCTAAATGTTATGAGCCAAAGCTTAAACCATAAAAGTGAAGCGGAAGACGGAAAGCAAATGAAAGCGAGAGCGAGTGTGACAGTGTTTGTGTGTCGTTGCGAGAGAGAGAGCAGTTATGGATAGACTAAGACTAGTCATCAATTGTATTAAGGGTTCTTGGGATGTTGTCACATGAATTGGATAAAAACCTCTAAAAGCTGAAAATTAATCCCATTGTTCTTGTCTCCATCTCAAACTTCCCAAATATCCCAAATTTTCTTTCTGGGTTTGCTTCTTCTTGAATCATTCATGTGCGTTTTATATTCCTTGTTTGTTTTGAACTTTTCTTGGGAATTTAGTTAATGTTTTTTTTTTCTTTTCGGGGGCTTCTATGGATCATGTAAGATTCTCCGTTGTTCTTGTTTTGTATTTTGTTGTCGGTGTGGCTAACAGTGCCACAGATCCCAATGACTTGAAAATTCTGAATGATTTCAAGAATGGCTTGGAAAATCCTGAGCTTCTGAAGTGGCCAGCCAATGGTGATGATCCCTGTGGTCCTCCTCCATGGCCTCATGTGTTCTGTTCTGGTAACAGAGTCACCCAAATTCAGGTCCAAAATCTTGGTCTCAAAGGCCCTCTTCCTCAAAACTTTAACCAGCTCACAAAGCTCTACAATTTAGGTCTTCAAAGGAACAAATTTAATGGAAAGTTGCCCACTTTCAGTGGCTTGTCAGAATTGGAGTTTGCTTACTTAGATTTCAATGAATTTGATACCATCCCATCGGATTTTTTTGATGGACTTAGTAGTGTACGTGTCTTGGCATTGGATTATAATCCTTTTAACAAGACTTTTGGGTGGTCTATTCCCGATAGTTTGGCAAATTCAGTTCAGTTGACAAATCTATCTTTGATAAATTGTAACTTGGTTGGTCCAGTGCCAGATTTTCTAGGCACATTGCCATCACTTGCTGCACTGAAGCTGTCTTATAATAGGCTGTCTGGTGTGATTCCAGCAAGTTTTGGGCAATCTTTGATGCAGATTTTGTGGTTGAATGATCAAGATGCTGGTGGCATGACTGGTCCTATTGATGTTGTTGCCAAAATGGTTTCTTTAACGCAGCTATGGCTTCATGGGAACCAGTTTACGGGGACTATCCCGGAGGATATTGGAACTTTGTCCTCTTTGAAAGATCTCAATCTCAATAGGAACCAGCTTGTTGGGTTGATTCCTAAAAGCTTGGCCAATATGGAGCTGGATAACTTGGTCTTGAACAATAATCTGCTGATGGGTCCAATACCAAAGTTCAAGGCTGGTAACGTGACTTACGATTCGAATTCATTTTGTCAATCTGAACCTGGTATTGAATGTGCCCCTGATGTTAATGTATTATTGGATTTTCTTGGTGGTGTGAATTATCCTGTAAATCTTGTTTCTCAATGGCCTGGTAATGATCCATGCCAAGGACCATGGTTGGGTTTGAGTTGTACTTCAAATTCTAAGGTTTCTATAATTAATTTGCCTAGACATAATCTCACTGGTACTCTTAGTCCTTCGATTGCAAATTTAGATTCACTGATTGAAATTAGGCTTGGAAAAAATAGTATAAGTGGTACAGTTCCTAATAATTTTACGGAATTGAAGTCTTTGAGACTGTTGGATGTAAGTGACAACAATATTAAGCCTCCACTGCCTGAATTTCATGACACTGTAAAGCTTGTTATTGACGGAAATCCTCTTTTGGTTGGTGGAATTAATCATACTCAGGCACCCACCTCCCCTGGCCCTGTTAGCAGCCCCACCCCTCCTGGTTCACAATCTCCTTCAAACCACACGTCATCAGGCAGGGAACAATCACCATCATCTGGTAACAGTCCACCTTCTCCAATAACACACCCGAACTCTAATCGTTCTTCTATCCATGTACAGCCCCAACGTAAAAGTACCAAAAGATTGAAGCTACTGGTTGTTGTTGGAATATCAGTTGTTGTAACTGTGGTTCTTGTGGTGATTCTTCTCTCTATATATTGCTGTAAGAAGAGGAAAGGCACTTTGGAGGCTCCTGGTTCCATTGTGGTTCACCCAAGAGACCCATCTGATCCTGAAAACATGGTTAAGATTGCTGTTTCAAATGACACCGCAAGAAGTTTATCCAGTCAAACTGTGGCTAGTTCTGGGAGTACTAATAGTGGGGCAACAGAGAACTCTCATGTGATTGAGTCGGGGAATCTGGTCATATCTGTTCAAGTTCTTCGTAAAGTTACTCAAAATTTTGCACAGGAAAATGAGCTTGGCCGAGGTGGCTTTGGAACTGTTTATAAGGGTGAACTGGAAGATGGAACAAAAATTGCAGTCAAGAGAATGGAGGCTGGCGTGACAACCACCAAAGCACTGGATGAATTTCAATCTGAAATAGCTGTTCTTTCTAAGGTCCGGCACAGACATCTGGTCTCTCTTTTGGGTTATTCTATTGAAGGCAATGAGAGGCTTCTGGTATATGAGTACATGCCTCATGGTGCTCTAAGCAGACATCTTTTCCAATGGGAGAAGCTGCAGTTGAAGCCTCTATCTTGGACGAGGAGGCTCAGCATTGCATTGGACGTTGCTAGAGGAATGGAGTATCTTCATTGTCTTGCTCGCCAGACCTTTATACATCGAGATCTCAAATCTTCCAACATTCTTTTGGATGATGACTTTCGGGCAAAAGTTTCAGATTTTGGATTGGTGAAACTTGCTCCAGATGGCGAGAAGTCTGTCGTTACTAGGCTTGCTGGGACATTTGGGTACCTTGCACCGGAATATGCTGGTAAGATCTCTTATTTCAAAACCTCAGTCACAACTATGTGTATCACCACTGGTATTGGTTCTGAGTATTTGAAAATCTCATTAAAATACAGTTATAACTATCAGAAAATAATCTTTTCTGCTTCTGGATCTTGCAAGTTATCCCATGTTTTTCAGTCTAAAATGACATTTAACAATTTGTTGCTTTTCAAGTCGTTTGTAGTTTGTACAGTTTTGACAACTCAGTTTTCACCGATCTCTCATTATTGTGATAATAGTCAAGTTGGCTCTAGGTCATATTTTTATAGTGTGTAATAACAGACAAACTGGCAGGAAAACTTTTTTGTTAATTTTGCTCTGTCAAATGTTAAAGATAGTTCAATAGTTATAAGTTTGTTTCTCATTATGTATCCTGGTGGAGAAGCACTAGAAGATGAACCAGCTAAAATAGTCAAAACATGGCACATTAAATTGATTATTTATATCATCACAGTTGTTTTTATATTTGTTTTATGCATGGTGATCTTGTTATTGCTCTTCCTCTAATAGCTGGGGTATTCTATCTGTCCAGCTAAACTGTCTAAATTTGTGATAAATATGTAGGGATGACAAAATTCTCCATGGGTTTGGGGCCCCTTGGAGCTCCACCCCAAATGGGGTGAATTTTGAATAATTTTCGGGGAATGGGGTGGGGAATGAGAGAAAAATAATCCCTAAATTTTTGATGGGGTGAGGTTTGGTTTTGTACTCCCTACCCCAATCCTCATTATATATGAATATTTTTTCTAATTTTTGTTTTATCTATTACAATACTAGTTAATAAATTTTCTTTTTCTTTTTACTTTATATAAATGGACTATAACTAAAAGAAAACCCTACAATATAATTTTTATTCAACCCTAAAACATTGTTATGCTTTCATTTCTCTTTTAAGATATTGATCTCTTCAAACATTTTTCAATTTTGATATCATATCTAGATATTATTTCAAACATTAGGAAATTTTTTTAAAATAATTTAAATACTTTATAATATGATAAAGATTTTTATTTGAGTCTTTAATTTTTAATTTATTGAAATTATGTATCTATATCTACTATAAAATAAATAAATGGGGAATGGGGTGGGAATGGGGAAATCATTCCCTGGATGGGAATTCCCATCCCCATCCCTCTAAATTTATTGGGGAATGGGGTGAGGAATGGAGGCAAAATTTTTAATGGGGTAGGCCTCTCCACCCCACCCCACCCCATTGCCATCCCTATAAATATGCATCCATTCTTGTTCGAGGTATCCATGAAATGTACTTTGTTTTGTAATTTTATTGTTGGGCCAAAGAGCATTATGGTTGAGATCAAGCAATAAGTGGGGATTCCCCAATTCTTACTTTTAACACCTATGGAATATCAAACATGCATCCATGTAGTTGTTTGAAGAACAACAACATAGTATAGAGACTGATGATTATTAACACAATGCCGTTTTGGTCTTAAATTGCTTGATTATACTTGGAACTTTTCTGGTGTCAATTGTTATGACCATCAAATGTTGAGAATCTTGGTAATAGCCTTCTAATATGACTCCAATATTTTACTTTCCTCAAGTAGTTCTATAATCTCGCAATGATGTGTCTTTATTCCCACTAACTCAGATTCTTTTTGTTTTAGTGATGGGGAAAATCACAACAAAAGCTGATGTCTTCAGCTATGGAGTGGTTTTAATGGAACTTTTGACTGGGTTGGCAGCACTTGATGAGGAGCGCCCAGAAGAAAGTCGTTACTTGGCTGAGTGGTTTTGGCGAATCAAATCAAGCAAAGAGAAATTTAAGGCTGCGATTGATCCAGCTCTTGAAGTAAATGAAGAAACCTTTGAGAGCATCTCCATCGTGGCTGAACTAGCTGGACATTGCACTGCAAGGGAGCCATATCATCGGCCTGATATGGGCCATGTGGTGAATGTGCTATCCCCGCTGGTTGAGAAATGGAGACCAATTACTGATGAATCAGAGTGTTGTTCCGGAATTGATTATAGCCTCCCACTTCCCCAGATGTTGAAGGTTTGGCAGGAAGCAGAAAGCAAAGAGATAAGCTATCCTAATCTCGAGGACAGCAAGGGAAGCATACCAGCTAGGCCAACTGGATTTGCAGAGTCCTTCACTTCTTCTGATGGCCGATGAGTGAAGGTAACTCTAGAGCAGATAATAATGAATCCTGTCAAGATTTCGTTAAATATGCTGCTCGCCTTCTTCGTGCCATTAGATGTTTTCTGGATCAGGAATATCAATATCAAGCATTGCATATAGGTTATTGCATACACTACAATGAATTAAAATCAAGTGTTCATTATAATTCATTTGAGGTTTTGGGATTTGTTTCTTGAACCTTGCAAACAATGATATATTCCTGTAGATAGATAGAGATGTTGATTTCACGTTTTTTTTCATTAGTCGGAACTGCAACGCGTATATCTTTAATATTTCTTTGTCGCTTAATTTACAAAGGATTCATGTCATTTTGAATCATGCTCTGATTGTTCCAAATTCTGCCATTTGAGCAGAACAGATTAATAGTTGATAAATATTCAACTAATGCTATTCGAAAACATGGAGCATGCATACTGTCAAGCTTTTGGTTGTCTTTTGCTGCTCTAAGCATATTTTCCCATTTGCAGAAAAATGAACTGAAGTCTCTTTTTGACTTTTTAGCAACCTACAATACAATTTCAAGGTCCTAACTGCTCACTCAAATTTCAGTTTGCGTACCTTAACTGCAAATTTCTTTTTTAGCGACCATTTTTGGTAAAGAAATCAAGGAAAGGAAAGCCTTGATCTTCTACTCTTCTAGTCCCACCGGGTGTACTCTCTCGTGAATTATTAAGCATATTTTTTTCTTCCTTTTTTTCTTTTTTTGTATTCTTAAGAAGTTTATAATTGAAACTTGTAGATTCCATAATTGTTTATTTTTCCCCCTTTTCTAACCATTTGGTTCTGTTTTTGCTTAAATTAAATCATAAATTTAATTAAATCATATAGATTCCATATTGATGTATGTCTATTAACTTGATTTAGCATGTAAACTTCTTAATCAAACACATATCGCAATTTAATTTCCAATAGAAACACACAACAATTTTAATAAAATTTGATTATTTTAATTAGTAGTAACTAATCTGTGAACCACTCTTTGGGTCGGTGACTAATGTCTTATTGTCTCATCCTCGAACAAAGTGGAGAACTTTCGATTTTGGAGTCATCCTTGAACAAAGAGGAGAGCTTTCGACTTTGGAGTAATTTTCTGAATCGGGACTTTTAAAAAAAAAAATAAAGATAAGGAATGGACAAAATTTAAATTTATTTTTTAACCTCTTACTTAAATTGTCAATCGAGAATTTCAAGATATGTTTCAGCAAATTTTTTTTAAGATAGGCACGTGAAAAATTAAGGATAAATGGATTAAAAAATATATCAAAAATTACACGTAGAAATGGTTGTTTTTATTTGTTAATGAGATGTTAAAAAGCTTGTTTATACAAAGATTTTAGAAAAATAATAAGAACTCTATCATTCAAGAAAAAAATTGAAATAATATCCCCTAGTTATAAACTTTTAAAAATTTTGACTTTAATGTATTTATCACATCACTGAATACGGCAAGAAGCTCTAATACTAAAAATATATATATTGCTGGATTCTTATAGAAACACACCAAAATTCACAAATTAATTAGTATGATCTGATAGATACGTAATTGCATGATGTGCTCGTATAAATATATAACCATTGTAGAACATTAATTAGCCATCTTCTAAGTTCTTCTATGCTTGCTCCTTTGTCATTAATATAGCTAAGAATACACCGTGGTACTTTTGGCTTGTTGTTGTTCAAGATTTACCTAAATATATATATATAGAGAGAGAGAGAGAGAGTCTTTTTTTTACTGCAGGTGGACTCATTTTTTTTCCATGCAGACATGCTTTTAAATCATAAGATTTAATAGAGTCAGATTTTAATAATACTATCAAAACACACGATTTAACAACGTGCCCACATTTAAAAAAAATACAGGCGCTCACACCTAAAAATGATTATATATAAATATATATACACACACACACATCATACATCCTCCATTTCCCAAATTCTTTAAGTTAGTCTTACATAAGGATTTACTTTTACTTATTATTATTAATGTCTCGTGGTTTTTTTCTCAACAAATTACCGTAACTGAGAATATAAGTTAAAGTGAGAGCCACATGTTTGTTAGATGTGCTCAACCTTCTTGTTCTTCGACCGATCGTTGATACAGAAATACAATGCACTCCCAAAAGGGACACAAAGACACAGCTTTTGTATTTCTTGTCATCACATTTGGCCAACCTTTTCCTCTACTTCGTAGATGCATCATTGCCTGACTTGCCCTTATGAACGCATAACAGTCAAAAGCACTAGATTATCTCTATTCTAGTTCTTCTATATATGCTTGTTGTCTTGCCATGAATGCAAATAAGAAAATGGCGTGGCCCCTTTACTACGTTGTTGATTAATATCTTCCTCAAACTAATGCATCCTCGATTCATCTTGATTATTCTTATGTAATATATCTAAAAAGATTTATTTCCCCAAATTCATTTAATTAGTCTGAAATAAGAATTTTTTTTAATTAACATAATTCAAAATATAAGTTTAAGGTGAGTATCATATATGTATACTATAAGTGCTCAACCTCTTTCTCTAACTCTTAGAATGATCCTCGATCAAAACAAAATGAACCCCCCAAAAGCTAATAAAGATACAATTTTTGTATTTATTGTCATCACATTTGGCTAGCCTCTTCCTCTAGCTCTTAGAACAATCCTTAATCCTAAAACACAACGAATCCCCAAAATGAGAGCAAAGACAGTCCTTGATCCTAAAACACATTAAACCCCTGAAAGGAAACAAAAACAAACATTGTGCATTAATTCCATATTCACTTGAAAGAATAATAGCGTAGAACTTCTTTGTTGTAAGATCAAACATAAAAGTTGCACAAACTTAAAGGTCCAACATCCTCAAATATATCTTAGAGATCATATGCAGTAATTTCTAAATTTATATAAGAAATATAATTCCCAAATATCATAGAAATGCATATCTTAAACACATCTACAATTTTCTAACAACTTTGTTACTTGAGTGATAAAAATCAAGAAAAAGCTTTGCCATTCGCTCTTCAATCTCAAATGGCTATGAAAATGGGGAGCTAGCTCTCGTTTCTTTTATCCATTAATAGTTATGGTTTTCTTGCTAGTGGGCTTAGTTGGGCTCAATTGGGCTTGACATAAAAGCAATTTGCAAATTAGGCCCAATAATGATCCTAAACCCAAACTCAAGTAAGTCCAAACACTAATATGATATTAACATGCATACTGATATTATTGGTTGTATTAATAATAATAATAATAATAATAATAATTATTATTATTATTATTATTATTATTAATTAAAGACCAATTAAGAAAATAATCAATAATCATAATAATACAATCAAAATAATATTTATAATTACTCATTGATTTTCGACTAAAACACTCATTCAACAACACTACATGTATATTACTCATAACGTAACTGCCCACTTCATCTTTCAGTTTTGTCAATTGCATCAAGTAATTCCATTACATGAAGATTTTCATTACACTATATTTTTTTATTGGAGATCTCCAACTCCATTAAGGTCTCTTGACATAGATACAAAGCTAGATATTTTAAGATGAATGATGCTAGGGAAAGAGGGAAGATGAATAATAAGTTAAAGTGTAATTCTCGTAATAATATATTTAGGTTCAAAGCTCGCAAGGATATCCAATCAAGTAAAACATTTTCCATGATATTGGAGAAGAAGGTAAAGCCAGAATTCTTAGTTCTTCTGAATTCTTGAGTCATCAGATAAAAACTTAAAAATTATCCTTTTTTTTTTATCTTCCTAAATGTATAGCGATAAAAACAAGGTCTTCCTAAGTTATATTTTATTTAATTAACAATGAGATAAAATTCACCCACACCACCTAATCTCACTACTCAGTTACTCATTTTTACATTCTTTTTTTCCAATTGTAAGGTATAATAAATGTAACTTGAAAAAACCTGTAAAAACATGATACTTGGCATTAAGTTTTATTACTCCTTTCACCAGTAAAATGACTACTAATGAGCCATGATTCACATTAGCCTCTATTATATAAATAACATATTCTCCAATATTTGGAGCTCTCTATCTTGAATCAACACTCTCATCTCTATATTATTAATTATCTTATGTCTTTTATCTTGGATAACGTAAAAATCTCATATAATCTATATTTATATAGTAGATTGAAGATTGAAGATGAATTATTCTTTTAGAATGATGCGTAAAATCTCGTGAGTTGTTTATATTTATACATGATTTTGTTAGATTTTGTTTCCAAGTCATATTTCGCAAATAAGCTCTCTTGAGCCTCCCTAAACTCACCTTAACTACCCTTGATTTTCTTTTGATGATCTTTTTTTAGTTTTACCGTACTTACCTAGGCTACCCTTTAGTCATCCTGAGCTCTATCGCATGCTCTCTAAACTCTCATAACACTCATCTCCAACTCCCTCAAACCACCAAGAACCTCAATTATGCTTAGCCCCCCAAAGCATTCCTCAAAAATATTGCCGAACCGATCGATGGCTCACCTCACCGTCTCTCCACTAAAGAAACGAACTGCTTTATCCGAATTTTGGGCCACCGAAATTTGGTTGTATACAATATCATAAAATTTGAGGGGCCAAATAATAATTATCCAAAGTTTTCATTTGTTAACCTCCTCTTATCCTTTTAACGGTATTTCAAAAAACAAATGAACTCTTCCGCCACAGCAACGATTCTCCCTCAACCTTTTCTTCCGCATCAACAAAACCCCAACCAAAACCTCACAACTACACCCCAAATCTCTATACAAACTAACAACAGCAAATCCACTGTAAACCCTACAGTTCAATGGACCTCTTCTATATCTCGCCATTGCCGCAGCGGCCGCATAGCCGAAGCCGCTTTAGAGTTTACTCGCATGACACTCCACGGCACCAATCCGAATCACATCACTTTCATCACCCTTCTTTCGGGTTGCGCTGATTTTCCATCGCAATGCTTGTTTTTAGGTGCGATGATTCATGGGCTTGTTTGTAAACTGGGGTTGGATAGAAATAATGTGATGGTAGGCACCGCACTTTTGGACATGTACGCCAAATTTGGTCGAATGGATTTGGCTACGGTGGTTTTTGATGCGATGAGAGTTAAAAGTTCGTTTACTTGGAATGCAATGATTGATGGGTACATGAGGCGTGGGGATATTGAATCTGCAGTTAGAATGTTTGATGAAATGCCTGTGAGGGATGCGATTTCCTGGACTGCTTTGCTTAATGGGTTTGTTAAGAGGGGTTATTTTGAGGAAGCACTGGAGTGTTTTCGAGAAATGCAGATTTCTGGGGTGGAGCCAGATTATGTAACCATTATTTCAGTTCTAAATGCGTGTGCCAATGTCGGGACGCTTGGTATAGGCTTGTGGATACATCGATATGTTCTAAAGCAAGACTTTAAAGACAATGTCAAGGTATGTAATACGTTAATTGATTTGTATTCTAGATGCGGCTGCATTGAATTTGCTCGTCAAGTGTTTCAAAGGATGCATAAGCGAACATTAGTGTCTTGGAACTCGATTATTGTGGGTTTTGCAGTTAACGGGTTCGTGGGGGAAGCTTTGGAGTATTTCAATTCGATGCAGAAAGAAGGGTTCAAACCAGATGGAGTCAGTTTCACAGGGGCACTAACTGCCTGTAGCCATGCTGGTTTAATTGAAGACGGACTTCGATATTTTGACATTATGAAGAAAATTTATAGAGTCTCTCCTCGGATTGAGCATTATGGTTGCATAGTGGATCTTTATAGCCGTGCAGGGAGATTGGAGGATGCATTAAATGTCGTAGAAAATATGCCGATGAAGCCAAATGAAGTTGTGTTGGGTTCATTGCTGGCAGCATGTAGGACTAAGGGTGATATCATCTTAGCAGAAAGATTAATGAAGTATCTAGTAGACTTGGATCCTGGCGTTGATTCCAATTATGTGCTTCTTGCGAATATGTATGCGGCTGTTGGAAAATGGGATGGTGCGGGTAAGATTAGGAGAACAATGAAGGGTCGTGGTATACAGAAGAAGCCAGGACTTAGTTCAATTGAGATTGGGAGTGGCATTCATGAATTTATGGCTGGCGATAGGTCGCATATAGAGTCAGAGCACATCTATTCAATGTTAGAGCTTCTTTCTTTTGATTTGAAATTATGTGGTTATGTTCCAGAAACAGTTGCCGGAGAATTATATGAAAATGATTGAGTTTTGGTTGTCAAGTATAAAAAACTGAGTTTCATGTATAGTAATAGTATCTGATTTTCTTAAGGTGTTAATTCTTGCAATTAGGATATGGAAAATAGGGTGACTGATTCTTTACCATAAAAACCCTTGCATTTACTTTAAAACCTTTTGGTAGGTGAGTTTTTAACTAATCAATTGTCGGGGATCGTTTCATTAGTAATTTAAGATCCATGGATTCCTAAATGTTATGTATCTTGGATTTCAAGGGAAACTTCATCCCTTGTGATGCAACTTACTCTATGCCACAACATAGAGTCACTATAAATTTCTATTTTAACAAAGCTCAAGTGAAATGCTCCAAGTTGCAGAGTTGATAAGTACTTTTAACTCAAGGCAATCCCTATCTTACATGCATGTAAGATACATCCCTCTCACATGAATAGTGCATGTGTGGGATCCACACACTATTCATGTGAGAGGAATGTATCTTACATGTATGTAAGATAGAAGGACCCTTAACTCAATATGCTAGTGTCAGCTGACATGGCGTGACAGCTTGGCCCTCCTTATTCCAGCTGAGCAGCAGGATTAGCATTTGTCTGTTCTTGATAGTTGATATTAAAAAAATAAAATAAAAATCTATAGATCATCCCACGCTTTGGAATTCATGAAGGTGAATAATTTATAGGCTAGAATAGAAAATTAACCTATTTATGATAACAACCACAATTGGAACAATTAAGGTAAGTGTGAAATTGAACAAGAAGTCGACTGATAATAGAGAGGTGTATATAAATCTGTACTCAATTACATTACCAAGTTTAAAAGTTTTAATTGAATGATTTAAATTACAAGCTGAATTTGACAGCCCTTTAATTTGAAATATTGAATCTGATTTTCCAAAGAATTTAGTTTTTAAGTTCAATTATTTTAAATATTTGCGCAAATTTTGAATATAACTAAAAGAAAATTTTATATCAAGTTCAGAAATAAAATAAATCTATAAAATTCCATACGACGGCTGAGGAGTATTTATTAACTTAGAATAGAAAATAACCATTTTTCACATTTAACAATTACAATTGGAACAAAATAGATTATTAGAAATTTAACACAAAAATTTATAATTTCATATTCAATTTTGTAATAAAGCCTTGCTCTGGTGCAATTTAATTAATTACAACAAACGGCTACGCTTAGACATTACTTGTTCATGAATAAAAACTTTCCTGATGTTTCTGATGTGATCCAGTTCACGAAATTAATGTTTATGTGTATTTTTAAAACTTCGCGATCATTTATTATGGTATAAAAAATTAAGGAGAGGTTGCTATAAATTTGAGTGGTAGATATTATTTCAAAATTTTTTAAGTTTCATGGGATATTGGAGTTTGCTAAAATATATTAAAATTTGATGGAATATTGGCGGTTATTTCAAAATATTGAAGGAAGATATACTCTAAACTCTGAATGTGATATAGAGGCGTTTTGTTTCGTTTCACCTTGGCAATTTTGGATTTTTTCTTGAACTGATTTTTCGTTGGTCATAAGAAATAGCCTTTGATTAACAAACGTTATATGGTTAAATTAGCAAATATTATGGCTGTATACTTGATCATTATTCTGTCTAAAATAATGTATCTAACAGCGATTGTTGATTGTTCAATAATTTAACTTTTTAGAAACTTATATTTGTTAAGGTGAGAATTGTTTAAGAGTTATTGATTCAAAATTAAAAAATCTCTATAGTCCATATTTGTGAAATAATTATGAGAAATTAATCTTGCTAAAATATTGTTTAGCTTTGTGTCCTGTTATATTTTCCTAAATAGATTTACCGAACTAGCTGAAAGGACATATTTAAATGCGATATGTTGTTTTATTTTATCTTTTCTGTTTATAATATATTTGTTCAAACTTTGTTCATATCCCGTGAGATAGACAGCAAGTGGAAAAAACCTGAGAGGCTTGATACCAGTTTAAACGGAGGATTTTTTTTTTTTTTTTTTTGGAAAGAAAGTACACCTTTCATTGAATTAAGAAAAAAGAAACAAAACATCCTCTGAAAATTCATTCAGCCAAATACAAGGGTCTGACTTTTTTAAAGCCAACTTTGCCAAATCATGCGCTAAAAAATTACACATCCTAGGGACGTGCTGAGCTTTAAAATTCTGAAAGATTTTCTTGGCTTCTAGAATGTCAAAAATCACCCAAAAGGTCTCTGTCAAAGTGCTTCTCTTGTTATTGATTAGCTCTATCACCCTTTTAGAATCAGACTCTAAGATAACTGAAGTTGCCCTTGCCTTGGCAGCTGCCTGCATTCCCCACAAAACAGCTTTTGCCTCACTCAACTCCACATCTCCTGAGCTCTTAAATGTGCTGACAGCTACAGCAACTGTTTCTCCCTTATGGTTTTTAACTACTGCTCCCAGCCCAGCAAGATAATTCACCCCATCCATAGCAGAATCAACATTTACCTTAAGCCATCCTTCTTCGGGTGGACTCCATTGACTTTGTTGAACATTGTTTTGGTCTGCTAAGAACTCCTCTTCTGGTTGCTTTATTCTTTTGACAGATTCAGCAACTGTAACAACTTTAGCCATCAATATTACCGGGTCATCATATTTTCCTTTGAAAATGAGATTATTTCTAGCACTCCAAATAATCCACAATAAAAAAGCTACCAGTTCACCACTCATATTCTTTTGCTGAAAATGTGCAGAATGCAAAAGGGTAATGACATATGGAAAATTAGCCCCTTGAAGGACACTTCCCAGAGGTGAGTTTTTCCAAACCTTTCTAGCGATTTTGCAGTCCACAAGAGCATGAACTGTATTCTCCCACCCACTCCTACACACTGGGCAGATGGCCTCCCGCATTACTCTTTTCTTCCATAGGTTTTCTGCTGTAGGCAAGATATTCTTGGCTACTCTCCAAAGAAAAATCTTTACTTTTTCAGGAATCTTCAGCTTCCATATGACGTTCCACTGGCTTGGGTTCAGGTTGGAGCAGTTAGGAATGCCTTTGTGCTTTTGTCCTAACGCCACTTGATAGCCACTCTTCACCAGGTATTGACCTCTCTTATCATAGTGCCAAAACAGAATATCCTCACTTTGCCGTCTCGGTAAATGGATTTGCATAATAAGATCTGCATCATCTTTGCCAAAACATTGATATATGATATGTTCATTCCAACATCTATTTCCATCAATTAACTCAGCAACACAAGTTCCACTGGGCAGATTTGGAGGGGTTGTGGGCTTAAAGGTTGTCGGCCTAGGGATCTAGTTGCTGTTAAAAATATTTATCTGCTTTCCATCTCTAATTCTCCATCTACACCATTTTATCAGCACCTCTCTTCCCTATAATATACTTCTCCAAATGTATGAGGGTTTAGAGCTCAAACTAGATTCCATGAAGGATGAGTGCTTAAAGTACCTTACTTTCAAAACTCGAGCCACTAGTGAATCAGAGGCTTGAATGAGTCTCCACCCTTGCTTCGCAACTAGAGCTTGATTAAAACATGAGAGGTCCTTAAAGCCCAAACCTCCTCTAATTTTAGCTTGACTCAAGTTTTCTCATCTTGACCAATGAATACTTCTCTTCTCTTTAGTCGAACCCCACTAAAATTTAGCTATCGCTCCTTGCATATCATTACACAAACCCAAAGGTAGCTTGAAAACACTCATAGCATACGTAGGAACAGCTTGTGCCACTGCTTTAATTAAAATTTCTTTACCACCGCAAGAGATAAGCTTTTGCTTCCAGCTGGTTATCTTACTCAAAACCTTCAGTTTTATTTCGTTGAAAAAACTCTTTGTCCTCCTCCCTATCATTGAAGGCAATCCCATATATTTTTCGTGCTTGGAAACAACATTTAGCTGAAAAATTTGCTTGATCATAGCTACTTGATCTGGTTTGGTGCTACTGCTGAAAAACATGGATGATTTTTCCATGTTGAAAATCTGTCCCGAGGCCTTCTTATAGCACTCAAACAACTTCTTTAGATTTTTGCAATCCTCCACAGTTGCTTTGGTGAAGATTAAGCTGTCATCGGCAAAAAGTAGATGGGAGATAGACAAGTCTCTACTGAATTTGAGCCCATGAATAAGCTTTTTTTGTTCTGCATGTCTAATAAGATTAGAAAAAACTTCAGCACACATAATAAAGAGGTATGGTGATAAAGGACAACCCTGCCTAAGCCCTCTTTGAGGATAGAAAAATCCTTTAGCAACCCCATTTACAATGACAAAAAAAGACACTGTGGTAATGCAATTCATAACTAAATCAACCCACCTCCTCAAAAACCCCATCCTTAACATAATTTGTTCCAGAAAAGACCATTCAACCCTATCATAAGCTTTGTTGACATCTAATTTCAGAGCCACTAGCCTATGATTTTTCCTTTTGCTATGTCTTATTTTGTGTAAGCATTTGTAGCCTATGATAATGTTGTCGGAAATCAATCTATTTGGGATGAATGCACTTTGGGTTGGGGATATAACATGATGGAGAATGTGTTTAAGCCTATTCGCAATAGTTTTGGCAACAATTTTATAGATTACATTGCAAAGGCTTATAGGTCTAAAATCTATCACTTTCAATGGTTTAGTAACCTTTGGGATTAATGCAATATATGTATGATTTAAAGGAGCAATAGAGCCGCCATCATTGAGAATATATATACATGTTTTAATGACTCCAAACCTGACAAATTGCCAATGCTTTTGATAAAAAGCAGCCGGTAGTCCATCTGGTCCAGGAGCCTTTGTAGGGCTCATTTGAGAGAGAGTTGTGTAGATTTCCTCTTCTGTAAACGGGTTGTCCAGATGTTGATTCATCTCTGCTGTGACTGATTGGCTTAGGTCAGTGAGAGCAGTTGAAATGTGATTTGTAGTAGGGCTTGAAGTAGTAAACAATTCTGTAAATATAATCACAAAATTGCTTCACCACTTCGTCTCCATCTTCAACCCATCTGTTTTGGTTATTCATCGCTCCCCAAATCCTGGTTTTTTTCTTCCTCGTTGAGGCTTTAGAGTGAAAAAACTTAGTATTTTTATCCCCTTCTTTAAGCCACTCTACTCTTGATTTTTGCCTCCAATATATCTCTTCATCCATTTGCAGATTTTGAATATGTCTTTCTGTGAGCAGAATTTCAGCTCCTTCTTCGTACTGCTTCCCGTTAAACTTCATCTCTACAAGTCGTTTCTTTAATTGCTCTAATTTTGCCTTTTTATCTCCAAATTTCTGTCTACTCCAGCTCTGTAAATGCGCCATTGAATTCTTTGCTGCCTTTTTTAAGCACTGAACATGATTGCTATTCCCCCCATAACTCAGCCCTTCCTACTCTTCTTTCACAATGCACTTACATTCATCATAAGGGCTCCATAAATCCTCGTAGTGAACTCTACTCCTGCTCATTCGCTGGTAACTCACCCCTCTACTTCGAACTTGCATTTTGAGCATAATTGGACTATGATCAGAGCACCACGAGTCGAAATTATACGCCACCAGCTCGGTTGGCCCCGTTTCCCAATCCTTTGACACAAAAAATTTGTCAAGCTTCTCTTCAACAAAATGAGGTCCGAAACATCTATTTGACCACGTGAAAGGGTACCCCATATACTCAATATCCTTCAAATTACATTCATTTACCACTTCTCTAAAATCAGCCACCGCGTTCAAGTTTCTCTTATTCCCCCCCTCCCCCCCGTTTTCTCATTTAGATTCAGGATTTCATTATAATCACCACAGTAAATCCAAGGATAAGATAACAGACCTGCTAATCGCCTCAACAAGGTCTATGTGTGCCGTTTTTGCCCCGCCTCAGGGTGCCTATAAATACCCGTGCATTTCCATTGTCTTCCATCAATTCCTCTAACAATAGTGTCGATGTGATGATTATTGTATGAAGTTGTTTCCAACTCTAAATCTTCATTCCATAACATTGCTAAGCCACCCCCCATGCCTTCTCTACTCACCGAAAAACAATTATCGAACCCTAACCTTTTCCCAGAATCCACCATTTGTCCTGGCCTCAACTTTGTTTCACAGAGAAAAAGAATCCTAGGCCTGTATTTTTGGAGAATATTTTTCAGTTCATGAAATGTTCGAGTATTCCCCAAACCCCGAACATTCCAACTTATGATATTCATTGCTTTCGGTGGGGCTGGCCACCAGCCTCCGCCGATATGTCTTCCATTGTTAACTCAAGCACCTCCATAGTCTCCATAGTTGTTGCTTCCCCGCGAAGTTTGAAATTTGTTTGCAGAGATTTAATTGGGTTAGCATTTGATATTTCCTTAGCTGAAAATTCGGCTTTGACTTTTTTCTTCTCTAGACTAGCCCTTTTAACCTCATTGTGTAACCGTTTTAAAGATGCAGGCCCATCCAAAATTTCTGATTTTTTATTTATGTCATGGGCGTGGTTTTTTCATCTTTTCCATTTGGGCATTGACTTCTTTGATACCAGCTCGTTAACCACCTCTTCCCTTTCAGAACTCATTTGGTCATTTTGTGTTTCATTGGCTTGTTTTATTTTTTGGCCCACACCAACTTCCTTTCCTTTTCCCTCCAATTTCTTTTTCTCTGTCGGGTTTCCTGTTTTTGTTTCCTTAACACCTGCTGCTTCAGAACTTTTGGCTGCACCATGCAGCTTTTTGTCATTTATTTGCAGAAGTCTCGTTTTGCTCCCTTGGCCTTTATCAACGTTTCCAGTCTCCTTTTCCACGTGTCCCACTTCCATTGGTGTTTTACTAGCTTCCCTGCTATCTTTGTTTGGTAGAGATCTAGATTCCCCATCCGGATTCGGTGAAAGTGGACATGGGTTAGAGAGCTCTGCACTTTCCGATGCTGAATTCTCCCCTTTGGATTTCTCTTGCTCCTTACTCCATTTTTCTTTGTTCCTGTTCAGTTTTGTTCTATCTGCTAATGACACCGCTTTCAGCCATGGCCCAAAAGGCAGATCCTCCTTTTGCTGCCCTCTGTATTCTGTACATTCTCTGAATTAATGGCCAATACACCCACAGCAAAAGCAAAAATCCGGTAATCGTTCATACACCACCGGCATTGGGATGTCTTCTTCGCCCTCTTGCTTGAGGACAATGAGCTTCTTCAAAGGTTTAGTGATGGCAACTGAAACTCGAATGCACACAAATTCCCCAAAGCACTCCCCAAGAGCATCCGTACCTATGTCTTCAACCCTTCCCACTCTTGTCCCTAGTTCTCGGATGATACTATTGTCCATACACATTAGCGGCACATTATGGATTTAGATCCAGAAAGAAACATGAGAGAAAGCTTGCTTTTTTATGCTGCCGATGCCTTTTGGTTCTTGGAGCACAATGAGGGTTCTGTCGAAATGCCACGGTCCTCCATTAAGTACTCTCTTTTTATCCGCTTCTGAAGCAAACTTGAACATGAAAACATTACTCCCTAGACTTTCAATCTTGAAATCACGCACAGTGCGCCAAGCTTGATATAAGGCTGTTTTGAGCCCTTCACGATTGATTCCTCTCGCAAGAAGAATTTTTCCCACTAAACAGCCCGCTATTACTCGAAACCCCTTTTCTTTCATTTGGCCTTCAAACATGAACTTATCTGCCTCCTCACCTTCAAGGGTTATAGCTTGACACTTCTGTATTAATTCTTCAGTATCCATGGTTTTAAAAAAGGCTAGGTAATAAAGTCGTGTTTGGTGAAGCTAGCTTTCAAGTCGCTCACCAACCACTCCCTCTCCCTTAGCTATTTGACCCCTGTTCTTGACAACTCTCAGATTTTAGTTGTAACCCTCCAACTCAAAAGCTATAGACACGAGAATAAGAGAAAAAACCAAACAAAAAACCACTGGCACTCCTCTTGAGTGAAAAGGTAGAGCCCTAGCAGCCCACAAAACTACCATTCAGTCTTCTCTCATTACAGAGAAAAGTAAAGAAGGAGAAAAAATTTAAATATACGTGCGAGTGTTTAAACGGAGGATTTGGAGGCCCAACATTCAGCTTTTTTTTGTTTTTTTTTTATTTTGTTGAATTTTTAAATATAATATAATGTAGAGTGTAAAACGAACGATAATGATATCAAATAATTTATAAAAAAAATCTATAGATTATTCCACACTTTTGAATACATGAAGAAATAATATTTTATAAGCTAGAATAGAAAATTAACCCATTTATGATAAAAACCACAACTGGAACAATTAAAATAACTGAGAAACTGAACAAGAAGTCATCTTTTACAACTAAGAAACTGAATATTAGTGAATAAAATAAGTGAGGGTTATTATTGAAATGGATAATATCAATTAAAAATAGTTGCTGGACAGATGTAATAAATATAACTATAGTTGGTTGACACCACCTATTAGATTCACTATAAAAGGCTAAGGATGAAGGGACACGAAAGCGGGGGTAAGAAAAGGAAAAAGGAAAAAGGAAAAAGGAAAAAGGCAAAAGGGGAATATGGAAGCTGAGCAACAAAGAAGAAAGCAGAGCAAGTTGGAGGTCAAGCAAGAAGCCATAAAGAAGTCAAAAAGCCAATAGCCGAAAAAGAAGTCCAGTATCCAAGAAGACATTAAGAAACCGAAGATCATAAGCTGAAACAGAGAGTATTAGCAGCAGCAAACACAAAGAACAGCAGCTTATTTGTTTGTAACAACACTGAACAAGAAGTCAATTGATAAAAGATGAGTACTAAATCTATACTCAATCATATTAGCAAGTTTTTTCTTCTATTTTTTTTAATAATGGAGAAAATATATTAAACCGAACCAGAGATTGTTACAACAAGTATACAATTTCATCGGGGATCTCCCAACTAAACTTGGTAATCAGAATATGAAAAATCTAATTTTGCCATAGCATGGGTTACTCTGTAACAATTTCTTGGAAAAAGTTTGATACGAAATTGATTTGACTCAGCTGTGAGTTCCCTAATATCCAAGAAGCAAGAATCCAGAATCTTTGGCCAACTTGATCCCCGCTAGAACTAGGGATGGCAATGGGGAGGGGAGGGGAGGGGACTAATCTCCCCGTACCCATTTTCGATATTTTGCGTATGTCCCTGTCCCTCCTCCATCCATATCAAAATTATTTAACAGAATCTTCATTCCCTCCCCGAATAATAACAGGGGATCTCTGAGTGTTTCTGATCTCTGAATAATTAATATATTTTTTATTTTTAATTTTGAGTTAATCATATTAAAATAAAAAATTTAAATAAAAATAAAGTTTGAAATATATATTACATTAATATCCATTACAAAAGTCACATACATTAAATTAGTAAGTAACGCATCATGCAAGGGATACAAACTATCATGAACAAATTAATAGCCTAATACAAAATTGTTACAAATAAAATCAAATTTAAATTCAAAATTAACTTTTCAATGGTGGCGTGGACACTTTATAAATGTGGATTATTCCCTTTACAACACAATAGTTAAGTCGAAGCAAATCAAGAGCAAATATTATATTAGATTATATATTAAAATTGTGATTTGCTGTGGGCAATTATAACATCTAAAAATAAATAAAAAATAGATTTAAGTTTAAAATATTTAATAAATATTAAAATTAAAACAAAAGTTTTGGGCTAATAGAATCTGTCCGGTCTTTTTAATGTCCTAAATAAAAATTTAGGACTTTAATTAGTTAATTAGGCCTAAAAGTTTAATAATATAAATATTTTAATATTTTTTATTTTTACCAATACTTATAATTTTATAATTCAAATTTTATTATTTATTTACTAGTAATTTTAAAAAATAAAAAATAAATTAAAAATTAAAATGGGGAAATGGGTAGGGGATGGGGATTCCACCTCATCCCCGTCCCCTCCCCGAATAAGAAATTGGGTAAAAAAATTTCCCTGTTCCTTCCCCGAATAAGAAATTGGGTATGAAATTATTCTCATACCCTTCCCGAATGGGAAAAATCCCCAAAGATACCCTTCCCCGTGGGGATTTTTGCCGTCCCTAGCTAGAACAGCTTCTAGGGGAGTCCATTGAGTCATTGCGACTCATTACTTGGCTGAATTCCCTTGGAAACTTGAATAGAGGAGTCCTGAGCGCACTGTAGATTTCAACAGTTGCTTCTGCTCGAACTAAAGTGCTGAAATGGTTTTCCAGCACATGACTACGAATAAAAAGATTACTCTCTCTCGAGATTATCTATGCAATAGCTGCACATAATTCTAGCTTCTCTGTTGTCATAATATGGGCAATTTGCAGAAAAAAGCAAGCAAAATTCCCATGAGTGTTGGTTTTGATGGCCATTACAAGTTCAGAGGAAGAGTAGTAGCCTAACATGAAGATAAAGAGCCTTGTTTGATAGCGAAGAATGATATGCCTTGCTTCTATTGAAGGTCTCAAGTTTAGCTTACATTTAGTCAGAAGAATCCTTTTGAAGGTTACAAGGCAAGTCATCTTTGGCTAGTTGACATTACAGGCTCTTATTTGTTATTCATGCTACGCTTTCTCTTCTTCCACAACCACTTCAAATTATAGCTCTGGCTGTTTGCATGATTGGCATTATGTACCATTTGAGCACGCATGCTAGCTTACGTACTGACGATTTGTGAGATATGATATACGTACATATTTTGATAATAGATTAATTAGGCAATGGTATTTTCTGTTTAACATTAGCTTGGATGCATTAATTTTTCCTTTTTTTTAAATTTGTAGGACTGAGGCATCAATGCTTGCTTCATTTATTTATTACTATGAAGCTTTACAGCATAAACTAAATGACTAGAGCACAAAGTGATGAATTGAAGATGAGCCATGAAGTTTTAATTGAATGGTGTCAAGACAAGTGAAGAATCCAGCATAATTTGATGAAGTGAATATGTACTAATTTTGGGATAAGAAGTCAAAATTTTAAAGTTATAAGGCCGAATCACAACCAAAAAAAAAAAAAAAAAAAAAATTGTACGTTAAAAAAAATACATTATTTTCTTGAGTTTACTTGTCAGATTGTATCTATGTCATGCATGATGCATATATAGCAAGAATGAGTCATTATGATTGTTACGAAGGTATTTGGTAAAATGAATTAAGTGTTTGGCGAATTGTCTCAACGAGCACTCCTCCATCTGTCACCGTCATCAAGTTACATGAACCGATAAAAGGCAAGTGATGTGCAAGCAAGGGACAGTTGAGAACGCAGGTGACTTAGTACTTGATCAATAATGCTATAGAGCATGAAATTGATGATAAGCTCAAGGTTGGAATGAAGACAAATGGAGCTGTACTTAATAGAAGGACAATCACAGCAACTATTAGATCAAAATCACAATGTCCCTATATAGGATCAATTTGCAACTGTGTATAGTACAATATTACTACACATCTTGGTCGGGAAAATCAGTTTGTATAGACATATATCTTCAAGAAGAAATTAAAATGTAGCGTGTTGTGTAATTTTTTTGTTCATTTACTTTGCTACTTTTAAAATTTCTGTTTGATTCTTAAAATAAGATGAATTTGGATCTGATTCTAATTTAAGCTGTGATGATCTTTTACAGATTGTGTACCACGTGTTATAACAATGAACAGTGAAGATCTAATTAGCCAAGATAGATACTGCCTTTGAATTACCCAGAAACTTGTAAACTCTTCCTTGTAGCTATAGTTGCAAGGCAAGTCATTCTTGGCCACCAAACAAGGGTTTTCATCTTGGTGTTAGGCTACTCATCTTCTCTGAGCTTCATGCTTTAGTTGGATGCCAATATTGTGTTTTGACGTCTCTGTTTCTAGTGGACGAAAGACTACAGGTCAGATGTAGATGAGTAGACCGCCGTCCACAAATTATTTCAATGTTTCCTAAACACTTTTCCTATGCTTGTTAAGCTTAGCAATTTGGAATATATTCTTGGACAATGATGTATCATATTTGGCGGTGACAGTCATGATTCACTCTGCACAAAATTCAGCTGTAACTAATATTGGACTGCAAATTTGGCAAACCAAATTATATACAGCACATTGCTTTAACAGGGGATGTTTATGAAGATTGAAGAATTACTATTGTCAATTACTAGAAGCTGGCAAACTCTCCTAGATGACTTTCAAGTTTTAAGAAAATGGTATCATTAACAAGTAATCATAAACATTAGAAACCGACATTTTGTTCAACCACAATTTGTCACTATCAAGCTAAACAATTTGCTCACGCTTGTTCAAATTGATGCTAAAACTTTTTGTCCATCTTGTCCCTTTCCCTTTGAGTTGACTATATATATCCATATAGGCCTTCTGACTTAGCTAGATATTGGCCCCTACTCCGATTTGGGAATGAAGCACATAATTTAGCAAAGGAATTTGGAATCACTAAAGTTCTTGGGCATCATATAAAGTCAATGCCTTCGCCATCTAAAACAATTTGGTTTTATAGTGTTTTCGGATTTCATCTGTTGTCCTTTTTCCTTCTTGGAAGTTTTTAGCCATTGTTATCTTATATTTTCCTCAAACATAAATGGCAAAGAAAAAAATTTGGGAAATTAGTGTTTCTTCTCTCGCAGATCCTTTATTATTGGTATCTAGCTTTGGTGATAAAATGCTATCAACCATATTATTAGTTCTTAATATAAAGGCAAGAAAGCAACAATTAATAGTTGTGAATTAAATGCTGTGGCATAGTTAAAGCAATGTAAGCTGCATTGGAATCAAAAGGTTACCCTCAATGAAGCAGGCAAAATCAGAGTAGTTTGCCCGGTGTACATGTCAAATAAATTATAGGAGCAGAGGATACTTGGTTGTCACATACATCCAACCATGTATATAACACATCCTTAATTTGGAGAAGCTGGAGGTCTGATTATATGCATGTCTTATCTGAAAATTTCCTGGCGAACTAATAAGAAGATTGGCCTGCGCTGAATTGAGGACTTCATGGATTTTTCAAAAATCCTGACTAGCACTTTTGGGTTTTGGCAGTAAGAAGTACATGATCATCAAGCAATAATGCATTTCATATTTGGGTCCATCTCAATTTTAAAGATTATATTCATTATGGTAAGCTTAATGATACTGAGTGCAAGAACGTATAGGGGAAAAGAGTCATTTTATGCAATTTGATGGCAACCTATTGAATTTCTGATCTGCATCCGATTTGTATTGTTCTTTTCACCAGCTATACATAGAGGCTTCAGAACACAGTATTGGCATCCAATTATATCAAAGTATAGAAGAAGTTCAAAGGAAGAGTAGCCTAACATGAAGATAGAGTCTTGTTTGATAGCCATGAATGACTTGACTTGCTCCTAAAGAAAGATCTCAAAATTAGCTTCCATTTAGCTAGAAGAATCCTTGTGGAAGTTACAAGGCAAGTCATCTCTGGCTAGTTTACAGGCTCTTATTATTCATGCTAGGCTTTCTCTTCTTCCACAAGCACTTCAGATTATTGCTCTGTATTTTGCCTGTTTCCTTCAATAGTATATCGTGCGGCCACCTTGAGTCCTCGAGTAAGCTGACAAGCTCTCTCTCTTTTTGATTCTTGTCTCCTAAGCACCACAGAGATTAAACATTTGCATGTAATTAATTGATTCTGTGAAATTTATTGGTAATAAATTAATTCGTGATATTGATTTTTCCAGTTTAACAATAGCTGGGATGCATTAATTTTTTTTCCCCATTTTCGGTAATTGTGGGGATGGGGCGTGAGCATTTCTTGGTTCCTTCATTTATTTATTAAGAAGTTTGTATAAGCAATAACTAGAGCCTGCATGAAGTGATGACTTGGAGAGCTGTAAGTGTAAATTGAAGCAAGTCTAAAGAATATCCTTCTATTTGTGAGTGCAAAGAGAGCATGTGATGAAGAACATACATATGTGTGTCAGTGTGTGTGTGTAAATCAAGGCTTTTTAATGCAAATGGGTTGAAAGAATCTCCAAAATATTGTATCCGATCATTTTCATTTACTATCTTTTGTTCTCTTACATAATTCAGCTTTATCACTTGAAGAAAAAAAAAAAACAAGAATAAGCAAGAGTGAAAGCATTAATTTTCTTATCTTCACCTTAAGACTCTTATCTCTACTAATCTGCAGTCGCGTACTGAGAAGTTAATGTTGTGGAAGAAGAGCAAGCCTAGCGTGACTTATAAGAGCCTGTCAAGTTAGCCAAGATATGATATGCCTTTGAATTGCGTAGCTAAGCTACATGTGCTTCAAACAATTTCTTGTAGCTGCCGTGGTGGCAAGGCAAGTCATTCTTGGCTACCCAACAAGGCACTTCATCCTCATGTTAAGCTACTCATCCTTTCTGAAATTCGTTCTTTTGTTGGATAAACCAATATTGTGTTTCAAGGTTGCTATTTATAGCCGATGAAAGAACAGTGATTATTTCGCCACTTTTGTATTGTATAATCATTAAGCTTACCAAATAGGAATGTATTCTGTATATGCAATGCATTTGTTTCATGTCCCTGCAGATTAAAAAATGTACAGAATTTCAACAAAGAAAGAAAGTACACAAGGTTCAACTGGCTTCTAATGAACCAGTAGCATCTACTTAATCTGATGTATCATATTTGGCTGTGACAGCCATGGTTCACTCTTCTCACATAGCTTTAGTTATTATAAAATTATAAATTTGCACAGACACTGTTCTTATTGATGCTATAACTTGTTATGCACTTACCCTTTTCCTTTGAGTTGACTACTTATATGGAGACTAATCTGACTTAGCTGGATATTCACACTACTACAAATTGGGCAAGAAGCATAAAATACAACAAAGAAGAATGTGGAATTGATCAATAAAGTTGTGGGGAATCACTGTAGAGCTCTAATAATTCTTTTTCAAAAGGATGAAGCTCTTTCTCATGACCTTCAGTTTTTTTGTTCACCATATCATTGACTCAAGGAACCGACGGCATAAATATACGGATAGATAAGATAATGATTCCCCATCTAGCACCATTTCAAGTCAATGCCTTTGCCGAAAAGAAATGGATATTTTATTAGTTTTATCCAAACTTTGTTAATCTAGTGTCATCTATCCTATTATTAGTTTGTGGATACAAGACATGTATAGATCTTAGTTCTTAGTAAAGGCAATAACAGCATAGTAAACTAAAAGCAGTGTAAGCCGAATTAGAATCTACAGAGCATCGTCAATGAAGCAAAATCAGATTTTACTTCACCAGATGTACATGACAAATACTATAATAGCAGCAGATGAATCTTGGTTGTAACGTATAGCCAACTATGTATACCAACAAAAAATCCTCAATTTGGAGAAGCTGGAATTTTGATTATGTGCACATCTAATCGGAAATTTCAGGGCAAATTAGTAAGCAAATTGGCCTTTGCTGAAATGAGGAGTACTTATGGACTTTCCTTTGAAAAAAAAAAAATTTCTGATATCTCTTTTGGCAGTAAGAATATATTCAGTTAGGCAAGCATACCGACACTGAGAGATGGACAAAATAAAACAGGGAAAAAGAGTCATCATAAATTACGCAAATTGATGGCAACTTATTAACTTCCCGATCTGCATCCTATATGTACTCTTCTATAAATAGGGACTCCAAACACAATACCTGGCATCCAATTATATCAAAGCATAGAAGAAGTTCAGAGGAAGAGTAGCCTAACATGAAGAAAGAACCTTGTTTGATAGCCAAGGATGACTTGCCTTGCTTTTAAAGAAAGGTCTCTCAACTTTAGCTTAGCTACATATATAGCTAGTATCCTTGTGCAGGTTCCAAGGCAAGTCGTCTTTGGCTATTTTGACAGGCTCTTATTATTCATGCTAGACTTTCTCTTCTTCCACAGCCACTTCAAATTCTTGTTGCCTGTCGCATGTGTTCCTTAAAAATTACACAGTCAACACTGTATATTGCATTTGAGGAAGATGACGCGTTTTGAGAAAAGAGTCTTACATGAAGATTGGAGTTTTGTTTGATAGCCAAGAATGACTTGCCCGCTCCTTCTGAGTAAGTGTGGATAACTCATTCAATTCTTCTTCTATAAAAATAAATAACTACAAACTTTTACTTTGGTTCCAGACAGTCACCTTGGCTAAGCTGACAGAGTTACTTTTCATGCTGGGCTTTTCTTCTCTCCCAGGCACCACAAATTGGCTTTTTGATTATATATTTATTTTGAAACTAATTTTGCAGTGATAAATTGAAAGTTCTAGGATTATTGAATTGTGTCAACTGTCAAGCCTCAAGTTCCAAGTAAATACTTATATGTAGAGAGAAGTAATCGAAGAAGGAATCGGACTCGTACTTTGATGAAGAGGATGCACAGATTCCCAATTGGGTTTTGGCAATTTAATTTTCGGAAGTCTGCATACACAATACAAGAGCATATGTAACTTCTATGCATGATTGATCATGATCATTTATCAATTTCATTCAATAAAATTGTTTTTTTTTCCTTTAGATAATTAATTGTTGTCTTCAATATAATGTTGCAAACGATCAACCTGGAGATTCCATAACCCCACTACAGAACATAACAAGACAAGTGAATGACATAATTAATCAAGAACTGTGAATTTAAGTTGATGCGCAAACTGCATGTGCTCATAAAGATTTTGCCAGGTTTGACATTACAACATTACACAGTTTTGTACATGTTTGAATCTCTACCAACACTAATTTTACTGATTTAGTTAAATTTAATTCACTCGGTAAATCGAGCCGCTTAAGTGTGATAGATATTTGGATTCAGGGTGACAATAATGTTAAGAGTTGTGATATATTTCATGTGAAGCTTAAATACTATTTGCAAAAGCCCTTAGCCCTCAGATGTGATATTCCGAATACAGTGCAAAATCTTCTTTTTCCCTTTTTTATTGGTAATGACATTGACTTTAATCTTCTTGTCGGTTGAGGCGTCCTTATATGCCATTGAATCCATGCATCAACCATATTTATGAAGGGGATAGAATTAATAATATGGTAAGTAATGTACATCAAAGAAGATTGTCTCCACAGTTTACATTATTACTGATTATCTTAACTGTTATCAGAGTTTCCCTTGTACATGAACTTTTGCAAAATTGCACTTTCATAGATGGATAAATATACATATGCCAAATGTGGATCAAAGGCAGCGCAATCTTGGCTTTAACAATAACAGCCATAAAACATCCTGCGTTTGCAGGAGCTGAAGGCTTGATTATATGACATTAATTGGAAATTGGCGGGGTATCAATAAGCATATATGCATCGTGACCTGAGTTCTGTATTTAGGCATTCATGGACTTTCCTTACAAAGGGAAATTCCGATTCTTCTTTAATTATCAGCAATGAGATGGAGCAAATACATTGCACTTTGGGGTTACTTCTAGTCTCAACTGACGCAGAGAATATATTCCACAATATGGTAAGCCTAATGAAACAGTGAGGTGGATAAAAGTATGAGCAGCCAGATAAAGCAATTACTTTGATGGCAATCTATTAACTTTTGGGTCTCCATACGATATGTATTCTTTCATCGGCGATAAACGGAGGTTTCAAAACATTTCACTGGCATCCAATAAGAACATGAGTTTCAGTAGACCCACAGAAGAGTAAGCCTAACATGAAGATAATGAAGATTGTTTGGTAGCGAAGAAAGATTTGTCTTGCTACCAAAGCTGTAAGGAATTGTTTTAAAACCAAGATACCTAACTTGACAGGCTCTTATCATTCATGCTAGGCTAGGCTTCAAATAATTTGATTATTATCCAATTTCATTTGAGCATTAATTTAGTTTGAGAAAAAGAGCCTTGCGTGAACATAGAAGTTCTGTTTCATAGCCAAGGATGACTTGCCCGATCCATGTTGAGTGAGTGGTATCGGTCATTTTCTTTTTGTGATTACAATATTCATTTGGTTCCGGGCAGTGTTGGAAAATTTTCAAAATAAATGTGTCTTATGGTAAAAACATGTCCCATTAATTGTGCTTTATAAAAAAGGTACATTTCACTAAAGACATGTCTAATTAAATGATGTCTTGTTATAAGGACATGTCCATTTAATTGTGTTTTGTAGAAAATGTATCTTTTTACTAAATGATATAACTTTTCATGACAATATTTCATTTAGAAATGCATCATTTCATAGTGACATTTCATTTGAAATGGTGATGGTTCAATTTGGACCATTGATTAAAATCAAATCTAGATCTAATGGCCATGAATGAAGGGGTATCATGAAAGATGACAACCCAAATGAGGGGACACAAGTATATCTATAAATAGGGGTCATGTTTAAACCATTTAGCTATTAAATTAATGATCCTACACCACTCTTTTCTTAGCATTCCTTTCTAGTACGAATTTAAACACAAAACACCCATTTTTTTTGTGCATTCACATTCCAATATATTGTTTTCTGCATGAACAATATATTGTTTCTTGGCGAGCCTGCAACATTCAAGAGTATTCTGGTTTGCTTTCGTTGATACACAACGCAAACAAACAAACAAGTGATTCATTGTATTCTGGAGGCGTATTTGCTTAACCCATATGCATCACTCAATTGGTGAGAACAAATAAAGTCTTAAGGAAAACGACATTTGTAATGTGCCTTGAAGCACACAAAATTTTTACAGTTTACTTATTACTATTATTTTTCTTTCTATATACAGAGTTAGTTGTAAACATATAACTTTACGTAATAAAGTTCTACCATTATTGTTGTATTTCTCTACATTTAACATTTCCCACAAATTTACCACCAACAGGCAGTCACTCTAGCTAAGCTGTAATACCCACGTCTTTTGTTTTTATATACTTGCATGTAGTTTTAGGAAATAATTTTTATCTCGTTTATTTTTATGTTATTACTTATTTATTTTATTTTTGAAATTACAATTGATTTAAGGAAGTTTAAAAACCTCCTATTATCTAATTTGTACTCAACTTTCCCCACTTCTGTAACCACCATTAACTTTTGTTTATATGTAACTAAAATCACTTTTTTTTTGGCTGTTTTACTGTCATACTTCAAATTCCCTTAAGTATTTTCTGTTTTCTTTGATTTTAGTAAGTAAATTCTTTTAATAGTTTGAATATGAAATATAAAACTTTGATCTTTATTGATGTTCGGGTATCTAAGAAACTTCTGATATGGTCTGCTTAGTGACTTTATTTCTTGCATAATTGATGTATTTAAGGTTTGAACTTTTTAACATTTGTTAATCACAAGTTAAACTATGGATAGTTTAATTCTCACGGATTTTAGTATTGAATAAGAGACTTAATTAGAACTTGAATGAAGTTTGGAAGAAAATCTATTTTTAGATGCTGTCGTTCTTGACCTTTAAGCAATTGTACTTTTATAACTTTGGATATATAGAGGATAAATTCTGAATTTTGGATATAGTTAAACACACAGATGAAAAATTATCTTGCTTTATTTATATTTATATGTATGATTTTATTAGATTTTGTCTCCAAGTGTACTTATTTCACGTATTAACTCTCTTGAACCTTCCCAAACTCAACCGAGCTACCCTTGATTTTTCTGATGATCTCTTTTGAGCTTCAACTAGCTTACCTAGGCTACTCTTAGCTATCTCGATGTCACAGACCACTCGAAATTTCCAACAAGAAAGGTTAAATTGAACTAAGGTGTACTAGCTTGGTATGATTCTAGAAGCTTCCATCAGTAGCATTCAGTGTACTCGTAAACACCAAGTCTTTTTGCTCAACTAGTTCGGTAAGTTTAATAAGCTACTTAGCAACAATTTTACAAAACTTGTCCAAATGCCGTAGAATTTTCTGCACAAAACACTCATAGCGTGACATTGAACTCCCCCACATGCTCTCTAAACTCTCATGACACTCATCTCCAACTACCTAAATCCTCAAACCACCAAGGACCTCAATTGTGCTTAGCTCCCCAAAGCGTTCATAAAAAATAGTGCTAAACCAATCGATGGCTTACCTCACCGTCTCTCCAGTAAAGAAACAAACTGAGGGGCCAAATAAGAATTTTCTGAAGTTTTCATTTGTTAACTTCCTCTTATCATTTTAACGGTATTTCGAAAAAAAATGAACTCTCCCGCTATAGCAACGATTCTCCGCCAACCTTTTCTTCCACATCAACAAAACCGTAATCAAAACCTCAAAAAGAGACCCCAAATCTCTATACAAACCAACAACAGCAAATCTACCATAGACACTACAGTCCAATGGACCTCTTCTATATCTCGCCACTGCCGCAGCGGCTGCATACTCGAAGCCGCTTTAGAGTTTACTCGCATGAGACTCTACGGTACCAATCCGAGTCACATCACTTTCGTCACCCTTCTTTCGGGTTGCGCTGATTTTCCATCGTAATGCTCGTTTTTCGGTGCTCTGATTTATGGGCTTGTTTGTAAACTTGGGTTGGATAGAAATAATGTGATGGTGAGCACAGCACTTCTGGACATGTACGCCAAATTTGGTCGAATGGATTTGGCTACGGTGGTTTTCGATGTGATGAGAGTTAAAAGTTCGTTTACTTGGAATGAATGATTGATGGGTACATGAGGCATGGGAATATTGAATCTGCAGTTAAAATGCTTGATGAAATGCCTGTGAGGGATGCGATTTCTGGACTGCTTTGCTTAATGGGTTTGTTAAGAGAGATTATTTTGAGGAAGCATTGGAGTATTTTCGAGTAATGCAGATTTCTGGGGTGGAGCCGGATTATTTAACCATTATTTCAGTTCTTAATGTGTGTGCCAATGTCAGGACTCTTGGTATAGGCTTGTGGATGCATCGATATGTTCCAAAGCAAGACTTTAAAGACAATGTCAGGGTATGTAATAATTTAATGGATGTGTATTCTAGATTCGGCTGCATTGAATTTGCTCGTCAAGTGTTTCAAAGGATGCATAAACGAACATTAGTGTCTTGGAACTCGATTATTGTGGGTTTTGCAGTTAACGGGTTTGTGGGGGAACCTTTGGAATATTTCAATTTGATGCAGAAAGGAGTGTTCAAAACAGATGAAGTCAGTTTCACAGGAGCGCTAACCGCCTGTAGCCATGCTGGTTTAATTGAAGACGGGCTTCAATATTTTGACATTATGAAGAAAATTTATAGAGTCTCTCCTCAGATTGAGCATCATGGTTGCATTGTGGATCTTTAAAGCTGTGCAGAGAGATTGGAGGATGCATTAAATGTCGTAGAAAATATGCCTATGGAACCAGATGAAGTTGTGTTGGGTTGATTGCTGGCAGCATGTAGGACTGAGGGTGATGTTGTCTTAGCAGAAAGATTAATGAAGTATCTAGTAGACTTGGAGTCAGATCACATCTATTCAATGTTAGAGCTTCTTTCTTTTGATTTGAAATTATGTGGTTATGTTCCTGAAAACAGTTGCTGGAGAATTATATGAAAATGATTGAGTTTTGGTTGTCAAGTATAAAAACTGAGTTTCTGATTTTCTTCAAAGATGTTAATCATTGCAATTAGGATATGGAAAATAGGGTGATTGATTCTTTACCATAAAAACCCTTGCATTTAGTTTTAAACCTTGTGGTAGGTGAGTTTCTGATTTTCTTCAAAGATGTTAATCATTGCAATTAGGATATGGAAAATAGGGTGATTGATTCTTTACCATAAAAACCCTTGCATTTAGTTTTAAACCTTGTGGTAGGTGAGTTCTTGGCTGATCTATTGTCGGCGATTGTTTCATTAGTAATTTAAGATCAATGGATTCCTAAATGTTATGTATCTTGGATTTCAAGGAAAACTTCATCCCTTGTGATGCAACTTTCTCTATGCCACAACATGGAATCACTATAAATTTCTATTCTAACAAAGCTCAAGTGAAATTCTCCCAGTTGCAGAGTTGATAACTACTTATAACTGAATCTGCTAACTTCAGCTGCTGGACAGCAGCGTTAGCATACCTTTATTCTTGCTAGTTGATATAACGTTTAAAAAAAATTAAAAAAAATAAATCTATAGATTATTCCACATTTTTGAATACATGAAGATGTGTATTTTACAAATATAAGGTAGAGTAGAAAAATAACCTATTTATGATGAAATCCACAATTAGAACAATAAAGATAAGTGTGAAATTGAACACGAGGTGGACTGATAAGGGAGAGGTATATATAAATCTGTACTCAATTACATTACCAAGTTTAAAAGTTTTAATTGAATGATTTAATTTACAAGTTGAATTTGACTGCCCTTTAATTCGAATATATTGCTGATGCCGAAAAACGATCTCAACAGCTGAATTTGTTTCTTTTGGGGAATTACAGCGCGAATCCAAGCTCAAACACCAATATGACCGCAATTTTATGTACCTGACAATCAGAAAACACGGTTAAAATACACCGGTGGGGTTCCGGTGCAGACCCTTCGATGCTTAAGTCAGAAATTGTGTATAAAGAGATAAAAATGAAAGGGAAGAATTGTGAATGAGTTCAAAATAAAGGAATTTTCCGATAGAGGAACTAAAAATCTGGTAAGGAATGTTAAGTCTCTTAGATAGGTCACTTGTAGAGTTTTTGGTTGATTTTTGCTAACCCCCTTCTCTGTTGCCCTCTTCAGCTTAAATAGTCCTTGGTCGTGGGTGGTTACCACCTTAACTTTAGCCCACCTTCTTTAGCAGTTGCGAGTGGTTAATAATTGGAGACGGTTTAACAAATCGTGGCGTACAACTTTCCTAAAAATTAGGATATGTTATTTAAACCAATAACTTTGCATGTCAAGCTAATTCTCGGGTCGGACAAATAAATTTTGAGGTCGTATTTCTTCGTTTCCAGGTGGGACCGTGAATTTTCTTGTGGCTCATATAGGTTCAAGGTTGTATTTTTAAACCCGGTTGTTCACATAAATCTCAGGTCGTATTTGTAAACCAGATTGCCAACATAGGCTCCAGATCGTACTTACGAGGTCAACTTGATACTAATGAGTTCTGAGTAGATTGGAGTTGACCATATTTTCAAACGTTACCAGAAAAATCCAACCCAAACACCAGTCCCCTAGTTTTCAATACCGAAAGTAATTGCTGGTGTTCGAAACTAATTATTTAAGATTAGAAAATTTTTTCTCAAACCCAACACCAGTCCCCTAGTTTTTAATACCGAGAAGGTACAATCGGTGATGAAAACTTGAGCAGAAATAACTAGACAATCAATAACAATAACGAGAAAAACTAATAATTATGCAAGCCTTTTATTATAAAGTGAATTGTTAAATTAAGGAAGATAATAAAGAAAAAGTGAAAGAAGTAATAAAGTGGTGAGAATTGATTAAATTTACAAATTAATGAAAAATAAAAGCAAGAAATGAGTGCGAATTTATAACTAGCACAGATTTAATGAATGAAAGTAGAATAAAGTTAAAATAGCAAAATTAAAATGAAAAAGGAATTTGATGATGGGCATCACGTGTGGCTGTGACGAATAAATAAAGTAAAATCAAAGAAAGTAAAATTAAAATGAAAAAGGAATGGGTATTGGGCATCACGTGTGGCCTAAAGAGAATTTGAAATTGAAATAGCAAATACCGTGCTTGACTGCAGCCATCTGACAAACCGGTCACACTCCACACCATCATAGCCGTCCGTTTTCTACAGCCAGGATTTTAATGATTTGTTTGTCTTGATTGTTATTCTCTACGGCCACCCCGTGCATGACCTAGGTTTTTCCTCCTTTCCAACTTGTGCGGCTGATTTTGGGAGTTCGTCTTTATCAGCATGAATGGCACACGAGTCTTGGTGAGTTCAGTTTTCCTTCTCCATCCGCTGCTTTCCCATTTTTTTTTCTTTTTTTGAAAATCCAACTTCTGGTTTTGTCAAAACCCGAAGTTCTTTTCCTTCCTTTTTTTTTTTTTGTTGTTGGCGAATGCTGGGCTCATGGTAGTGTGTACTGTTGATGTAGTGAATACTGTGCTGCTTGCTTTTGTCGTTCCTGCATACTATAGAATCTATCTGGGTTGCAAACAACTTTGGTGGGTTGCCTCGTTTCAAGCATTATCTGGCTGTTGCATTCTTGTATTTATGAATGAGAATTTTATTGAGCGTTGGGATGGTTGTGCTGTGTACTGTGTTGCGTGTAAGCTCTGATGAATAAAGTAAAGTGACATTGGTAGTGAAGGGTTGCTGTCGTTTAGCTGGGTTAACAGTGGAGATGTTGATGCATTGTGTGTTGGCATTTGAATGAGGAATTAGGTTTTTAAGCGTATATGTTAGGCAATAATGGAGTTTAGGGATGATAATGATTCCCTTTGTAGTATTCAATTGAGAATGGGTGGTAATGGGGAAAACGAATGAGATAGTGAAGTTGAGTTAAACGATAGTGCGATAGAGAATGATTCCGAGAGAGCAAGAATCGAAATTCATGGGCAAGCTAGTGGCGAATCTAGTACACAACTTAGTGATGACGAAGATGATCATGAAGAATATGGTGTAAACAGAATAAACTTCGATACAATAGAAAAAGACATCGAAGAGTTAAGAAAGGAATATCACATTCCCGACGATATTACGCTTAGGTTACTGGGGGAAAATGAGATGGTCAATAAATTGGAGGACGGAGAAACCGCAATTTATATGGAGATGTTTAGACTTGGTTTCAGGTTACCAATTCAACCTTATTTTGCTCGGATGTTGGTAAGGTTGGGTCTGAGTCCTGGTCAGCTTGATCCGAATGGTTGGAGGATTTTAGGTGGTTCAACTTTGTTTTGTTCGGTCCACACAACATACATACCACCTAATATCCTCCAACCATTCGGATCAAGCTGACCAGGACTCAGACCCAACCTTACCAACATCCAAGCAAAATAAGGTTGAATTGGTAACCTGAAACCAAGTCTAAACATCTCCATATAAATTGCGGTTTCTCCATCGCCCAATTTACTGACCATCTCCTCTTCCCCCAGTAACCTAAGCGTAATATCATCGGGAATGTGATATTCCTTTCTTAACCCTTTGATGTCTTTTTCTGTTGTATCAAAGTTCATTCTGTTTACACCATATTCTTCATGATCATCTTCGTCATCACTAAGTTGTGTATTAGATTCGCCACTAGCTTGCCCATGAATTTCGATTCTTGCTCTCTCGGAATCATTCTCTACCGCACTATCGTTTAACTCAACTTCATTATCTCATTTGTTTTCCCCATTACCACCCATTCTCGATTGAATACACAAAGGGAATCATTATCATCCCTAAACTCCATTATTGCCTAACATATACGCTTAAAAACCTAATTCCTCATTCAAATGCCAACACATAATGCATCAACATCTCCACTGTTAACCCAGCTAAACGACAGCAACCCTTCACTACCAATGTCACTTTACTTTACTCATCAGAGCTTACACGCAACACAGTACACAGCACAACCATCCCAACGCTAAATAAAATTCTCATTCATAAATACAAGAATGCAACAGCCAGATAATGCTTGAAACGAGGCAACTCACCAAAGTTGTTTGCAACCCAGATGGATTCTATAGTATGCAGGAACGGCAAAAGCAAGCGGCACAGTATTCACTACATCAACAGTATACACTACCATGAGCCCAGCATTCGCCAACAACAAAAAAAAAAAGGAAGGAAAAGAACTTCGGGTTTTGACAAAACCAGAAGTTGGATTTTCAAACAAAGAAAAAAAAATGGGAAAGCAGCGGATGGAGAAGGAAAATTGAACTCACCAAGACTCGTGTGCTATTCATGCTGATAAAGACGAACTCCCAAAATCAGCCGCACAAGTTGGAGAGGAGGAAAAACCTGGGTCATGCACGGGGTGGCCGTAGAGAATAACAATCAAGACAAACAAATCATTAAAATCCTGGCTGTAGAAAACGGACGGCTATGATGGTGTGGAGTGTGGCCGGTTTGTCATATGGCTGCAGTCAAGCACGGTATTTTCTATTTAAATTTCAAATTCTCTTTAGGCCACACGTGATGCCCAATACCTATTCCTTTTTCATTTTAATTTTACTTTCTTTGATTTTACTTTATTTATTCGTCACAGCCACACGTGATGCCCATCATCAAATTCCTTTTTCATTTTAATTTTGCTATTTTAACTTTATTCTACTTTCATTCATTAAATCTTTGCTAGTTATAAATTCGCACTCATTTCTTGCTTTTATTTTTCATTAATTTGTAAATTTAATCAATTCTCACCACTTTATTACTTCTTTCACTTTTTCTTTATTATCTTCCTTAATTTAACAATTCACTTTATAATAAAAGGCTTGCATAATTATTAGTTTTTTTCGTTATTGTTATTGATTGTCTAGTTATTTCTGCTCAAGTTTCCAACACCGATTGTACCTTCTCGGTATTAAAAACTAGGGGACTGGTGTTGGGTTTGAGAAAAAATTTTCTAATCTTAAATAATTAGTTTCCAACACCAGTAATTACTTTCGGTATTGAAAACTAAGGGACTGGTGTTTGGGTTGGATTTTTCTGGTAACGTTTGAAAATATGGTCAACTCCAATCTAGTCAGAACTCATTAGTATTGAGCTGACCTCGTAAGTACGACCTGGAGCCTATGTTGGCAATCTGGTTTACAAATACGACCTGAGATTTATGTGAACAACCGGGTTTAAAAATACAACCTTGAACCTACATGAGCCACAGGAAAATTCACCAGTCCCACCTCGAAACGAAGACATACGACCTCAAAATTTATTTGTCCGACCCGGGAATTAGCTTGACATGCAAAGTTATGGTTTAAATAATGTAGCCTAATTTTTAGGGAAGTTGTACTCCACGATTTGTTAAACCGTCTCCAATTATTAACCACTCGCAACTGCTAAAGAAGGTGGGCTAAAGTTAAGGTGGTAACCACCCACGACCAAGGGCTATTTAACCTGAAGAGGGCAACAGAGAAGGGGGTTAGCAAAAATCAACCAAAAACTCTACAAGTGACCTATCTAAGAGCCTTAACATTCCCTACTAGATTTTTAGTTCTTCTATCGGAAAATTCCTTTATTTTGAACTCATTCACAATTCTTCCCTTTCATTTTTATCTCTTTATACACAATTTCTGACTTAAGCATCAGAGGATCTGCGCCGGAACCCCACCGGCGTATTCTAACCGTGTTTTCTGATTGACAGGTACAGAAAATTACGGTCATATTGGTGTTTGAGCTTGGATTCGCGCTGTAATTCCCCAAAAGAAACAAATTCAGCTGTTTAGGTCGTTTTTCAGCATCAACATATATCGAATATGATTTTCCAAATGATTTAGTTTTTAAGCTCAATTAGTTTTAAACATTTGCACAAATTTAGAATATAACCAAAGAAAATTTTTACATCAAGTTCAGAAATAAAATGAATCTATATAATTCCATATGACGGCTGAGGAGAGAGTATTTAATAACTTAGAATAGAAAATAACAATTTTTCATAATTAACAATCATAATTGGAACAAAATAGATTATTAGAAATTTAACACAAAAATTTATAATTTCACACTAATTTTGTAATAAAGCTGATTTTTTTTTTTCGTTTTCATGCTGTTCTTGCTCTTATGCAATTTAATTAATTACAACAAAGCTGATTTAAAGTTGGAAATACTTTATAACATTAAGGTTTTTTGTTTGGTTTTACGTCCGCAATTTTCTTTTGTTTCTTTTTTAAGAAATTTTCTTTAGCCTTAAAGATTAGTCGGTCCGTTGTGTTGTTATATTTTAGTGATAATAAAATCCCTCGAATTGTGGCCGTTTAATGCATAAAAATGCAAAGTTTTTATTGCCTACTTGATCATTAATCTGTTTGAAATATTGTTTTAGAGCATTAAATGATTTAAATCTGGTGGGATATTGCAACTCAAAAAAATTATCTAAGATGCATGGATGAGATTTTTCGAGCAGTTATTGATCCATAATTCAACAATCACTCCATTCAACTAATTACGAGGAATTAGTATTGACACAATATCAGTTAAAATATTATACTTTCTTATTATATGTTCTTGGATCCTCTTCTATATTGCTAAACAGATTTAACAGTCTAGTTCAAAGGACATATTCGATACATTGTTTTATTTTATCTTTTCTGTTTATGACATATTTCTTCAACTTTGGCCATTTACTGTGAAGTTAGAGAGACTCTAAAATACCCCTGTAATATTACACTCATTTAATGCATGCATGATATGTGTCAATATATTAAATATAATTTTTTAAAAATAAATGCAAATATGTGTTAATCTTATGAAATATATTAAATCGAAGAAGTTAAAGAGACTCGATATCCATTTTAAACTAAGGATTTGGAGGATTGAAGGCCCAACATATTGTAGAAATCGAAGATCAGCAGTTCTTTTTTGATGTAATACTAGCTGAATTGAGAAACTAATTTTGAATGTAATATAATAGAGTATAGAACGATAATGATATGAAATAGTTTTTTTTTTAAAAAAAAAAAATCTATAGATTGTTCCACACTTTTGAATACATGAAGAAATATAATTTATAAGTATAAGCTAGAATAGAAAATTAACTCATTTATGATAAAAAACCACAACTGGAATAATTAAGATAAGTATGAAACTGAACAAATAGTCGACTGATAACAGAGAGGTATTAAACATGTAACTCAATCACCATGCCAAGTACTTTTTTTTAATAACAAAAATTATATATATATATATATATATATATAATAAACCAAACCAGAGATTGTTACAGGTGAACAAGTGTACAGTTTCATCAGGGGATCTTGATCTTCTAACCAAGCTTGGTAATCAGAATATGAAAAATCTACTTTTGCCATAATGTGGGCTACTGTATTACAATTTCTGGGAACATGTTTGACACGAAATTGATTTGACTCCGCTGTGAGTTCCCTAGTATCGAAGAGGCAAAGCCCTGAATCTTTGGCCAACTTAATCCCTGCTAAAACAGATTCTGTTCTTTTGATTCGTTTACAACGGCATCCGTTTTGATATTGTAGCAGTTTGCTTCTGGGAGACTCCATTGAGTCAATGCGATTCATTATGGCTGAATTGCCTTGGAAACCTGAATAGAGGAGTCAAGTTTAGCTTCTAAAGAAAAGTCTCAAGTTTAGCTTACATTTAGCCAGAAAAATCCTTTTGATGGGTTATAAGGTAAGTCATCTTTGGCTCGCTAGTTGACATTGCTGGCTCATATATATATTATTCATGCTAGGCTTTCTCTTCTTCCACAACCACTTCAAATTATAGCTTTACCTGTTTGCATGATTGGCATTATGAAACTTTGAGCACGCATGCTAGCTTACATACTGACGATTTGTGAGATATAATTATATGCGCTTTTGATAATAGATTAATTTGGCACTGATATTTTCTGTTTAATAATAGCTTGGATGCATTAATTTTTCCTTCTTCTTTTTTTTTTAATTTGTAGGGCTGGGGCATCATTGCTTGCTATGAAGCTTTACAGCAAAAATTAAATGACTGGAGCACGAAGTGATGAATTGAAGATGAGCCATGAAGTTTTAATTTAATTGAATGATGTCAAGTCCCAGGGTAGAATATAAACTTCTATGTAAAAACTGAAGAATCCAGCGTATTTGACGAAGAGAATATGCATTAATTTTGGGTAAAATGTCAAAATTATAAAGCTAAAAGGCCCAGTCACAACAAAAAGAAAAAATGCTGCAAGTTAAAAGAAATACATTATTTACTTTGAGTTTACTGGTCAGATTGTATCTATGTCACGCTTGATCCATGTATAGCAAGAATCAGTCATTATGATTGTTATATATAGACTTTGAGTTTACTGGTCAGATTGTATCTATGTCACGCTTGATCCATGTATAGCAAGAATCAGTCATTATGATTGTTATATATAGACGAAGGTGTTTGATAAAATGAATTAAGTGTTTGGCAAATTGTCTCAGTGAGCACTCCTTCAGCGGCCGTCGTCATCAAGTTACATGAACCGATAAAAGGCAAGTGACGTGTAAGCGAATGACAGTTGAGGAGTCAGGTGACTCAGTAATCGATCAAGAATGCTCTAGGGCATGCAATAGAAGATAATCTCAAGGTTGGAATGAAAACAAATGGAGCTGTACTTAATAGAAGGACAATCACAGCAACTATTAGATCAAAGTCACAATGTCCTTATATAGGATCAATTTTCAGCCGTGTATAGTAAAATATTATTACACATCTTGGTCGCAAAATCAGTTTGTATATGCATATATATTCAAGAAGAAATGAACATATAGCGTGTTGTACAATTTTTTGTTCGTTTACTTTCTAACTTTTAAAATTTTTGACTTGATTCTTAAAATAAGATGATTAGATGAATGTGGATCTGATTCTGATTTAAGTTGTGATGGTCTTTTACAGAATGTGTACCACGTGTTATAACAACGAATGGCAAAGATCTAATTAGCCGAGATAGATACAGCCTTTGAATTACCCAGATCCTTGTAAAACTCTTCCTTGTGGCTGTAGTAGCAAGGCAAGTCATTTTTGGCTACCAAACAAGGGCTTTAATCTTGTTGTTAGGCTACTGTCTTCTCTGAAATTTGTGCTTTAGTTGGATGCCAATATTGTATTTCAAATTCTCTCTACTTCTAGCCGATGAAAGAACAGTGATCGTTTCCCCACCTCTGTATTGTACAAGCTCACCAAACAGGAATATATTCTAAATGTGCAATGTATTTATTTCGTGTCCCTGCAGATTAAGAAATGTAACAGAATTTCAGCAAAGAAAGAAAGTACACAAGGTTCAACTAGCTTCTAATAAACCAGTAGCATATACTTGATTTGATGTATCACATTTGGCTGTGATAGCCTTGGTTCACTCTGCTCATATAGCTTCAGTTATTATAAAATTATAAATTTGCAGAGACACTGTTCTTAATTGTCGATGCTATAACTTGTCATCCACTTGCCCTTTTCCTTTGAGTTGACTACATATATGGAGACTAGTATGACTTAGCTGGATATTCACATACTACAAATTGGGCCAGAAGCATATAATCTAACAAAGAGGAGTGTGGAATTGACCAATAAAGTTGTGGGGAATCCTTGTAAAGCTCTAGCATCATTTCAAGTCAATGCCTTCGCCGCTAAAAAGAAGATGGAAAGTTTATTAATTTTATCCATATTTTGGTAATCTAGTGTCAGCTACCATATTATTATTTTGTGGATAAACAAGACGTATATAAATCTTAGTTCTTAGTAATGGCAATAAAAGCATAGTGAACTAAAAGCAGTATGAGCTGAATTGGAATCTACAGAGCATCTCCAATGAAGCAAAATCAGATCTTACTTCACCTGGTGTACATGAGTAACATGACAAATACTATAATAGCAGCAGATGAATCTTGCTTGTAACATTGTATGGCCAACCATGTATAAAAACAATACATCCTCAATTTGGAGAAGCTGGAGGTTTGATTATGTGCATCTCTAATCGGAAATTTCAGGGCGAATTAATAAGCAAGTTGGCCTTTGCTGAAATAAGGAGCGCTTCATGACGTCCCTTTTGGGAAAAAAAAAAGAAAAAAAATATAATACCTCTTTTGGCAGTAAGAATATAATCAAGCAATATGAGCATTGCACATTTGGGACTCTGAAAGTCTCAATTATGGAGAATATATTCACTTAGGCAAGCATACTGACCCAGAGTGGTGGGCAAAATAAAACAAAATAAAGAGTCATCACGAATTGTGCAAATTTATGGCAGCATATTGACTTTGCGATCTGCGTCCAAACTGTACTCTTCCATAAATAGGGACTTCAAACACGTAATTTGACATCCAATTAGCAAAGCATGAAAATCATCGAAAGAGTAGCTTAGCTTGAAGATAAAGAGCCTTGTTTGATAGCCAAGGATGACTTGCCTTGCTTCTAAAGAAAGGTCTCTCAAGTTTAACTTAGCTACATGTACAGCAAGAATCCTTGTGCAGGTTCTAGGGCAAGTCGTCTTGGGCTATCTTGACAGGCTCTTATCATTCATGCTAGGCTTTCTCTTCTTCCATAACCACTTCAAAATATTGTTGACTATCGCATATGTTCCCTAATAATTATGCAGCCAACACTTAAAACTATATATTCCATTTGAGGAAGATGATGAATTTTGAGAAAAGAGTCTTACATGAAGATTGGAGTCTTGTTTGATAGCCAAGAATGACTTGCCCGCTGCTCCTAATTAAGTGTGGATCAACTCACTAAATTCTTCTTCTGTAAGTACAAATAATTACAAACTTTTACTTTGGTTTCGGGCAGTCAACTTGGCAAAGCTGACAGACTCACTTTTCATGCTAGGCTTTTCTTCTCTCCCAAGCACCACACAAATTTTGAGGTCAATTGGAAGTTCTACTCGATTATTGAATTGTGTCGAGCCTGAAGTTCAAGTAAATACTTGTATTGCAAGTCCAAGCAAGACAAAATTTCAATGAATCAAAATCCGCTGCCATGCATTTGAACATTAAATTTGTTATGACAAATTCCCACAAATTTCAAAACTATCATCCAGTGAATAGAACATATATCAAACAAAGAAAAGTATCTTTTATGACAGATAATGGCAATTCTTGGGCACAAAAATGTTTTGATCAACTACTTTATCATTCCATTTGGTAGTGCAGGACGAATGAAAATAGTCTGATCAATTAAAAATACTATACATTAACATTATGGTACATATAGTTTGGATACATAGTTTATATTCTAATCAATGTGTCATCGACCATTAATTACAAGTGCTAGATGTTAGCTGGCTTTATTTTTATCATTAATGATAAAATTTGAAGATTGGTTCATAATGATAATTTTCTAGTAATGTAAAAGAAAATTTGAATTATTTACTTTACCAGATGAATTTGACAGCTCTTTTAATTCGAAAAGATCGAGTTTTCCAAAGAATTTTGTTAATCTTTTTTTTTATTAGATGGGGCTCAAACAAGCGAGCTAAACAGGAATAAGACGGGGTTGAGTAACCCCAAACAAGTCGTGCACAATAATTGAATAAATACCCACAGGCGGGCTAGAAAATAAGTGCAACCCATGGGGGTATGAATGAACCATGTTTGCCATAAAATCCGCCGCTGAATTTGCTTCCCGATAAATACGGGTTATGGAAATCTGCCAGTTTCTGTTAATAAACTCCCGGATAGCAGCAACTAAAGCATAGAATTCGTTAGGCACAATCACCTGCTTCGAGATCAATTGAGTAACACAAAGGCTATCCACTTCAACCAAAAGACGTTTTATGCCAGCCTCCCAAGCTAGACGTAATCCTTGGTACAAACCCCAAAGCTTAGCCATTAGCACCAAACTTTTTCCAATATTCATACAAAATCCAGATATCCAGTGGCCGACAGAATCTCGAATAATACCACCAGCTCCTGCACCCTCAGCTTTTCTACAAGATCCATCCGTATTCAATTTGCACCAAGGCCATGGAGGTGGAAGCCATCCAATAAAAATTTCCTTCCTCCGCGGCTGCTAACTTATGTGGGAATTATTTAGTCTATGGATTTCGTTAGCCTTGGCCATAATATCTAAATATATTGTTGAGTTGTCCGCCAACTTCCCATCCATGAGAAAATGATTCCTCCAATACTATAATCTCCACACCGCTACGCCGAATATACACTCCCAAGATAATGGAGAGGGAATTTTCCACTTATTTTGTAAATTCCCAATAGTCCAATCTCGTAAAGTAGACTGAAAGAAGGAGAATTGATGCCGAGCTGGAACAAGCCGAAGCCAAACCCGCTTGATGCAATGACAATCTCTCAAGACGTGAATAATATCCTTAAGTGGAGTCCCACAATGATCACAACCCATAGAAACCGGAATATGCCGCCTAGATAGTTCACTCCTGGTCTTTAACTTCGCATGCAGAACCTGCCAAAGAAAGATGTGTGTTGCTTGTGGCCCCTTCCAAGACCATGCTAGATTCCATGCATTATCAGTAGCAGTGAATTCCAGCTGATATAGAGACTCATATGCCGAGCGAACCGTAAAGTTGCCACTTGGCTTAAAACGCCAGTATATTTTATCAACACCAAGAAGATGATTATGAGGCATTACCGAAGCAATTTGCATCAGGATAAAATTAGGAAGCAAATGTTCGAAAGCTGACCAGTTCTAGCCCCCATGCACGTTTATAAAATCACTCACCTTAGCGTTAACCAACTCTTGAGGTACTGGATGAACAACGAGGTAGATCAAAGGGCATTGCTTCGTTGCCCAGCAGTCTAGCCAAAAGCGAGTTCGAGCTCCATCACAGACAGCCCAGCGAGCTCCCTGCATGGTGGCTGACCACGTGCTCTTTATGGCCTTCCAGATTCTAGAACCTTGTTTCTTAGGGAGGGACAACGGTAAGTGTCTAAGATCCAACCCATACTTTGAGCAAATAACCTTTACCTACAACTTGTCCGAGTTTGAAACAACTTCCCAGCTCAGCTTCATCAACAAAGCCTGATTCATCATATCCAGCTTCTTGAACCCTAGGCCACCTTTAAGTTTCAGCATGCAAATTTTGTTCCAACCCACCATGCTCATCTTATGGCTCTTCGACTTCCCATCCCAAATAAACCCACGGTATGACTTCTAAAGCTTCCCACGCACCGGAGCCGGGAGTAAAGTTGTCTGCATTGCGTAAATTGGCATTGCTTGAAGCACCGAATGAGCCAAGGTGATTCGGCCAACAAAGGATAAGTGAGCTACATTCCAGCCCGTGAGCCGTTTATCCACCTTGTCAAGAATCGATTGGTTGGTAGCTCTATTCACTCTCGAATGGATAAGTGGCATTCCAAGATAACACCCCAAGTCATTTGTAGCCGAATAACCCAACACATCACTGAAGAGCTGAGCTTCTCTTGACACTACATTCTTCGAGAAGTAAATTTTAGTTTTCGACTTATTGACCTTCGCTTCAGAGCTCCGGCAGTAGTTCTCTAAAACTGCATCTATAGTATAAGCCTGATCAATTGACGCCTCTGCAAAAAGGAGCAAATCATCTGCAAAAAAAAAAATGCGTTAGAGGAGTTCCATGCTTGGCCAACCGAATAGGCTTCCAGTTGCCATCCCTCACGGCTTGGGTTATTCCATGACTCAACCGTTCAATGCACAAAACAAAAATATAAGGAGACAACAAATCTCCCTGACGAATTCCTCTCTCCGAGACAAATTATATTGTAGCCTCACCATTCCACAAAATACTCATTCGAGCCGAAGTGACACATTCCATGACAAGTCGAGATAACTGGATCGGGATACCAGTTTGTTGGAAAGTATCGAAAATAAAGGACCAATTAAGCCGATCATACGCTTTCTCTATATCCACCTTGATAGCCATAAACCCTTTTTCCCCCGTCTTCTTTCGCATGGAGTGAACCACTTCCTGAGCAACAACAATATTATCAATAATAGAGCGGCCGGGTACAAAGCTAGTCTGATGGGGACCTATGAGTTCAGGCAACAAGGCTTGCAATCGGTTAGCAACTATTTTAGTCACTGTTTTATAAGCAACTGTGCACAAACTGATAGGCCTAAACATACTTAGGCTAGTAGGGTGCTCCACTTTAGGAATCAATACCAAAAGGGTAGTATTGATTTCTTAGGGGATCTTGCCCGAACTAAAAATATCAACCATAAACTTGCAGAAGGAGGGCCCCACAACTGGCCATTGAGACTGGTAAAAGATGGCATGAAGTCCATCAGTACCTGGAGCTTTGAGGGGTTTCATACTAAAAATCACTCTTTTAATTTCATCGTCCAAATCTGAGGCGGCAGTACTCTTCAAATCATAAGCATTCAAGATTGGGAATAAATTCGGTACCTGATAACTTTGAGGGGTTGTAGCTTCACTTTTGTATAAGGACGAAAAATACCCAATTGCATGATTACGAATCTCTTCCTCACTATAAAGCCAGTTTCCCGAAGTATCTTGAATAGCTTCAATTCTATTTCTCCGTCGTCTTGCAATGGTTTTTTGGTGAAAAAAATTCGTGTTCCTGTCCCCGTGTAGAAGCTCGCCTTTCCTAGATTTTTGCCACCACAGGATTTCCTCTTGACCCATCACCATCTCCAACTCGTTCTGTAACCTAGCCTCTAACCGCACAAGCCCTCGGGAGCTATAACTTTCTAAGGCTGCTTGAATCCCATTTATACGAGCCATTAGTCGTCATTTTCGCTGAAAAATATTCTCAAACACCTCCCTATTCCACTTTTGAACCGCCTGGACAAAATGGGATGCCGCATCTCTATAATGGGCTTGAGGATCCCACACTTTCTTAACAAAAGAATTGAAGTGTTCATGAGTCAGCCAAGGTGCAGAAAAAGGGAAAGGCCTAGTTCCCCGATGTCTGGAATCAGCTTTCTCAAAACGAACCAGCACCGGCCTGTGATCTGAAGCAACCTTCGGAAGGTGAAGAACAGAATTGTCTGTAAATTTTATTAACCAATCACTATTACAGAGAGCTCTGTCAAAACGTTTAAACAGAAGTCCACGAGACCAAGTAAGCCGAGGCCCTTTAAATTTTAAATCAAAAATTCGGTGCCCATCAAACCACTTGCGAAAATTACCGCAAACTCCTGAATTCCGTGTAACACCCCTCTGCTTTTCAGAAGCATACAAAATAGAATTAAAGTCCCCACCAATTAGCCAAGGCCCTTGAATTGACATAGCAATGCTATCCATATGCTTCCACAGCTGTCTTTGCAACATTGGGTTTGGGCTAGCATATACCGCCGTTACCCAAGACATAAAAACATTATTCCTACATATTTTAAAGTGAATAAACTGCCTATGGTTCAGCAGCACCTCCACCTCTATGTTAATCTTTCAATTTAGTTGTAGGTATGTGTACAAATTCACAGGATAACTAAAAGAAAATGTTGATATAAAAGTTCAGAAATAGAATTAATGTATAAAAATTCCATGAAAAAATAACCCTTTTATCATAATTAACCATTAAAATTGGAAAAAAAAATAGATGAATAGAAATATAACACAAAATAATTGCAGGATTTATAATTTCATACTCAATTTTGTAGTAAATCTTATTTTTGTCATGCCGTTCGTGCTCAAGTGCATTTTAATCAATTAAAAGAACAACTACTCGTAGACATTATTTCTTCATGAATAAAACTTTCATAATGTTTTGCAGTGTTGAACGAATCACACTTGAGTTCAAAAAATTAATATTTACGTGTCTTTTGAACTAACAAATCATTTATTATTGTATAAAAAATAAGAAGAGGTTCCGAAATTATGATTTGTAGATATTATTTCAAAAACAAAATATTTGACACCAGATATTTAAAAAGTTCAAGTTTTAACTTGACATTGGAGTTTTCCAAAATATACTAAAAATTGATGAGAAATGTATCGGCCTAGTAATTTCTTTCTCTGCTTCTTATTTTATCACTTCTCAAACTCTTATAATCATAAGCAAGGTAAATTAAATATATCCAGTGCTACATAGAGCTTCAAAACTACGTATTATACCATAGTGATAGTTCAAAGTGCAAGTTCTTTTAATATGAATATTACCATAATAACATTGATGTCCTGAAATGCAGAAATGTTTTTCTTCTCTTGTTTTAAAAAATTACTTTATGAAAGTAGTCCAGTAGTTAAATACATTTTTGTCTCTCATTGGTTGTTTCTCAAAAGAAATGATATCAAAATTATAATTATCTAACAACGGGTGGTGGCTACATTCAACACGAAAGATACATCTAATAACTCAAAACATGTTGACAATCAAATAACACTTCAATTTTTAAATGCCACTCGAGTTAATGTAAGTTTACATACACTTAGCATGGTCGTTTAATTAACAAGAGTCATTAATCCAGCATCATCCCGATCGATCGCTGCCACATTGATCTCCTGCGTCATAATGCGTACAAAATTACAAAATTAATTCGAAACGATGGCTGCGGGTTGGTTATTGGAGTAGTACGTACATGATTCCAATCCACAAATATGCTGTAACCCGAGAGTAATCTTTACTCGATTTTGATTGTGATCTGTGACTATCAACGACTCATCAGCTCCAAAAATGTCACCTCCTATTCTCCTTCGACAGTCATATCACCAGCTGTTTCCATATACTCTTAACAATCAATTTGCACTTATCTAGTTATCTTCCCTTTTATGTAACAAAATTCTCACATATTCGATTTGACTTCTTCGTCATATTTTATCATGTTAAACTTCTTTAAATTTGAAAAGTAAGTGAATTAACTTTAATTCGTTAGTCATGAACATGAAAAATACAGTAAGCTAAGAACAGATGCATGCCATAAGTAATTAATTATATATGCATTCACGTGCACAAATATTACCATACGGCTAGTTGGCAGGGGAGTGCAAAATACTTGAACTGCTTTCCCATACAGAAAACGGCATATATGTTACTTTTCATTCCATATATATACCAGCCAAAAAGTTCCTTATATATTACAAAACAAAACGACGTTCCCAGCTAGCATGCGGCCGCATATATGTATATAACATTCATGGAGTTCTTGGCTTCTTGGGGCTGCCATTGTGGTGCAATGGGTCTGGTCCAGAAGGAACCACCCTCAACTCCGAACCACCCACCATCATGTTCTCATTACCACTTGTTATTGCATGCAGCAGCCCCCCAGTCCTTGCCGGTAATTGTTTCTCACTCAAAAGCTGCATCAATCAACAATTTATTTTTTAATATCATTTACATAACATGAAAAATAAAATAAAAATAAAAATAGAACAACCACCTTTCTGTTTTGCAAGTCCATTTCTCCATAATAGCAACCAATATTCTCAGTACCAGCAGAATCTGAAAAGATGAACATAAAAATAAAATCCCACTTAACTTATATTTAGGAAATAGGAAATAACACTAGATTGGTACATTAGTTAGAGAGAGAGAAAGAGAGAGAGACCAGAATGTTCTTGCATGATGACCGAAGAAAAGAGCAGCAGCAAAGCTACAAACGTGAAGAAGAGAAGCCCTAGACCCACAAAAGAAACCTTAGATTTGGAAACCATTTTTTTTTCTGTGTCTTTCTTGTTAGTATTGAAAAGCTAGACGAAAGAGATATGAAGCCAACGCATGAATTGCAAATGCAAGAGGCTAAATTTATAGAGGAGGAGAGATGCTGCAAATGATGCTCATGCAGCCGTTTTTAAGAGAAATGATTATTATAATAAACAAAAACTGTGAAAATAAGATATACGCGATCGATTACGATGCTGACGGGCGCCGTCTTTGAATGGACCGTCACTAGTCACTACCCCCAACGGAGTGCCGGGTGATCTCAGGCACGTGCCACGTAAAATCGTATCTTCACAAACACGACGTCGTGTCGATGCTATAATGTCAAATTACACAACGTACGATCATCGTATGTACGTAGTTACCGTTATGCTTCGAATACTTTTTCAGTTACCTGTTTTAGCCTGTTCTGACGTGAATTAAAGGGCGACTGTATAAACTGAATCTCTTTTCAATTCTTTTTTTTTTTGGAATAATTTCTTTGCAATTTTATATTTATTTACCATCATTATATTTCTTTCTCGGATAATTTTTTAGTGGGCGTAGATATATTTGCTTATGTGTGGAGTAAATGTATCACTTCCGGTTGGTATAAATTTTTTAGTTATATTGAGTAGACCTCTAAACGGTGCACTCATAAATAATAAATTATAATAAATCAAAAATTATCATTGAAATACTATGTCATTACCTGTGAAGACTAAAAACTAATGATGAAATTATTACATACCCTATTCGTGAATTTTTTATTTTTTCCAAGACATTCATAAATCTCTGTATAGTTTTATTATGTAGTAAGCAAAAACTTGCATACGGTGTAAATAAAATTGTATAAGTAGTAGATGTATAGTTAGAGCAGCTGCTAAAGTGCTAATTTAAATTATATGAACTTAGAGTTGGTCTAAAAATATTTTTTTATGATTCTCTAATTATTTGAGAAACAATAACGGAGTCAAACTATAAAATTAATTTTAGTCAATATAAATTATAAATTATGTACCTTATAAACAGCCTGCAGTTAGTTTCTAGCTGGAGAGATTCCCTTTTTGAGGTAAAAGAAAAGTTTCTGCGGCTGATTTGGAATCAGGAGGTTTGAAAAGTTAGGAGTTTGAAAGAAAGGGGGTGGTGATGATGACGATGCTGATGATAATAATGATATAATCTGATTTCACAGGGATGAATTGCTTTGTGCATTTATGGAAGGAAACCAATGGATGCTGATAACTGATACTTGATTTGATCTTTTTCCTTTTCTTTTTTATGATGCCATTTTGCTTTTCTTCATTGAGAATTTGAGACAGCAACTACGTACTAGGCTGTGCTGCTACTGATTTCTAGTTGATAGTACAATTGTTAACAAATGTTGAATTATTAAACTTGAATTACTGTGATTCATATTAATTAAAAAAAAGGCCATTTTATTTAGTTTTAAGTTTTAAGTTTTAACAACCTGGGTGGGTGAATTACGTAGTTTTTCACTAGTTGAATTATAAGGTGATCAAATGTAAATAGTCATGTGCTGTTTTAATTGAACCATATAATATCTTTATGTCAATATTAATTCGTGTCATTATTATTATTTTTTTATTAAGAGGGGCTCTTAACAGAGTTAAGAAATAACAAAGCAGGGATAGACTACCCCATAAATGTCTTGGGAGATAAACTGGAGCACCCGATTAGGTGGAGAGTAAAAAACATGAAGCCCTAAAGGGATAGAACAAGCTAAAGTACCCAAATAATCCACGGTAAAATTACTTTATTGCAAGAATATATTTATATTTTGAAATGACCTGAGAATAATAATAACCCGGTTTCATAGATGTTATAATAGTTGGAATAAACAGGATAAATATGAAAATAAACACGGAGTGATTATTGTGTTAAGAGATTATAAATTTATGTTTTGATTTACAAAATAATTACAAAGAATGACATCTTGTAGACATTACTTGTTCATGAAAGTGTATGTGTCTTTCATTCATAAAGAAATCTGTAATGTTCAATGAATTACACAACTGCTTATTACATTTTAATTTCTATCTTTACAGCAAGCAGCAAGCCTCACCCTTGCCTTAAATCATGCTTGATTTTTTTTTTTTTTTAGCTTTTCTTTCAAAAAAAAGGGGGCTGTTCCACCTTATTTGCGATTGGATGATTAAGAAGAGGGTTGAATTGTGGTCTTACAATTTTAAAAAAAAAAAAATTTGAAATATTGGTGTCTATTAAAAAATATTTTATCAAAATTATGTCATTGTGTTTTGAGTATCAATTATATTTATTGTATGTATTTCTAATATTTAATAATATTATGCTTTAATTTCATGAAATATAAAAGGTGGAATGGCGACGAGAAAGTTAAATACATTTTAATTAAACTAAACATAAGTCAAGAAATATCAGATGTTGATTTTCTTAATACTTTATGAGATGAAAATTAATGTAATTTACTTTTTAATCTGTTAAGACGACAGCTGAAGCAAGAAAAATTGGTTTAAAGATGTATAATATCAATTCATAGAAAAAGTGTTCATTTGTAGATAAACATATACCTCACAATTCATAGAGTATTGTGTAGAGCTATGTTAGGCGGTATACAAGTGTATGACCATAGTTTCCAGCTTCAGAAAAATAAATTATTAGAGGTTAAATTACATAATGAGAATATACGAATTCTAAAATTTTATGGGTTAAAGAGTTTAAACATGTTTAATGGGGGCAAAATTAAATAATAGTAAAATCATCCATGTGGGTTAGTGTGTGTGTGTGTTTTTTTTTTTTTTTTATTTAAGTGTATACTTTTATAATTCTTAAAGGTAGAACTTGAATTTTATTGGTTTATGAGTTTATGGGATTATTTTTATAAATTTAATATAAAGGTTATTTTAATAAATTTAACAAGAACTAATTAGTTTATTTTAATAAATTTAATAAGAACTAATTAGTAACTTAAGTAATTTTCTTTTTATGTTTTTCTAAAATTATTTTTTCCAAAGAGAGCTTGAGCCCCTATTGATCATGAGGTGAATCCAACTCGGATTCCCAACCAAGTTCTTTTAATAAGAATATAACAATAGTCTTATTTTTAATAAAGAGTATTACGATAATTACATTCCTCATAAAACTTGCTACATATATACAAATGCTCAAGCCAACCACAAAAAAGATCCTTCTTTCGTTGTTTAAAAAAATTATTTTCTTGGAGTAATGTAGACTCCTCTCCTTCCTTATCAATTACGAGTAAAGAAAATGCTAAAGTGGCTAGCATTCACAAAAACACGTTGCTTAGACGAAATTTAATTGAACTTGTTTTTAATTAATCATTTTTCAATAAACAAAATAAATTAGGCCCGACCTTATTTTTATCTTCCGTCAAATTTCTCCCTCAAAATCATTTCTATTACGATTAACAAGGTGATCCCAGCACCATTATTTCCATGGATCAGTGTCACATCACCTGCGTCATGCATACAAAATTACAGACTAATTTGGAGTAACAGCTCCAGGTTGGTTATTGCAGTACGCACCCGATTCCACCCGCCAAATGTCGCACCAGCTTCGAGTATACATCTTGAATCTTGATGATTCCATTCCAATCCACAAATATACAGTACCCATAAACAATCATGATCACTGTGTGACTATCAAGTCATCAGCTCTAAAACTGTCAACATCCTCCTCCTTCCACCGTCAATATCACCAGCTGTTTCCATTTACTTTTGACAAATAATTTTCATTTCTCTTTCTTTTTATAGAAATTTTTAGGTGTTGATGCTTTTATTTTATTTTATTTTTTAATATACAAACACATTATTAAATCATATAATTTAATAAAATTAACATTATTTAGTTCATTATAACGCCATATAGTTTAGTATAGTGTCTGTAGTAACTCTATTAAATAATTTAATTTAATAATGTATTGATTTAATAATGTGTTCGACAACAGATTAATCACGTCGTGTAGTTGCTCGAGTGAAATAATAAGTATGGTCAATAGCTACACATTTCATTCACTCATAGTTGTTGGTGGCTTTCTTTCTTTCTTTTTTTTTTTTTTTTGAGACTGATTAATCATCAGATTACTGCATTACACAGATATTTACAACAACTGCTTATTGTAGCAGAGGTATTACACTGATATTTACAATCAGATATACATGATTGGGACTTACATTATTACAATGAATTCTATGAAGTACATGCCCAATACAAATAACCCCTCACAGGAGAGGATGTCCATACTCCACTTGGATTTCGCAAGGGAGAAGGATATAAAGAACATTTAGCCCCCACAATGCTTTTGTAGGGGCTAGAACCGCTGCCCTCACAATGCTTGTGAGGGCAGCAGCCCACCACTTGGGCCAAGGCCGAAGTGGCGGCTTTCTTTCTAAATACACATAATGAAACGAAAGTTCTGGATGAGCGAGTATACTATGATAAGCGAGGCTATGTTATAAGGAAATCAGTGCCGGATCTAGAAAAATAATTTATCGGGGGCTAAATTAGATAATAGTAAAATATGAAAAACTAAAATTTTGAATATATAAAATATTTGCTAATACAGTTATAATTATTCTCTACGCATTTTTATATTTTAAAAATGTTATACAATAGACTCATTATCAATATTATTAAATTTATTGTTTCGTATATAAACAATCAAACTATCATTTATCCCATATGATTCCAAAGATGATTTTTCATGAGTTTCATTACTGAAAATGTTCGCTCTAGTATTATTAGAGAGACTGGAAGAATTAATCATATTTTTGAGAATTGAAAATATTTTGAGTGGTGGGCTATCATTATTTTTAATTAAAATATAAGTTTTTATAATTCTTAAAAGCTAAATTTTAAATTTTAAATTTTATGGGGGTTTTATAATTTATAGTGATTATTTTAATAAATTTTTTATGGGGGCTAATTAAAAAACTAAAATTTTTTTTTTTTTTAATTTTAGAATTTTTTTTTTGGCCAGTGGGGGCTCAAGCCCCCACTAGGCACATGCTAGATCCGCCCCTGAAGGGAATAGGGTTCTTGAAAAAAAAATGAAAGCACCCACATTAAAGAAAGACTACGTTGTATGTATGTTCTTTTTTCACTTTTTCATATCATCATCTTTTTGTAGGGGCCATCTTATGATAATGTTAGTTATATATATATATATATAACAACGTAATAATGCTACTAATAAATAAGAACATAAATTTTAATAAACTAACATATAAAAAAAATACAGATCCTAATTTATTATAATCTATCATTTTTTTATTTTAGTGAGATACTTATTTTGTTCAAATATGGTACCCTTTTTTCGTAAATTACATTGTAGTCCCTCTTATTTGTTGAAAAGTGAAAAAATTAGAAGTTTTGAAATTTTAATATATAAGTCCAAAATATTTCTACAATTTAGACTTAAGAGTATATTTTTGTTATTTATATTTGAATACTAAACCATAATTGATTATTATGAAATTTTTTAACATTGTCATTTGGTCATATTATTATTGATAAATTAAAATTTAATTACATATTTAAATTATGTATTATTGATTAAATAGATTTTATACTGTTTCTAAAAATTGTTTAATATTATTGATAAATTAATATATTTTATTATATATTTAAATTATTTATTACATATTATATTATTTTCCAAAAAAAAAGAATTTACGTATTAATTTTTTTTTCAAGTTATTGGCCTTATACTATCATTAATTTTAATAGTAAATTAGATCACTTGATCAAATATATAAAATTTAAAAATTATCCAAAATTATTTGTCAAACTTTTGATTATTTTACTTTTTTGAAAAACAATGGAGATGTCAATGTTAAAAACCAAATAGAATACATCTATGCCTTTGAAGCAAGTTTTGCGTTAAATCTAATGGGTAACTCATAGATGGACAAAATATGGGGTACCATGCACTAAGTGCACGGTAGCTAGACCCTTCTTTTAAATCACACTACTACATAGACCAAAGAATTAATAGTAGGACTTTTGTTGATAAAAAAATCTACTTTTAAAATATGATGGTTTTAAACTTTTAGGTTAGAGTTTATGAAAAGAAGGAAACAAAAATAGAGGATGGAGTTCATGGGTGCTAAACTGCTAATTAGGAATAAAGAAATAACATAAATGAAATTCAGTTATCATGCACAAAGAAGATAATATCAAAATAAAAAAAATATTTAATTAAATATACCTTACGAATTACGCAACTTGTTTATTAATAATATTATTGGAAATATTTAATTTAGGCATATGCATGTTCGTTATGGTCATATATTATTATTGTTAACAAATTAATATTTTTTATCATGTATTATTTTTTAATTGATATATTCAAATAATTATTGTATATTAAATAGATATTATGTTAACAAAATATTTATTAGGGCGTGTTAATTTTTCGTGCATTTTAAAATTTTTACATGAGATTACATTATTGTCCATACATTATACTCATGCTAATAGTCAACTAGGTCAATAGATTTAATTGTAAAAAAATTTGAAACAATCTGGACATATATGTCAACATTTAGGAACTTTTACCTTTTCTAATTTTTCAGAAAAATCAGGGATGACAATGTTAATAACCATGCAAATCCATCTGCACAGCCGTGCAACTCTTTGGTTAGATTTAATGGTTAAATCACTAAAAGACAAAATAGGGGTACCAAACACCGGTTGCAAAGTAGCAGGACCCGTTTTATGAATATCCACACACATTTTCTTAATAAAAACCTTTGATTTCGAAGCCATTTTTTTTTTATAATTTTATTTAGCTAGTCTTACAAAGAAGAAAGAGAGTTAGAGAGATACAAAGGCATACGTATGAATGGCAATGAAAGAAGACCAATCTACAGGGAAGAGGAGAAATGATGCAAATTAAATGATGGCTTATGCAGCCGTTTTCAAGAGAAATGATTTATTGAATAAACATATAACGCAAAAATAAATAAATGCCAAAGATTGCGATGCTGACGGCGCTGTTTTGAATCGACCTTCGGTAGGCGCACGACACAGAACACGAGCCAGATGATCGATCCCACATAATTGTATCTTTTCAAACATGGCGTCATCTCGATGCTATATTGTAAAATTACCACCCGGACGATCATTTATAGTTTACCGTTATCCTTCGATTCCTTTTTTAGCGTGTTCCCACGTCAAACTTTTGTAGAGAGAGAGAGACAGAGAGAGAGAACATGCTCACCTTAATAAAGTGAAGGTAGAAAATATAAAATTTTAATTTATTAAAAATTATATTTTTTATTTATTAATACGTTAAAATTTATACTTTTTAATAGTATATTTTTTTTAACAAAGTGAGGAATATCCTTAATGGAAAAAATTTCTTTCTCTCTCTCAATATATATTCATTATCTAATTAAGGATCCATTAAATTACTGAAGTAAATGATATATTAAGAGGCAAATAAAACACAATTTAATACAACTTTGTTTGATCATGTATTGGAGTGTGGAGTTTGTTGTCTTTTAATTTGTCTTTATATATAAATAATGTAAGAAATCCCTTATTAAAAAAATTACTCTATATGTATATACTACCTTTATTTTTAGATTTACATTAATTTAAAAAATTATTTACTAATAATTTAGTAGATATATCTTCCTATATATATATGTGTGTGTGTGTGATATACACTTTATCTCTAGTTAATATAGACTATTAATTGGAATATGAACTATGTTGAGTAGACTTCTGCACTGTATTATAAATGTATAACATATATTCCTGTGTAATGTAATAACTTTAGAAATATTGAATTCAGCTATAAATTAAAAAACGAAGAGAAATACTATAAATGTGATAGATTTTGAAGTCCTAAACTAGGGGCCAAAATGTTTATTACCGGCCACAATCGTAAATTTGATTTTTTTTTTTTTTTTTTTTTTGGCCTCTCAAAGACATTCACAAATCCTTGTGTGATTTTGTTGTTTGCCAAAAAAAAAAATTTGTGTGTGGTGTAAACAAAATTGTAAAGGTAATAAATAAAGAGTTAGCCGGTAGAGAGAATCGTTTTACAGTTTTACTTTTTTTGAGGTGAAAGAAAAGTTGCTATGGATGATTTGGACTTGGAGGAGTTTGAAATATGGGGTGGTAATGATGATGATGATGATGATGATGATGATATAATCTGATTTAATAGGGATGGTTTTCTTTGTACTATTATGGAAACCAATGGCTACTGATTGATTTGGTCTCCTTTTTATGATGTCATTTTGCTTTTCTACTGGTTTTTACAGAAAGAATATCGAGGCCGTCCGCTAATAATAACCGAAACCAATATTTTGTTAACACTTAAGAGGGACCTATTCCTTAATTCTATTTGAGTGAATGTGAATTTACGATTGATGAATTAATGTAAGAATAAAAAAGATTGTGAAAAATATATTTGACTACAACTACAAGTGGCTTCTATAAATCTTTTGTTTTCCCCTTTTTTCATGGTTTGTCTTCTGTAAACGAAATTATAGTTGCAGATAAGTTCGTTAATTCAGGTATAAATTTTTTTCGTTAAAATTCAACAATGAATATAGAATAATGATAAAATAAAATAAAAAAAGTTTAGAGAACTGGCTTGGCATCACCAATCTATATTCACGCCTCTAAAACAATTTAATTATTAAACTATTCGGTTATATACTTATATTGGATTAAAGATCCTCATTTTGTTCATAAATTTGTAATAGAATATGTATGTATCTATGTATATATATATATATATATATGTACATATATACTTTTGGACAAACAAATTTTGAACTACTATAAAGTATATAATGCAAACAAAATTTAAATAATTAAAAAACGGGTTCCTCTATGATGCTGTAATTTTTTTACAGCATTAATAATGTTTTTAATTGTGCACCATTGGATTTAATTATGAAATACTAACTAGGCAATCCAAGAGGGGGGTGAATTGGGATTTTAAAAATTAAGCTAAGCAAACCACACACAAATCCAATCTAATGCCTTAATAAATTCGAAAACAATAAATTCAATGAAAGCACAATAATAAATGAGTAAAGGAAGAGAAAGCAAACTCAATGATTTTTACGTGGTTCGGCAATCTTCGCCTACGTCTACGCCTCCAAACACACCGGGCTTGAGGATTTCACTATCCAAGCCTTTCCAAGGCTTCAAATGTTTACAATTGACTTCAAGGTGTCAATGAACCTTTACAACAAGAGATTATCTCTCCAATCTCTTCACTCCAAGTGTTTCCCACACTTGTACTCTCACAATTTGATGAGAAATGAAAAATACAACAATCAATCTCTCTTTAAGAGTGGATATACAAATTGAAGAATAAAAATGATTTAATGAATGATGATTCACGAAGTTGAAGCTCAATATATGTTGTGTGCACTTGTTCTTGCTTGCTTGGATTCCCAAAAATGAATTGGTTTTGAGTTTATATAGTTTGAACTCAAAAACTAGCCGTTATGCACATTATGGGCGTATCCGGTTTGCCGTTTATGGAATCCGGTAAGCCGGATTTATGTTACCGTTAAGGCAAAAATTTGAATTTTGCCTATTCGGCTTGCCGGTTACAAAATCCGGTAAGCCGTTTGAGTTTTGGATGCTTACTGCCCCGTATCTGGTTTTCTGGTTTTTATATCCGGTAAGCCGGATGCTACAGTAACCTGCACAGTGCATTATTTTTTAAAATTATAGTTTGATCCCAGAACTTTACAAAACTGTATTACGGCTCAAAACGTTATGAAACTTTACAAATATGTCCAATTTCAGAATTTTTAAGTAACGCTTTGTTAATCCTAAAACTTTCTGAAATTATGATATAGCCAAAAATGTTATGACACTTTTCAAATAAGTCCTTTACCAAAATTTCAAGCAATATTTGTTTATTTCAAAATTTTCAAAATTCTTTCAATTAAACCATAAACTTGAAAAGCAACCAATTTCATAAAATCATTTTTCCATTAAATATGAAACATTTATAATGTGAAAATAATGATTTATTTAAAAAGAATAAAAACAACCAATTTCATAAAATCATTTTTTCATTAAATATGAAACCTTTATAATGTAAAAATAATGATTTATTTAAAAAGAATAAAAACAACCAATTTCATAAAATCATTTTTCCATTAAATATGAAACATTTATAATGTGAAAATAATGATTTATTTAAAAAGAATATTAAATAATTTGGGCTTAAAAGATTAATCATTCTAAGATTAATCATTCTTAATCTTATTTGTTATCATCAAAATCAATATTATGGAAACATATATGTTAACAAATCAATGGTACACAATATTTGTAGGCAAAAATAAAATTTAAAAAATAATGGTAAACGGTTAACAAATGTGTAAGGGGTGGAGAAGTTTGTAAAATAACTATGACCACCCTTAGAGTTTGAAACAATTTCACTTAAATAGCATATTTTATTTAAAATTATTTTTCAATCCCCCTTTAAATTTGAAATGTGATAATCTTTTTTAAATAAATCTTTCAAAATCTATTTCCATTAAGTATAAAATATAATGGTAGGTTATTTAACACAAATCAAATAAATAAGTTGCAATTGCAAAATTTATATATGATATAACACTAATAAATAACACAACTAAGTACATATATTTAAGTAAATGTCATAGTTACATCAATAAACTCATTGTTGAGATTGCTTGTAACATAAAAATTACTTGATCACACATGTTTTAATAAAATTTAATATCGTATATTAAAATACTCATTATTTTATATAATATTAAGGGTCATTATATAATTGATCATGAAGTATGTATTATTTTTAATACCCATTTAACATACTTATTTTCTTAATTTTATATTTATCTTATAGTTAATATCCTTACATGGTAGGAGTTTTAAGTTTTATAAGCTTATATATTTTCATTTTATTTTCAAATATCACTTTGTTAATTTCATAAAAGTTAAATCGAATATATATTCATAATGAGCTTTAGTTTATGAATTGTGAAAGATTATTTTATTGATATCCTTTGATTGTGATTATAAAATTTTATGTTATGACGAGTCATTACTTTTGTTATGATAGTTAATAGTGATAATAAATAAAATATTGCCTTCAATAATATTTACGTGGGAAAAAAAGTGAAAGAAAATCATTTATATTTTTAGATTTTTATTGACATGGTAAGAAATTATCTCAGCCTTATAAAATTTAACTTTCACAAGCTTGTTTTCATTTTATTTTCAAATGTCACTTTGTTAATTTCATAAAAGTTAAATCTAACACATATTTCTAATTAACTTTAGTTTATGAATCATGAAAGATTATTTTATTGTTATTCTTTGATAGTAATTATAAAATTTATATGCTACGAAGAGTCATTACTTTTATTATGATAATTAATAGTGACAATAAATAAAATATTACATCAAATAATATTTAATGGACAAAATGAGGAAAAAAATCATTGTATGTTTTTATATTTCCATTATAAAGATATGGTTTGTGATACTGTAACTTAAAATTTTGGTACAATATTTGAGCCACTAATATCTCATAGTCTAATGGTTGATATTGAAAGTCAAAACACCATTTCATAATGTTATGTCATCCACCATTGAATTGCATGAAATAAATAGTTTAATTTTTTGATAAAAATTTAAATCAAAATATTTCTCACTCTATAGTTATATAGACATATATATTTTTCAATAATAATTGGTGAATAAAATATTTCTCATTTGTTGTGACTCATATAGTATTATTAATAAAACACATATAAAATCGTTTATTGCAATGCTTTCTATTATCATTATTGTTTAGGTATTAGTGGTTTGTAATTAAATTCATACAATACAAATTATTACAAGACTTTGTGTTAAATAGCCTACTTGATATTATATTTTATACTTAATGGTAATTGATTTTGGAAGATTTATTTAAAAGAAATTATCATATTACAAATTTAAAGGAGGGCTGAAAAGTAATTTTAAAAAAAATATACTATTTAAGTGAAATTGTTTCAAACTCTAAGGGTGGTCACAATTATTTTACAAAAATTATCTATCCACTTGAACGGTTACCATTATTTTTAAATTATTTTTTTAGTACAAATATTGTATACCATTGATTAGATCTAATGGTTCATAATTAATACATTATTGATGCTGTAAAAAAATTTACAGCATCATAGAGGAACCCTTAAAAAACACATACCTTTTGCGGTTAAAATTCCGTGCAAAATCTTCCATAAAACCAATAGTTGTCATTTTTTGACTTAGGTGTTATGATGTAGATACAATTAACAATATTTGGATACAAGCAACAACTTAATGTTTAAGAAAAGTAGGTTATCATATAGTGATGAGTTGGAAGAGTTTAAAAAAAAATATTATCCAATAAAAAATTATTTTTAACAATTGTAATTTGCTTAAGATAAAAATTTAGTTTTAGCAATTTTAATTTGCTTAAGGGAAATTTTAATAAAATAAATTATTTAAAAAGTTAGTTTATTAAGTAATTTGATCAATCAAATAAATTTCAAATATTTTTAAACTTAATCACATAAGTCTTTTCTTTTTTTCCCCTCCTTTTGTTGAAATACAAATAATTTTCCACTTTAGCTATGCATGATCATCTCTTGCAATTATTTTTTTTATTAATAAAATATTTGCTCTTACATAGGATGCATTGAATATCCAGAGTAAGCATTAAGCAACAGAACTAAAAATATCATTATTATTATTATTATTATTATTATTATATCAAATATTTGGAATTTACATGGAATTCACCCCTTCTTTTTTATGTTTTTGTTTTTAGAAAAATAAAATACGTAGAAAATGGGCCCTGCTGCCGTATTTTAAAAATATGTTAATTTCATTAAAACGCAGGATCGCGTTTGGAAACTGTACAACGACGTCGTCGTTTTGACTATCTCGCAAAATAAAATCCCAAATTTATTGAAAACGGGATGCACTTCTTTCGTATCCGGCGTTTTCCACCCAGGGACCCGGACCAGACGCCAGCCAGGTACTGTTCTTCTTCTCACTCTAAATTGGGCTTCAAACTAAAACCATTCATCTTCAGTTGTCCGTGTTTAAGACTTCTAACGCAAATAGGGTCTCTTACAACTAGCATAAATGAGTATTCTTTAAACACTAATTAACACAAATGTAAGCAACGTTTTAGGGATTCTCAGTGCTAAGAACCCACAGGGTCACTTAAATGAGTGTTATTGAAACTTTGATTCATAAGTTTTCTCGTTGAGTATGCAAAATCTCACATGCAGAGACGTGGGTTTTGTCTTTGTTGTACGTATAAGATTAATTTTCTGATGATTCTACTGCTAAGAGCTAAAAGTTCTCTAAATGGGAACGGTTGCTTCAGATACGCAGCAATATTGTATAAGCTTATAAGCAGTAGAAGAGCAAACGCAGAGTCTTGCATTAAAATTAACAAACCTAAAAACAAGTTTTCGGAAAAATACAGCACTACCTTTAACCCAATTATTGTTTAATAACCTTATGTATGTTGTTGTCATTGTTGTCTCGTAGGAACTCAATGAGTTTTCAGTTTGATTTAAGTATAACTGTTCTATTATAAAGCATAACAAGTTTTGTACCAGAACCATATGTCAAATGAGAGAGGTGAGCCCTTGTATGAGGTGTATTGTCACACTATTGTTCTCAAACTCTGTAATTTTCTGCCAATTTTTTATATCCTGATAGACATAACATGATCATTCTTCTCTCTTACAGTTTTAGCCCTGTAACAAACTAAGTTTGGCTAGAATTCTATCTGAATCTTCCTCTACTTTGTCATTTCCCTCTATGACTTTCTGTATTAGTAACTTGGATTTTACAACATCGGTTGAAGACGTGTGTGTGCTGGTTTTGAGTTTCAAGTATCTAAGATTGGATAAAGATGACATGTACGTTATGTCATTGTAACTTGTTATTGTTTGAATTTTGGCTTCCTTGATATTAATGGTTTGAATATTTGACATCTTGACACCTATAAGAGAGTATAGTTTCAAAGTTTTGTTTTCTTGGTAGTTGGAGAAGTTATGCACATTATGGCTTCCGATGATTTTGATTTTGATGATAAAGCTGAGTGGTCTTCAAGGAATGAAGAAATATTTATACGTATATTGCATGAACATGTGAAAATGGGAGATTTGGATTCCAAAACGACATTTAACAAGAAGATATGGAGTGTTATAGATGATAAGTTATTTGCAGAAACTAATAGAAGATTCACTGAGCCAAAACTTAAGTCAAAGTTCAATCGGTTACGCAAGAAACACCGTGAATTTTCTGATCTAATTAAGCATCCTGGCTTTGATTGGAATCCTGTTACAAATATTGTCATTGCACCAAATAGTCTTTGGGCGAATTATGCTAAGGTATATCTTCTACTTTCAAACTGTTAGTTACATACTATTTTCCAATGTTCAAATTGTGTACTTATATATCATTTTGTTTTTGTAGAAAGTTCCTGGTGTCAAGCCATATCGTAAAAAAGGTTTGGAGCACTTTCACATGTTAGGAGAGATATTCAGCACAACTACAGCAACAAGTCACACGCATGTCACATTGAGCCAACTTTCTCCAACGTCAGATGATGAACGTGAACTTCCCAAAAACTTATTCAAGGCTAGAGCTCTTGTTCATGTACCAAAGGATGATGATCGTGTGGACCTTGCAGCAGAGCCTCAAAAGGTAAAAAGAGTTCGTCGATCACTCGACCAATCATCCGAGCATATTCCAAAACTTTGGGACAAGATGGAACATTACATGGAGATCTGTAGTGAACTCTTAAAACATAAATTAGAAAAGATCAAGGCAAAAAGCTCTGCTTCAACTAGGAAGACTGAGATGTATTCCATCCAAAAATGTGTTGATGCTGCTGAGGCATTGGGAGATGTTGACGCTGACACTTTTGACAAGCTGATGAAGAAGATAATGCATCTTGAATGGAGAACAGCTTTTCTTAGTATGAATGATGGGAGGAAGAGAGGTTGGCTGGCTAGTTTGTAATATATTGTTGTTTTAACTGTGAAAACTATTTAGTTTTTAGTAATGTGTAGTTGAGTTAGATTTGGATACATCAATTGCTGATCCTACTTTTGTAGCCTTAAATTGGATGAACTATTTCCACATTTGTGTCATCTGCATATAAGCAAATCCAGAATTTCGGCACGTCTCTGGATTTGCTATAGCTAGTTGCTGTATTGTCTACTTGTTAGTGTTTGTTGTTTGTAATTATGTTGTTTTCTTTACTTATTCTTCTTCTTCATTTTTTTTCACCTATTTTTGTCAACTTATGTGTAAATAAAGAAGTCCAGCTTCGTTTTGCTATAATAATAATAATAATTTTTGTGAAAAGCTTTTGCACAGTATTGGCAATTTAAAACTCACAGCAAATATGTTATTTTTATATTTTATACAATCAAATCACACCAAACCTTAAAAAATACAAATGCCCAAGCAAACCCAGAACAATAAAGTTTAATAAACAGTACAACAAATTAAATGAAACAAAGAAATTGAGAATGTTACACCTGTAGGATGTCTAACGAACTGAACTCACTTCTTAAGCATGTGCAACATCTGGTTCTAAGCCCATTTGCTTCCTTGTTTTCCCAACAAATAAGTCTCTAGATTTGATTAAGCCAGGAACACAACCAATGGTGGTCATAAATGGCAACTGTGCCACAGCGTCTTTCCTTCCCAGGGAAACAATTGCAATTGCTGAATGTGGCCGATAAGTTGTCATTTTGCTTTCTCTTTCTCCCACCATCAATACCTTCAAGTTCTTTGCAGCCACTTGAGCATGTTTCTGTGCTAAAAACCCCTGTTTAATTTCCTGTCATGCATTATCCAATCAGTAATAGGCATTAGATTTTCAAAATGAAAGCATGAAAAACTATCTAGGCCACACAGCATTCCTTGTTGCATGGCTCAGTTGAAGGAGAAGCATGTGATGCAGGTAACCAATTTTTGATAGACAACAATAACATCAAAATATAAGCTAATACTATGTTAATGAAATGACCATACCACTCAACAGCGATTCAAAATCTCCTTGAGCAATTACCTCATAGTCAATTTGAAACATTACATATGAGTTTATTGCAACTAGATTGCTGTAGTTAACAGAAATTGCAAACTGTAGCTAAATAAAGTGCTTCTTGACCCAAGTTAATTAGCAATCTCATCAAGCATTGAAATAAATACTACTGGTTTGTGCTCCTGAAAGCTAGAATACTTGAGGAAAAATCATAGAAGCACTTACTCGAATATCAGTAATATCTCCAATTGCAAATATGTTCTTCTGACCCTTCACTCTTAAATTCTCATCAACCATTAGCATTCCATGAGTATCCAAACTATCCTTCAATATAGTATCCTTAAGCCAATCTGAACCTACTGGTTTTCCTGTGCATAGGAAGTGGCAATCTGCATTTATGGTATCTCCTGTTGAGGTCAGATACGTGTCGCTTCCTTCTGAAACAGAATCCAAATTGACTCTTTCCCCCAGCTTCACATCAACCTTCTTTGATATCAACCAATCTCGAGTCTTATCACCGGCTTTAGGTCCAATAAATTCCAGCAACCTCGACCCCTTGTGCACTAGAGTAACCTTCTTCTCCGGGAAGTCAACAGCTATTTCTCCAGCAAGCTCAACACCAGTGGGACCTCCTCCAACAATCAAAATCGAACGAGCAGATTTAATCTTTTGATTCTCTGTCAGTGCAAACAAAACGAAGTTTAACTTGAGATTACAATAGCAGCTATGACAAAGCTAATACTATGAATTAGGCGGCTTTGCATAACTACAGTTTCTACCTGCTTGATATTGATTAAGCCTCTCTGTCCTAGTTTTGGGGACAGGATCCTTGTGGCCGGTGGCAATGACAAGATAATCATACACAACACGGCGGCCCTCTGCAGTCAAAACTTCATTTTCAGTGATATTGATTGCAGGAGAAGCGACAATACGACCATTGACGAGGTAATCCGTGTGGTTAATCACTGATCTCTTTCCAAAAGATGGCTCCACCATTGCCCTTAAGCTTGCCCATGTGATCTCAAAATACTCTTTCCTGTTTCAATTTCACTCTTTCTTAAAACACAAAGAATAGAACAATCCCCTACATAAAGAAAAGTTCATAGGTACAATTCTTTAGCCACCAACTTTGTTAACTACCCTTTGGTGATTTATTTGCAAGATGCCCTTCTGAAAATACAAATATTGAATCTTTCTTTTTCAACAGTTTATCATTCTATGGCATACGAAAAACAGAATATTCACATATGAATCAACAGAAACAAGAAAGATTTGCTTACGGGTCAATGAGGGTAACATCTGCACTGAATTGTAAAGACTTAGCAACCAGGGAACCAGCAACCCCTCCTCCGATCACCACCACTCTTTTATTCTTTCCTTCAGATTGTTGTTGCCGCCGACTCTCCATTAATTCTTTCCCAGATGCTCTGCTTTGCTTCTGCCTCTCATCTGATTCTCGATTTAGAACGCTTAACCGGTCATTATCTTATATAAGGACGCGGCTTTAACCAAATTCCAAGTAAAGATGATGAAAGGAAAATGTTCGAATGCAGAGATGACAAGTTGCCCATTTTTTACAACCTTCCATGTCCCTTCCGTTCAGTCATTCTTATCAATTTAAAAACAGATTTAAAGGGCAGTTGGTAGCCAAATTGTCATTTAAAACAATTAAGCCTTTAAAAGAATTAATTAGACCCCTATAGTTTGGCTTAAACAATAACTAGTCCTTACCGTTTGAGAAATACTCAACTGTACCCTCATCCGATATCAGATGCAGAGTAGACAAAGGGACTTGTGATGCATAATCTGCTGCTGGATATGGTGAATTTGATTTATTTTATGAGTAATGATACAGCCACAAATTCTTGTACAAATTTATTTTGTACAAACTGATGTGGCATGATAAGATTGATTGAATTAAATATCACTTGACCCACATGATTTGTTTTTATTAATTTATATTTTCATTCAACCAATCTTATCATGACACGTCAGTTTGTACAAAATAAATTTGTACAAGAGTTTGTGGTTGTATCATTACTCTTATTTTATTTTTCACGATACCTCCATCATAGTCGTCGTTGCATGATCTAGTTTTTGCGACACCTTAATATCTTAAAGATGCTTAATGAAAAAAACTGATAAAGTTTTGAAAAATAGTCTTTAACACTTGTTTTTCAGTTTATGACATGGCTGTAGATTATATCCCATCTGCTATACAATATCTGATAGCATCTGATAATTCAGATTCTGCAACTTTCGTAGACAGTGCCTGAAGATCATGGGTGGCTTTAAGTAAAGGCGAACAAGACGATCGTTTAAGGCCCCAAATTTTAAAAAGGTCTCAGTTTTTTAGTATTAGTAATAATTCTCTAGTTAATAAAATCTTTTAAAAAAATTATGTGTGGTAGAAAAGCCTATTAGACATATTTCTAATTAATAATTATCCTATAATTAATAATTTTTTTATATAAAAACCTATAATTGGTTATCTTATTATTAAAGAGATATAATTAATAATATTGTCTAACCATTAATTTATTCATTATTAGTTTTTCTAATAAAAATAAGCAAATTTTTTATCTTTTCAACTTCTTAAAAAAGCTCAATTATTCAACATTAAAATCTTTGACTTTGAGTATTCCTTTTTAATTTCTACTAAAAATCTTATAATCTAGAAAATTATAGATGAAAAATTTCTTGTTCTCTTCTCTACAATGAAGATTATTACATGCATTAGTTCATTCAAAAAAGAAAAAGAAAAAAATAGTTACTTGAAATACAAAGTCCATATCCATTATCTAACCATCAATTCATGATCTCAACTTTTTATGTGTTACCATTCTAAATATTCTATTTGAAAATAATATTATTCTCATTTATTCGTTTGCTTCTTTTTGTATAATTTCTAATGGTAAATTTTAGATTTTGTTTTTGAAAATTTTTAGAATCTTCTTGATTATTTGTTGAAATTCAAGAATAAAAACTTAAATGGATTTTTAGTTCTTTATTGTTTTATTAAGTATTGAAATTACTAAATAAAAAGAGCCCTCGTAAAAAAAAAGAAAAAATTCGCCTAAAGCCCCTAATACTGTAAAGCCGGCCCTGCTGAAGATGCATCAGCTTGTGAAGATGTCAAAATACTTTCTTGTATGTTAAGTCATGGGTCACTAATCATTGCTTGATATATGTAGCAATTTAGATAGACTTCTGTCTGGCAAATCATATGAACATGTTTCTTTTTGTGCAGTACTCTGAAACAACTGATCTTATGAAACATCGCCCACTAACTGTTTTTGGGCGACGGACCATCGCCTAGATTAGAAAAAAAATAAAAAATGATACATTCAGTTTAACGGAATTTCGGGCCTGTGGAGGATGCTCAACCACTTAGAAGCAAACAAATTTTCTGATTAAAAATTTAATTTTAGGGGATAAATGAATCCCTTTCAAGGTCTGTTGTAAAATTGAAGAGCATATTTTAGATGAATAAGGGTTTTAATAATTAAATTTGTACAATTTAAAAGCATGAACATATTTTGTAAATCCTAATTGATTGGATTAAATATCTGTTAATCCACATAATTTATTTTTATTATTTTATATTTTTATCTAACCACTAAATTTATACCACATCAATTTGTACAAAATAAATTTATTCGAGAATTTACAACTCTATCACTAAATTTTTGTAGTTTTTTCCTTGGCAGGGTTTCAATAATTATGCTGATATATAAAATGAATGATTTCGTTACGCAATTTCTTTGCCATTCATGTGCGAAGTGCAAGTTTGTGCCTCCTCGTAATATATTGAAAAAGATTGCATTTTTCCAAACTGGAAAGTGATTGGACGGAATAAAAATGGTTGTTTTTGTTCCTTAAAATTTAATTTATTTAATTTCATGGCAAATGAAAATTACTTGCTCTTCGTGCACTCATGCTATAATAATGCAATAATGAAAATTGCACCAAACGGTAAACAATGCTTTTGCCAGTCTCATGAAGACATTTTATAATATTTAAGCAAACAACTCCTCAAGCTGAAACAATGAAAGTTGATTACAAAGGCTGTACCTTGTAAGATGTCAAACGAACTGAACTCACATGTCAAGGGGAAGCTAAAGGGTGGCTAACCCGGACAGTCCGGGTAAGATTTTGGAAAATAATTTGTTAATTAATTACACAAATTTCTTAGTTTACATGCCTGTTTTGAAAATTTTAAGCAAGACCCTATAATTGAAGAAAACCTTCTTAATTAGGATGAATTGTTGGTTTATCTCAATCGTATCATGAACTTAAATAGTAATTAAAAAATTTCAGTTCACCCTAAAAACTAGTGTTAGCTTCGCTCATCCCAAGAATGTACAATATTATCATCAGATTATAAGCCCAATTGCTCCCTTGTTTCAACTAACATACAAGTTTCTAGACTTGAAGTAGCTTGGAATCCAGCCACTGATTGTTATAAATGGCAACTGATTGCATTGCGTCTCTCCTTCCCACGGAAACAATTGCCATATTTTCAGACTCCGCCCTATAAGTTGTCATTTTGCTTTCATTTTCTCCAGCCATTAGTAATTTCAGGTTCTTTGCAGCCACTTGAGCATGTTTTTGTGCTAAATACCCTGTTTAATTTCCTGCCACGCAGTTATATATACAACCAAGAACAATACATTAGCAATTTCCTTAAACCAAGTCGAAAAAATTAATAGAATGCTGACAAAAACAAGGTAAAACCAATGCACCCATTCGCAATTTCTATTAGTGTCGTGTCAGAAATCTGTCTCTTCTTAAATATTTATCTTTAAACTTACTCTAATATCAGTAATATGCCCAATTGTAAATATATTCTTCCGACCGTTAACTCTTAGATTCTCATCGACTACCAACCTTCCATGCATATCCAAATTATCCTTCAATATAGTATCTTTAAGCCAAGACGAACCTATTGGTCTTCTATTAAATAGGAAATGACAATCAGCTTTGATGCTTTATTCTTTTTAGGTCAAATTGACGTATGATGGTTACGTGGGACGAGCAGAGTGCTTTTCAAAAGGAATAACTCGGCTACAGAAAGCAGTTTAAAAATATGATGAATCGAGATAAGTTCCCTCTTAATTAGGATTGACACAATATATTTAACAAACAAACTTGGAGTTTATGTGTTGATTCTTTAGAACGTTTTAAACTTATAAGAAGATTTCTATAATGTTTGGAGTCTGTCCATATTTAACGAAACAAAGAGGATTCTCATGATATTTACCCTTTTTAAATTGTTTTTCATTTTAAGTTTTTCAAGAAAGAAAAAACATGGAAAACGAGCTCGGCTGCCGTATTTGAGAAATATATACTATAAAACGCAGGTTTGTGCTCAAATGACAAAACGGCGCCGTTTTTTTTCTGTTTTGCGAAAAGAAATCCCCAAATCCATTGAAAACAGGATTCACTGTTTCGTATCCGGCGTTTTCCACCCGTAGACCAGGACCAGACGCCAGCCAGGTACTGTTCTTCTTCTCCCACTATAACTATCCGTGGCCAAATATATGTATATTTTCTCGCTGGTATTACTTCAAAATTAGCTAAATTAAAGAAATAAGTTTTTAATTTTTGTTAGGGTTTTCTCAAATTTCTGTAATGAGCTTCAAATTAAACCCATTAGTCTTCAGTTGTTTGTGTGTAGAACTTAAAAGACAGATTGGGTTTCTTAGAACTATCTTATCCTTGTTATATGTACACAAACTAAGACAATGTAATTAAAGCGCTTCTCGGTGCTAAGAACTGACAGGATCACTTTAAATGAGTGCTCTTGAATCTTTAATTCATAATTTTTCTAGTTGAGTGTTCAAAATCCCACATGTTGAGATATGGGTTTTCTCATTTTTGTATGGATAATGTAAATTGTGCTATTGATTGTTTAATGATTTCTATGGCAGTGATGAATCGTAATCCTCTATGCTGATGTTATATCATTAGAACTCGATAACTTTCAAGTTAATTCAAGTGTATAACAGTACTATAATGATCTCAATAAGTATAACAAATCTGCACTAGAACCATGTGTCTTAAATGATAGAAGTGAGCTCGTGTGAAGCGTTTAAGCATAGTGCACAGCATTCTTCTCTAGCCTCTCACACATTGCTGCTGGAATTTTCTTCGAACTTTTCAATCCCCATAGATACAAGGTATACCTGTCTCTTTCAGTACCGTATATCTTGAATTCTTCTGAACCTTCATCAACTCTGTCTTTTCGTTCTTTATCTTTTGATTCTAGTAACTTTGATTTTGCTATATTGTTTCAAGATACGTGCAAATATGCTGGTTTGAGTTTCAAGTCTCTGAGCTTGCTGGTGATCACATTCATGTTTTATTATGATATTTATTTTGGGGTTCCATATTATTGGCAGATTGAATTTCTGAAACTCAAATTGGCACGTATAATTATGGCTTCCGATGATTTTGATGGTGATGATAAAGCCGAGTGGTCTTCAAGGAGTGAAGGAATATTTATTCGTATCCTGCACAAACACGTCAAAATGGGAGAATTGGATTCCAAAACGACATTTATCAAGAGGCATTGGTGTGTTATAGATGATGAGTTATTTGCAGAAACTAATAAAAGATACACCATACCAAAACTTAAGTCAAAGTTCAACCGCTTACGCAAGAAATATCGTGAATTTTCTGATCTAATTAAGCATCCTGGGTTTGACTGGAATCCTGTTACTAATACCATCACTGCACCAGACTCTGTTTGGGCTGCTTATGTTAAGGTATGTACTGTACTCTATCTTTGTTACATAATTTTTTCAATATTGAAATCCTGTACTTATATATCATTTTGTTTTCGTAGAGTGTACCAGGTGTGAAGCCATATCGGAAAAAAGGTTTGGAGAACTATCATATATTAGGGGAGATATTCAGCGGAAATACAGCAACAAGTCAAATGCATTTATCATTGAGCCAACTTTCTCCAACCTCAGATGATGAACGCGAATTATCTGAAAACTTAATCAAGTCTAGAGTTCACGTTGATGCTCCCAAGGATGATGATCTTATGGACCTTGCAGTGGAGTGTCGAAAGGAAAAAAGAGTTCGTCGATCACTCGACCAAACGTCCGAGCATATTCCCAAACTTTGGGACAAGTTGGAACTTTACTTAGAGATCTGCACCAAAGTCGTAATTCAAAAATTAGAGAAGATCAATGAAAAAAGCTCTGAGCCATCTCCGAAAACTGAGATGTATTCCATCCAACAATGTATTGATGCTGCTGAGGCTATGGGTGATGTCGACAATGACACTTTCAACAAGCTGATGGAGAAGATCGTAGATCTTGAATGGAGGAAAATTTTTCTTAGTATGACTGATGACAGGAAGAGAGCTTGGTTGGCTAGCTTGTAGTATGTTGTTTCTTTAACCTTGGAAAAGTCGGTAGCTTGTAGTTATGTTTAATTTAGTTTTGGATACTTTAATTGCTTATCCTACTTGTATGATATTATATTTGATGGACTATTTGCACTTGTATGAGTTGATGTTGATATATTGTTAATGTGTTAGTTTCATTGATCATGTTGTTTACATTTTCTTAACTTAGAAAATTATGAAGTCCAGTTATTGTACTTGGATAATTTAGTTTTGGATACTTTAATTGCTTATCCTACTTGTATGATATTATATTTGATGGACCATTTGTACTTGTATGAGTTGATGTTGATATATTGTTAATGTGTTAGTTTCATTGATCATGTTGTTTACACTTTCTTAACTTAGAAATTATGAAGTCCAGTTATTGTACTTGGATAATTACGAAGTGTTTTCACCAAAGCAATTTAGAGTTTGTTTGATATTGAGATGTTGTAGCTTAAAAGTTATAGTTGTTCTGGAAAAAAAATTATAATTATAAAATAAAAATTAATAATATATAGTAAATATAATTTTTAATAATAATTTTAACAAAATTATTAAAAATATAATAAATTTTTCATCATACAATTAAAAAATCATATCAAGATAGCTTTCAAGCTACAGCAGCTAATGTATATTAAACACTTTAGTGCTGGAACTTTTAAGTTACAGCTGCTCAATCTCAATTTCAAACATACCCTTACTCTGCTTAGCTGCTTAGTATATTTACTAAAATTACAAATTATCAAAACAATGAATAAGGTTATTTTAATATTTCTCAAATTTAGTTTAAACGTCAATTTAATTTTTTTGTACTTTTGTGTATCAATTGCATAGAGCAGCTCTTCTTTCTCTTCAAAAGCATTTTCTAAGCTCGGCCGATCGACGGATCGAGCTTTTTCAAAAGGATTTTATGATCTCATTTGCAGTTGAGAGAATGTTTTTCAAAAACAGAAAATCCGTTCTTTGCAATTGAAAATTAAAAACAATATATTTGATTATTGTTTTTAAGACTAGATAATCTATCTTGTATTAATTCTTAAAACAGTAATACAAAATGGAACCAATAAAAACTTATTCTACCGACACTTAATGAATATCACATTATTTAGAATAAAAATTTTAATAGAATTTTAGAATATCTATTTATTATTCATAATTAAGAGCAGACACAACTGATTCTAATGAATATCACATTATTTAGAATAAAATTTTTAATAGAATTTTAGAATATCTATTTATTATTCATAACTAAGAGCAGACACAACTTATTTTGCACTCACTATACAAGAAAATACATGGATAACATTGTAAACAAACAAATAAGGGGTTAATTACATAAAATTTTAAAGTGGTGTTAGCAAAATAATTGAGAGTAGACGAAAGTCACAAAACATATTTTGAAGTCCTCAATTTTAAATATACGGATTCCACTTTTAAGCTCACATGAATACATGATGGTTACAATACGGGCTTTCGGAACCTCAACTTTTGATTGGAACCGGCCCGTCACGCAAACTCAAAAGCCCAGGCCCAAGTAAAATTATACCCCGAGTAGGGCCTTCGAGTTTTACAACCCGACGATTCCCGGCAAATTTGCAACCCCGAAAGGAACGACGGTTGATGAAATATGAAGGTGCACAAAAAGCACGTGCTTTGTTTCATAATGTAAACGAAAAAAGGAGGGGGGGGGGGGGGGAATTCAAGACTGAAATCGCATTGAATACTTAAACACAATCTCATGCATGATCCGGAATATTTAATTATCAATAAAAGTTAATTAAAATTTCTTCAAAATTTTAAAAAAAAATTATAATTTGTACTACTGTGTGGCCATGTGCTTGCTATTCGAATTAAGACTACTAGTGGTTGGAGAAACTTGGGAGCAAAAGGACCACCACGTTTCCTAAATCGCACCAAATCTGGTTTCATTTCAAGGAGAACGTGCCCTAGCCCCTAGTGTGTGTCCAAATCCTTAAATGTCCACTTCAAGTCAAAGATAACTTTAGCCACCACTTTGTTATTTTGTATGGTTCAATACAAGCCGCTTTTCAAAATTTATAAAAAAGAAAAAAGAAAAAAAGAAATTCCAATTCAAGCATGATTTAGTATCTATTAAGAGCTTAATGTCAATAAGTGTTACTTTCGTTTACTTTATAATAAATTAAATCAAATCAAATCATTGTGTTTGCTTATGGCAGATTACTTCAGCATGGCGAATTAAAAACAAATCACGTAAATCGCCTCTTTTATATGCAATTTATTAATTTGCATTAAATTTTAAAAGAGCATTCAAGTTGACCATGTGATAATTATATATATGTTATGTAACTCATACAGTTAAGACAAGTAGGTTAAGTTACCATAAGCATTACAAGGCAAATACACGATTGGACTAGGGACCAAGATCAATTAATGCTATTTATGTCAAAACCATAGTAACACTTCCTCCATTAAAGTAATCAATCAAAGTTTTAGCTAAGTAAAATACTAAAATTAGTTGGATGCTCTGATGGTGGTGATAATTAATAATTACTGATGACACTATAATTAAGCATTAGTCACTACTTAGAGAGTGAGATTGCATCTTCACACCAACTACCAATACCAACCTCTCCACAACCAACAAGCCAAGCTATTCATTTACACACCAAAAAAAAAATAAAAATGTAAATGTAACAAACTATCGTCACTTTTCGGATCTAATTTTCCTTTTACGTTAGTTCCTAATTTAATAAATAAAACAATAATAACAGAACTCGTCTACGTAGGAAGTGAGAGAAAATAACATACGCCAGGCTGTCAGTCCACCAAGAAATCTTTCTGGCTTACGTTGGCAATTAAAGGTGGGTCCCATGCCACGAGGCTTATAATTAACTGATGTCTGTGTCGTTTTCCGAAGCCGCATGTGCGCATGTTAGCGGACTACCGGAGAAGAATCCACATGATGCTGGAGAAAAGAATGGGGACTATGTGGACCAATCAAGGCCTTCCAGCGTGGCAGTTTTGGGGAAAGAAGTAGCGCGAAGGTACATGAGTGGAGCCGCGTGCGGCACCTTATTTATTGTCTGTTAAGTACGTTATAATTACAATAATCATTTTGTTCGGAATGTCAACTCATTGGGAACGTGAAATCTTTGCTTACCGTCCAATCCTGGTCAAATGTTGTTGAGTTCTGTTACTTCGACGGTCAGGATTAAAGCACATTCTTCATTCTCCTATTTCCCATTTGTTTTTAGACAAAAATTGGCTCATTGCAATTTTTCTTCTTTCTTTTTTTAATATTAAATATAATTGTTAAAGACTATCTTTGATCATCGCAATGATAATAAGTACAATGTAGAAATATATTTTAAGGTCGGAGAAATTTACTTCAAGTAAAGGAGAAAATTATCCATTATGTATCATTAATGTAAATTGAATCTCTTCCCTTAAAGAAAAGAGAGATGAAAATCACTCAATTAAAGGATGTTTCTCTCACGACACAAGGATTGAGTTGTTGATTATAAATAATTAAAGTAATAAACCATGAACTTATCGTAAAATGAGATGGCATACTAGGCTTCATTCTTTTTCTTTTTACGAAATGATATCCTTAACGGTATTTTACATGTCACTGTTGATGATAGAAAAACAATATTTAATTATTTATAATCAAAATATTGTTTTCCCTTATACTTGACCTTAATGATGATGGAAAAACAAGTAAAATATTGTTTTCCCTCTAAAAATTAAAAAAGAAAATAGAAAAGATATAGCAACATTGTTTTACATTTCACTGTTCACACCAAGTATCAATGCTCTTAGTTATTTTACTTATGCACCAATGCAATATGTATTTTTTTTAAAATACTGATTACACATCAGACTATTGAGTTACATCAGATATTTATATTTACAATAAGACATATAACTGACACTTATATTATTATATTAAATGCTATGAAGTATTTGTTGGGAAAAAAAAACTTATAAATAATTTCACACAATCATACATAATGTTTAATTGAGAAAATTTGAGTTCATAAAGACTCGAACCCCTACCCTCACAATCATGCTTAACTGTGAGAGTAGGGGTTCACCGCTGGGTTAAAAGTCCATTAGCCACTACAATACTTTCTTTGTACAACCATCAATGACTGATTCATATGCACATATAAGAGTAAATTGAAATTTTCAAAATATACTGCTACCTGATGTTAACCGTCGTTTATTTTATTACCATTATTTCTTTAGTGAGATTTGGTATGGATAATATTAAGGTAGCATGACACGCACCCAAATGGACTCGTATTTAAATTAACATTTTAAATATAGTTACAGTCTAATTTCAAAACATGACTACATGAATAATCAGTTAATTTTTTTAATTAAAAAAAAGTAAAGAAAAGTACAGCATTCCTGACTTTGTCGTGTTAAGAAAATTGGAGTATATAATATTTTGAAATTTAATCACTCATCACTTTTTTAATGAGGAGGAAGAAAACAATATGTTAATTATTTGGTGATATATCATTAATCGAATGTACTAATGTATTTAAAAAATTCACTTAACTTTAGATTGCTTATAAACACAATTAGACAGTTGGTTACAGCTGGTAACATCACTCCATAGTTGTGGGAAAAAAAATTATTTATCCTAATTTGGATTAAACTTATCTCAAATTTTCAATTTTCAAGCGTAAGTAAAGGATTCATAAATAAATGCACCCTACTTAACGCTTGTGGGGCAAAGCCAGGAGCCTCCCCTTCCCTATCATTGATTAGTACAATTATTATTATTCCTACACCAAAATAAATAAATAAAATAAAGACAAGCCGTAGAGCTCATATGAACTTGTAACACAGCTGGTTTTGTCGGCGTAGAAAGAAGCAAGCCCATAAGCTCGTCTTCCTAACTAACTACTAACCATAATCCTTAGTTATAAATTAACCGCACTCTTCATTCTTTATATTATATGTATATTTTTTTATTTATTTAAAACAACAAAAAAATAATAACTATTTTCAGCTGAGTGAGTGAACTGTGGAGTGAGTGATACGATAAAAGTAAGGAGAAAAGGAAAATGAAAAGGCATTGAATCGCATCGGAATTAGAAGACGGGAATCGGAGATGTCTCGGTGACTTTATTGACCGACGAAATTATTTTGAAATGATTGAATCGAAGAAGAACAAAACGGTGGCATTTCACCGAACGGACGTTCGAGCATTGTTTCGCATTCTCCGAGAAGAAGAAGGAGAAGAAGAAAATCAAATGGTTTGATCTACAGAGAGATCCGTAAAATCAATCAACACGCATTTGAATTTGATTGACTGAGAGGTTTTCAACCAAGCAAATGGAGTCTCGAATGGATCAGTACGAGATCATGGAGCAGATCGGTCGAGGCGCATTTGGTGCGGCGATTCTCGTTAACCACAGGGCCGAGAAGAAGAAGTAAGTTAGTATAATATTGTTAAAATTTGAAAGTTGAAATAGTATAATATTGTTAAAATTTGAAAGTTGAAACGGTGACGTTTACAGTTTTGGTGATTGGATCAATTTGTTGGATTTTCTTGTTCAGGTACGTGTTGAAGAAGATTCGGTTAGCGAGGCAAACGGAGCGTTGCAGGAGATCGGCTCATCAAGAAGTGAGCTAAAACTGCTGATCTAATTAGTATGCTTTGTCGTTTTGTCTTATTAGATTTGTCGTTTCGATGGATAAGAATTTATAATTGTAATGTAGATGGCTCTGATTGCTCGAGTTCAACATCCTTACATTGTTGAGTTTAAAGAAGCTTGGGTTGAGAAAGTAAGTAGATACTTCACATTTTTGTTGTCTTTTTCATTATCTTGTGAGTTTGAGCAGATTGATAAGATGAAAAGGTTTGTGAATGTGTAATTTGTAGGGTTGTTATGTTTGCATTGTCACTGGATATTGTGAAGGTGGAGACATGTGAGTTGTAAATTCGTTTTAAGATCTTGATGTTTGAAGTACTTTAAACTGTATAATTTAAGCATTACGTTCACATTTTGTTTATTAACCAACTCTCTATAACAGGGCTGAATTGATGAAAAAATCAAATGGGGCCTATTTCCCTGAGGAGGTACTTCCGTTACTTCATTCTTTTGTTATTGTTTTCATTATTTTGAGCTTGTGTATGAATTGAAAGTTTCTTGTTATCACTTGTACGTCTGTTTATGAATATGAATGTTGCACAGAAACTATGCAAGTGGTTTGCTCAGCTACTGTTAGCCGTTGATTACCTGCACTCGAATTATGTTCTGCACCGTGACCTAAAAGTATGTTTATGGGTAACTGGACTAGTATTTTGGTTTTATCTACATTATGTTTAGAGATTTTATGGACTGATATATATCTCTCTTCGTTGCAGTGCTCCAACATTTTTCTTACCAAAGATCAAGATGTTCGCCTTGGTAAGTTCTTATTAATCATAGTCGGGTTGACATGGACTTCTTCTTTTTCTTTTTTCATTTTTCTTTTCTCTGTTAGAAAGTTGACTACACTATTTTGATCTTATTCTAAGTTTAATCTTGTTTGCTTTGTTTTTAGGGGATTTTGGACTTGCCAAGACTCTTAAGGCTGATGACTTGGCATCTTCAGTATGTACTTTCTATGCCAATCATATTTTTATTTTTTAAATTTCATATTTGTTGCCTGTAGAAAACTGTGTTTCATGTTTTCAGTTTCATATGAAATAGGATAAAAATAATACCTGGATTTTTTTGATAGTCTGTCTTCTAAGGCATTCCCTTTTCCAGAGCAAGGAATCATATTTTCATATATTAAATAAACATATAAACCACGGGTGTGAAAACTCCCATTTGATAACGTAATTTCCTGACATCTGATATTGATATGCAAACTTAGTTTTAGTTAATGAAACATTTAATTGTCTAATGAGCAGATAAGTTTGTATGAATTGATGTTGTTACGCCAACATTTTGTTTCCTTGAAATCGACTATAAATTCTAAACAGCTAAGAATATAGTTACATATAGAACATTGGCAATAACCGTCATAGAAATTAATTTAAATAATGTTTTAGCTTTCAATTTTAAACAATGATGAAATGTAGTTAGATGCTTATTCTGTAATTATGAAGCTATTAACCTTTAATATTGATAACTTGTTGGATCTTGCTGCATTATACATGATTAATATGTGCTTTTAGTTGCTAGATTAATAACTCTTATATTTTGTTCAGGTGGTTGGAACTCCCAATTACATGTGTCCTGAACTGCTTGCAGATATTCCTTATGGTTTCAAGTCAGATATTTGGTCGCTGGGTATGTTTTTTCTAGTGTCTAGTCCTGTGTTCTAAACATATTCTGTGTTATTTTATGGCTGTCTCTATGGCTGAAGCGATTAATTGTTGACCAGGATGCTGCATGTATGAGATGGCTGCTCATCGCCCTGCTTTTAAAGCTTTTGTAAGATTTCTCTTTACTTGATATGAATTGTATATTGGGATGAATTTACATGAATACTGATTCTTCATCATGACAATTTGCAAATGGATTAACACTCTTGCATTTAGAATTTATTTTGAGAGCAACTTGATCAATGACTTCTATTCTTGTATTGTGCCTGAATTTTGTCTTTGTGGAGGAAGTCTAAGTAGTTTGCAAAATTATTTGACCTGCTTTGTATTGAAAGTTTGGACAAAAGCTAATTGCTCTGTCTGTATATTGCCCACCTCAATTCTGAAGTTCACTGACTTTTGGAGCCGTTTAGTAATGAATTGTAATACCATGCTCTTTTTTAACGCACTCTGTAGTTGGCCAAATTTATGCCATTTGTAATTATAGTAATTTATACTATTTCAATTGAACTACTTTTATCATACTTCAGGATATGGCAGGGTTGATAAGCAAGATAAATCGTTCCTCTATTGGCCCTTTGCCTTCCTGCTATTCACCATCCTTGTAAGTCACATATACTGTTGTGATGTGTATGAATTTTTAAATATTATGATACATGCCATATTCATGGAATTTTACTTTTTGATGATTTACCTTGTTGAAGAGTCTAGAGGATGATTGTAGCTTATATGAGTTCATGCTTGCATGTGTGCCTATGGAAAAAGATAAAAGTGGCATGTGTGCATGTTATGGTTGTGTGCAGGGGCTGAGGTGAAAAGAGGTTGATTTAAAGTAGGCAGTGTAGCTCATTTTTTTTCAATGTGTTATTGGTCTACAGTACATAGGATGATTAAGCAGTTAATTTGTTTATTTTTTTGTACACAGGAAAACACTTATCAAAGGTATGCTGAGAAAGAACCCCGAGCATCGGCCAAGTGTAAGCATTATCCAAAACAATGCATTTCAATTTCAAGAGTTCGTTGTCATCTTGACATTTTAAATTTAAACTTATTTTTCAGGCATCGGAGCTTTTGAAGCATCCATTTCTACAGCATTTTGTTGATCAATATCGTCCAACCTTTCCTCCAGCAGCCTGCTCCCCAGAGAAACCTATTTCAATTGCTCATGAGTCCAGGAGATGTATGGCTGAAAGCCAAAACAGCAGTAGCTCAGCTAGTGATAAAGACAGTTTACGTTCAGGTGATAGAAACATCTCAGCAACAGTGTTGAACAGTGAAAATAAAGCCACTGACACAGATTTGATCTCCATTGATGACGAAGATGGCCCTGAGCAGCCCCCGCCATGTGAGGAAGAGCATGGTCCTGATGTTTGCATTGTCAAGATGGATGACCGAGCGGTGATGAAACCTTCCCACAGTGAACAAATATCTACTGTTGAATCTAAGCAGCCAAAAACCATCAAAAGTATCATGATGGCTTTGAAAGAAGGGAAAGTAAGAGAAAATGGTTCCCCAATGAGAAGCACTCGTACAAAGGCTGTAGGTACACCAACCCAACGCTGCAACACAGAAGCATCACCCAAAGTCCTCAAACCCTGCTCCGTTGCTCCTGGTTTGAAGTCTAATTCAGACACACAAGGTCTTGCACCAGCAAAGCTAATGTTTGATTCCGCAAAGCGGGTTCAGGGATCAAATACTTTGAAGCATCAGGTTAGAGTCATTACTTGGTGTTTTCTGTCTGATTTCTTTATTACTCTGGTAGGTTCAATAGTTTCTTATTCCCCAATGATTTATTTTTGCAGTTACCTGTAATTGACTCCTCTCCAAAAACTAAACCTAGACATGATGGCATTCCTCCTACTGGTCCTGTAAAACATGTTGGCGAAGATGGACTCTCTACTAAGACAAGGCAAAAAACCCCTCCTTCCAATATGGTTAGACGGTCTCCATTTCCAGCTCGGACAAAACAAGTTGGGATTGACATTCCAAACACCGTGAGCAATACCATGAAGGTGGCTCCAATGGTTGCACCTAAGGAGCTTGAAAATACTCCTCATCAAGTGCCCAATGGTCGCCTTATTCGTATTTATAGGCAAAACTCACAGGAGTCTCAGAAAGCAGTGGTTGGACATTCACGGGGAATGCCAACTGAGAGCAGCAACTCAGTGTCGTCATCAGTTTCAATTCAGGCATTTGAACTTTGTGATGATGCAACAACCCCTTTTATTGACATGACTGAACAGACACACAATGATGATGATACAATTGTCCGCCATGAAGCCTTAGAAGCACTCCCGCCCGGCTGCTCGCAATCTCATTTGCGTTCTGATAAGTCTGGAAGTACATCTGGAGAAAACCTTCGGCATGATCATAAAACTGTTATGTGCTCAACTGATACCTCTGAGGATCTCTTATGTCTTCAGAAAATAACTGGTAGTGATGGGAGAATAAGTTCAAAAGCACCAAGTGAAGAATTTCTTTCATGTAACGATGATATACCTTCAAGCAGGCCAAGTATAGATGATACAACTTTAAGCTGCCCTTATACGAACGATGATAAGCCTTTAAATAGGCCCAGCACTAGGGATGATATCCCTTCAATTATGCTCAGCATGAGGGTCGATGCACCTTTACTCCGGCCTGACACCAAGGATGACGCACCTTTAAGCCAGCCCAGCACCAAGGATGACGCACATTTAAGCTGGCCCAGTACTAAGGATGATACACGTTTAAGCCAACTCAGTACTAAAGATGATACAACTTTATGCTGTCCTGCAACTAAGGATGATACACCTTTAAGCAGGCCCAGTACCAAGGATAATACATATTCAGAAAGACCCAGTGCCAAGGATGATACATCTTTAAACAGACCCAGCACCAAGGATGATACACCTTTAAATAGAACCAGTAGTAGGTCTGATGTACCGGTTCAGTCAAATCCTCCAACAGCATCAAACAGTGATGAAAAATTCACTCTAAGGGAACTTTTATCATCAGTAGCAGAAAGCACCCCTTCTGTTCCCTCATCCATTTCTCCTACTCAAAACAATTTACAGCTCGATAAAGGTATTATTTTGCAAAATCCAGTGATTGAAAAGTCAGGTGCTGGTCAACGTCCTCCTGCTTTTGATGATGTCATACATGTCATACGGCATAGCAGTTTCCGTGTTGGGAGTGAGCAGCCAGTGTTGGAAACTGTGGAAGTGGGGGTTCAAAATGTGGATGTTGGGAAGCTGATAAATGTTGTGAGGGATGAATTGGAAATGAGGAATATGGCCACTCCAGTGGCTCTGAAATCATCAAGTTGCTCTGAATCTGTGAGTTTGAAATCAAACATATCTGATCAATCAGGCGACAAAGAAATGGATGTAAGAAACCCTAATTCTGCTGCAATATCAAATTCTTCTGAGCAATCAAAACCAAATTCCCCGGTGACAGAAGATGAAACACCAGTGAAAGAAATCTTAGACGTGAAGTCTTTTAGGCAGAGGGCAGATGCACTTGAAGGTCTTTTAGAACTATCTGCAGAGTTGCTGCAACAAAATAGGTTGGAAGAGCTTGCAGTTGTTTTGAAGCCTTTTGGGAAAGATAAAGTCTCCCCAAGGGAGACAGCTATCTGGCTGGCAAAGAGTCTTAAAGGAATGATGATTGAGGAGTGTGGGCGGAGTTCATGAAGAATCTTCTCCAGTGGTAAGCCTCTCTAGCTTAAGGTTATTTGGTTATGTTCTAGTGATTCTTAGTGCTTTTCATGCTTTTGCATATTCAAGTTCCATTTGAAATTTTAAGAACAGTCAAGCCTGTCATCTTTTTCCTCATTTTCTAATTCTTTTAGTGCATTTTGTCATTGTACATAGTGACAATACAGATTATATAATTTTTCTTTGAGCCAAATGTATGGACATACTATAGTATGTGGTGAATGCAAGTTTTAGTGCAATTGTTGGTAAGGCATCCCTTTAGTTGTTCATGACTGTAGTGATAACTTGACTAATCTCTGGAGAAAACAAGGTAGACTGCTTAGCTTACAGCTAGACTGTACCTTCATTCTTCATTGATTTGAAGGCAAAGGCACTCTCAGCCATTGATCCAGGTGTTTATATTTCGCAGTTTTAATTTACAAAATTCGGTTCCTTTAGAGTAGCTGAAGACTCTAAATGAAGCATATCATACTTGCATATGAACAGATTTTCATAAATTTAAAGTGAATTTATTATACTATCTTACAGTTCATTTGATGAACGATGCATCTTATGTCGTATTATTTGGGAGGGATACAATTTGGGATGCATAGCATTACTCTTAATTTAACTGTTTTCTGTAATTAATTGTTTGTTTCAATTTGTTGCGGCCAGTACGAACCCAGAAGGTATTGTTAGTTGAGATAGTGAGGTTACATGACCTGAAACTGATGTCGGCTGGGATTCCTCAACTGGACGAAATTGCTTCAACTATTGAAATTGTACTATGATTGCACGCAAACTGATGACCAAATTCAGATGCTCATACATCAAGCATCAAGCATCAGGCTGTCCTTTTCGGCCTTTTTGACTTTCTCGGCAGTTATTGAGCAGCAACATGTCACCCGCGTCATAGTGACGCGGCCACTGCCAATTCTCAGATAAAGAAGGGAACAACCGAAACCGGCTGCGATCGTTTTGTAGTTTCCTTTACGGGAAAGTGCCTTGTACTTTCATGCAGAATTAATTCCCCACGCCAAGGAATGCCTTTTTGCTACGTGCTAAACAGCCGTCCGAGACAACGATCTGATTCCAACGAACATTCCCTGAAGAAACGCTTATAAAACCCAAAACACTTTCACCGCGTTTTACATCTCTACAATCTAATTTCTCTTTCTTCTTCATATCTACCTTCGCCATTAAGGTACAATTACAAACACTTAATTTAATTTCTTTTCCTCTCTCGTTTTATTATGTCGGATGCAATCAATTTTTCCCACCTTGACATAACATCAGCACAACCACCACCATCCCGTGCTCCGCAGCCTAAAGAAAACTCCCAATGCTTCCACTTCGTCCGCCGCTTGATCACTGCACTTCTCTTCTTGTTCGTCTTAATAAGCGTCGTAAGCTGGATTGCATGGCTGATTGTTCATCCATTGTGTCCGGTTTTCACAGTCAGCTCCTTCACCGTATCAAACTTAACTCTCTCCAATAATAATGACTCAAGAATTAAAGCCGATTATCACTTAGTATTCTCCATGAAGAACCCCAACAAGAAAGTTCCCTTAGTCATCAACAATTTCGAAATTCTGTTGTTGTATAAAAATGATACGGTTCTTATACAAACATGGATCACGGAAGCTGTGTCCTTGGAGAAGATGAGCCAAAAAAATTGGAGCCCCGAGTTTCCAAGGGACTTTGGTGAGCCTTTGCATGGAAGGGAATTCAATGAGATTGGTAAAGATTGGAGCAAAAGAGTGGTTAGTTTTGATGTGAAAATGAAGATTGAGGCTAGATTTACGTATGGGATTTGGTTATCAAAGAGAAGAATTATGAAGGTTTCTTGCATTAACTTGGTTGTTGAATTCCTAGAACCTCGAGGGATTAATGGGAAGCTCAGGGTTGCCGGAGGCAAAGTTTGCTCTGTTCATTTGGCTTAGTGTAATTCATTATTTGTCTTCTGGGATTTGATCTCTTCTTGTGAAATTCCCTCTTTGTGCATCCGTTTAGGGTATGTGTATATGTTCATCAATCTTCATGATTTTACTAATTAATTGTGATTTTAGTATTATTATTTTTTTTTTTTGGTTTTTCTAGTCAAACTATGTACGTACGAGCACGGCTAGTTAGTCATCATCATTTAGTGACCCAAATTCTTCGATTCATTCTTCACGTAAACCTTTATTATTTACTTCCATTTGATTTTTTACATAGTTCAATAAAGTCAAATGATTTGTTAGTAAAAGTTTTGTCATCATTCTCAGATTATTATGTTACCATCTAGTCACTAGACGACGTAGGTTCATGAAAATTTCCTAGATGGCTATTGTTCTACTAAGGGGTAGCTCCATTAGTCAAAATGGCGTGGACACATATTAATAAATAGGCAATAAAATGTCAAAACCTTCAATGATTTTACATTCTAAAAATATTCTTTTGTTTCATTAGTATGTTATGAATATAATTTATAAATAATAATTTTGACAAAAAATAGTAAATATGTTATAAGTTTTCTAATAATATAAGTGTAAGATAAAATTAATTTAATTTTTAAACCACAATAACTAGTGTTTATCAAATATTTTTAAAACCGTAATTTTTTAGCTTCAGCTACCCAACTACAACACAAATAGGCCTAATACTAAAAAATTTAAGGGTGGAGTTATTTGCACTCTAAAAATCACTTGAACACTCTAATTTTAATAAAAATATGTATTATAAAAACACCCATCATGTGAATTACTATTAAAAACAATATATTATAAGTTAATATTATATGATTACTTTAAACACCACATACCATATTATTCAATTTATAATTCTCATACTTTAAACTTGAAGAATTCTATTTTCAACTCTTTTTGTTTTTTGGTTTGGCTTTGATCCTTCTTCTTCATCTTCTTGGGCTCTTCATCTTCTTCTACTCCTTTTTTTTTTTTATAGTAGTTATGAAATATTTTATTATTATTATGTTCTCATTGCAAGTTATTTTGGGTGCAAAATTCAATATTGAACACAAAAATTAAAAAAATTAATAAGTAGAATTATGTTAAATAATTTATTTACAAACTTGACTTAATTATATTGTTGTATATAGTTATATGTTAAATCTCTTAAATTTAGTGTGCTAAATAGCTTTATTAGGGTTTTAAGTAAATAAAATAAGCAATTTAAATAATTTAAGTAAATATATTTTTAAAATTTTAAAGAATGTTTAAAGCAAAATTTAATTTTTAATTAATATATGAGTGTGCAGACTAATAAAGTGTACAAAATAATATTTAGACTGCAAATATCCCTACCAAAATTTAACGCACATTGAGCTCACCATAGGGTGGGGTATATTTGATATTGCACTGATTCGGCCCATTTCTGCTGTGCTTTATGGGTTACTGGGCTCACCTCTGATCCACGTCTTTGTTAGTGCTCTAGGCTACCGCTCTCAACTCTCAGGCAGTGGGTCTCTTTTGTCTATATAACTTCAATCCAGTCCTCAGAAATCAATTCCAGCCCCAACAATTCTAAAATTTTCGTTATGTAATTGAAAAGCTTTTATATAATACATACGATAAATCATGAAAACTTCCTCTCCAAGAACGAGGAAATGGTTTATGGTGTGTTTGGTATCGAGTTTGAACAATTGTAGTTTTTTAAGTTAAAGGTCATGTTTGGTTGAGAATTATTTTGATAAATACTAATTGTTGTGACTTAAAGACTAATTTGATTTGATTTTACATTTATATGACAAAAAAGGTATAACATTTTTATTATTTTGTTAAAATTATTATTTAATTATCATATTTATTACAGACTATCAACTTTTATTTTATAATTATTATTATTTTTATAATAACTGTAATTTAAAAGGTATAATACCTCAACAGCAAACAGCGCCTCAAAATCATTAAAAAAATAAAAATAAAAATCACTGAATAACTAACAACTATCTAAAACCGAATAACGAACCTAATCATGATGAACTGAGCAGTTATTTTTCCCTCCAGTATCCTTGAGCTTCCCATGAATCTCTTTGGCAGCTGAAAATTCAGCAACCAAATTCGTGCATGAAACCTTCATGAGACTTTGCTTTGTTGGCAAAATCCGATACCCGAATCTAACCCTAATCCTCATTATCACGTTAAAACTCACCATTCTTTTGCTCCCATAATCATTACTCATCTCATTGAATTCTCCTGCATGCAACGGCCCACAGAAGTCACTTCGAAACCTCGGACTTTGACGTTGTTGGCCCATTTTCTCCAAACACAGAGGCCCCATCCACGCCGTTGCAATGACGGCGGCGGATTTATCATACATCAGACAAACATCATCGGAACGGTCGATGGACAAGCTGGCTTTCTTGTTAGGGTTCTTAATGGAGACTACAAGTTCATAATCACCCTTTACTCTCGAGTTCAAGAGAGTGAAGTTTGATACGGTGAAGGAGTTGACAGTGAAAACTGGCGGCAACGGATGTACAATCAACCATGCAATCGAGCTTATGACGCTCGCTAGAACAAACAACAAAACAAGTGCAATGATCAAACGGCGGACGAAGTAGGAACTATGGGAGTTACTGTGAGGCTGCGAAGCACTAGATTGAATATGAACGGCGGATTGGGAATTGGCAGTTGATGACCTGTTAGTATCTGACATTTTGTTCAAGTGTTTTTTTTTTGGAAGGGGGGGGGGGGGGGGGTGTCTGGTGAATCTGGTGATCTGGTGTGGGGAGACAACCAACCTTTATATAGATTATTTTAAAATATGTTTCACTGCGATAATCACATGTATTAATTGAGTGTATTATCATTAATATACTCTTAAAATTTTCCTTTACCTCTACTGTGGACACATTAATATACACATGTAAAAAAATTATTAATATACACGTGATTATCGCAGGAAAAGATACGCCGGTGGAGAAAAAAAAAACAAAAGAACGGAGGCGAGTTGAAAAACAAAACGGCGTAAATGGGATTGACCGTTGACCGCGTGGCGTAAAGTCATTCCCGGCAGTAGAATTAAATTTTAATTAAAGCCAAAATAACCAAAGTCAACTCTAATTGGAGTGAGCCAACATTAGGATGGATAGATACACATAATACATATTACGTACATGCTGGCTAGAAAGCAGTTCTCATTCACTTAATTGATTGATAAACAAAAATCAAACGCACCCTTAGAAGTTCCATCGCTGTGTACAATGAACTCGGCCACGGTCTGTCGCCGTCGCTCACTATCAAGTCATGGTGGTGACTGGTGCATGCATGCCTCTGTTTGTGCGACCTGTTTAGATATTGAAATTTTTACGATTGAAATTATTAAGGAATCATTGTAGTCAGCCATTGCTTCATTGTATATCATCTATTTTTGGTCGTACATATATATATTTTAGTCTTGGATAGTTACTGTATTCTAGAAAACTACCAATAGGTGAATTATTTATTTCCCTTTCTATTATTTATTTCCTTTTCTATATAACCATGTAAACTGTATAAAATTGTAATTATATTGTTCAATGAACGTCAGTCAAGCCATTTTTCTCATATCTATATTCTTCTCTAAAACCTTTTCAGAAATTTTGGTTCGTATTTACAATCACGAGTCTGTCAAGATTAACCTAAATCAATTATATATATCATAACATATATGCTCCTGACTTTTAATTCACATATTAGGATATATATATACCCGCAATCACTAATGTTCAATCAATTAGCATAGTGCAGCTGGAACTCTATTGTCCTCCCATAAAATTGAATAAGAGTAGATACCTCTCCTACAAATGTAATTAGAAGATGTGAATATATCTACAGTCTTGTTACATATATTCGATCGCGCTTTTTTATTTAATTAACTATTATATATGCGAAGTTAATTAAATTATTCTTTAAATGCAGACGGAAGTACTACAAAATTGATAATATATACCTGAATAATAAATCAAGTTTTACACTATAATCAAATGATGATAATTATGATTGAGATATTTGTACTACAATTTACAAGTTTCAACGATGGTTGTTTTGAGGCAAGAGACATCAAAAGATTCATCGGCCCTGGGTATGATGGGGAAATATTCAACAGCACATAAAATATAGTTATTGACTTATTATTATTATTATTTTTTTAATGAAAGGTCATGCTTTCATTGATTCAAAGTAGAAGTAAACACATAATTTCTAATGGTACATTATCCATCCATACAACAGATTCTTTGCATCCTAAAGCCCTTTTAGTCAAGGGATGGGCATTAGTATTATGGAATCTAGAAGTATGTTGAATCTGAACATTTTGAAAATCTTTTCTCCTATCTAGAATGTTGGAAACTACCCAACAAATTTATGTCCCACTACCAGGGACGGATTCAGAATTTAATATTACCCCGGGCTAAATTAAAAATTTTATTTTGAAACGAACATAAAAAATTATATATAAAAATAAGTATATTAAATAAGGAAGAATACCAAAAATCTTATCTCTCTAAATATGGACTATAAACAAAAATAATTAAAAAAGTAAAAAATAAAAGACAACTCGAATATGAAAACACTACTTTTCAATGATAGAATCTGACACTGCAGCCTAAAATAATATATAATTATATAAGGATTAAAAAATCAATTAAGAATTTTAAATTAAAATCGATCAATACATGTAATTACAATCAATTAAAAATTGCAAGTAAAACTTTTATATTTGAAGTGAAGTACTAAGTTACCAAACTTAATAAATTAAACATAAAATTTATTCATCCTTTCAAATTGTAAAGGTATTATTAGTCAAAAGTTTCAATAATAAACTAAACTCAATTCAGTAAAAATGTATTTGGGTGTAGTTGTTTCTTTGTCAGCGCTTTATCTCTCTTTAAAGAACTAAATATTAATGATTATTCTATCAAAACCTCCTTAAAATACTCAAATTTTATTTTCTAACTTGTTCTCTTAGTTAATATAACTAATAAATAAAATCCGAAAATTCACATAAAAAAATTATAAAAATACTGATAATTGTTACTACATATTGTTTCTATAAGTACTTTTACTACTAGTGACGATGTTATATTACATTGACATTTTTTTTCAATTAGAAGTTTTTTAAAATAAATTAAAGCAGTGATAAAATTTTAGCTCCCTAATGTTTTCAATCTATTCAATAAATATATGATTTAATCATTTTATAGAATAAGTCACTAATTTCAATTGAAAATAATATAAGTGAATAAGGGACATATTTGTAAACAAAATAAAAACTCTATTGTTATATAAAATTGATGAAAACATAAGAGTAATTGGGTTAGGGACATATTTGAATATTAAATAAAAACTCTACTGTTATACTAAATTGATGAAAATATAAGGATAATTGAGTTAGGGACATATATGAAAATAAAATAAAAACTCTATTATTTTACAAATTGATGAAACATTAAGGGGTATAAACGATTTTGTCTGGGCTAGACCGGGCTGTCACGCGTAGGTCCGCCACTGCCCACTACCCTTCCCGTTGTTTACTAGATCTACAACTTCCTGACGATCTGCATTCCCCACTCAATGGGGGTCTCCGCTGACTATTCTCGGTAGGTTCTCAATCTGAACTTGATCTTTCAATTTAACTCTCTTGAAATAATCTATTGCTGCTTCTGCCCTGGCAAAGGACAAAAGAGGATTTGACTTCTTTCCTTTAAAAAGAAAATGATTTCTTGCATTCCAGGCTACCCACCAAATACAAACCTGTAATTTCCTATTTTTCTTGCTCATATTTTGCAGTGTATTTAAAATAAAACCCATCCCATCTTGTTATGGAAAAAATGACTTGTTGTGATCAGCAAAATGAGCAAGCCTCCAAATTTTACAAGCTGCCTTACAGTCAAATAAGGCATGTGGTATGTTTTCCAGACCTTTTTTTGCATATTTGGCACATGGGGGGTTTTTAATTTCTTCTTTTTCCAAAGATTTTCAGCAGTAAGCAACATGTTTTTAACTGCTCTCCACAAAATGATCTTTATCGTTTATGGCACATTGAGGTTCCAAAGTATCTGCTAATAACTGGAGCAGTTACTGAACAGCAAGGGGTATTTGAAAACTTGATTTTAAGGCTCTTTGGTATCCACTTTTTACAGAGTATTGCCCCTTTCTATTGTAGTGCTAGCACATCTCATCTTGTTTTTGACTCCCTGGTAGTGGTATTTTCAAAATCGCTTCAGCATCTTCTTTAGTAAAGTGTTATTCCACCAAGTCTACATTCCACTGATTTTCAGAATAAATCAAATCTGCAATAGCATTTTCAAGCATTGTTGGAACAAAAATAGGCCTAAAAAAAACAGGCCTCAGCATCCAATTATCTTTATACACTTGAATCTTTTTTCCATTTTCTATCCTCCATCTAACACCCTGTGAATAACTTGTTTACCTCACAAAATACTCCTCCAAATATAAGATGGTTAGATATAGTGGATGCACTAAAAAAACTAGTGTGTTTAAAGTATTTGCTTTCAGGATCTTGGCTACTAGCGATTCAGGGAACTGCAACAATCTCCACCCTTACTTCGCTATCTGTACTTGATTGAAGCTAGAAAAATCTCTAAATCCTATGTCTCCTCTACTCTTAGCATATCTCATTCTTTCCCATCTAGCCAAGTGGATGTTGTTCTTATCGTTTTTAGAACTCCACCAAAATCTGGCAATAACTTTCTGAATGTCATTATAGATGCCCATATGAAGCCTAAACACACTCATTGCAAAAGCTAGTACCACTTATGCAACTGCCTTAATTAACACTTCTTTATCCCACTAGAAAATAATTTATTCTGCCAATTAGAGATCTTACTCAACACCCTTAGATCGACATCTTTGAAAAAGTGCATCTTCTTTCTTCCTATCATTGAGGACAATCCTATGTGTTTCTCATGCTTGCATATTACTTTTAGTTGGAAAAGTGTCTTAATTGCTAACATTTGACCTTTTGGAATTCTCACTAAAGAACATTAAAGACTCTTCAAAGTTGAAAATTTGTCCTGAAGCTTGGGCATAACAATCAAATAAAGCTTTTAAGTGCTTGCATTCGTCAATAAAGGCCCTTATAAAAATCATACTATCATCTTCAAAAAGTAGATGGGATATTGTTGTGTATGTGCCAAATCTCAGCCCATGAATTAGTTTTTTTTCTTTCAGCCTGCACCAAAATATTAGAGAAAGCTTCTGCACATATTAGAAACAGGTATAGTGATAATGGACATCTTTGTCTTAAACATCTTTGGGGGCTTATTAAACCTTTCACTACTCATTAATCAGGATAAAAAAGGTTGGGGTGGTAATACAATCCATGATCAGATTTATCTGCTTAAATGAAAAGCCTAATTTTCCCACTCAACTCTATGATATACTTTGCTTACATCAAGCTTTAAAGCTACCAATCCCTTTTTTTCTCACTTTATTATGCCTAGTTTTATGTAAGCTCTCATATTCAATGATGATATTATCTGTTATAAGCCTATTTGGAATAAAAGTACTTTGTGTTGGTGAGATTACATAATGTAGAATATGTCTCAACCTATTAACTATGACTTTAGTGACAATTCTGTAGATTATATTACATAGATTAATAGACTTATATTTAGAGACTCGCCTAGGTTTAGATACTTTAGGGATGAGAGCTATAAAAGTATGGTTTAGGGGAGCGATTGTACCTTGACCATTTAAGATATACATATAGATTCTTGTAACTCCATTACCAATTACCTTCCAATGCTTTTAAAAAAAGGCAGTTGGTAAACCATCAAGACCAGGTGCTTTGGTGGGGCACATTTGGGTAAGGGCTGTCTTGATCTCCTCCAAAGTAAATGGTTAATCCAATTCTTCTTTCATTTTATCAGTTACTCTTGGTTGCACGCCTTCTAGTGCAGCATCAATCTGTGTTGAACTTGGGCTTGAGGTTATGAATAATTCTTGAAAATGCTTGCAGAATACTCTTTTCACAATTTCACTTTCCTTTCTGTACTGTCCTCATTTGTCTTCAATTTCCAAAATTGTGTTCTTTCTCTTCCTAGCTGAGGCTTTGACATGAAAAAACTTAATGTTTTTATCACCCTCTAATAGCTTATCTGCTCTTGACCTCTATATCCAGTATATTTCCTCATCAATCAAAACGTTCTAGATTTCTTTTTCAATGGCTCTGATTTCTGTTCTACTCTCATAATGCAAGTTATTTATTTATTTATTTATTTTGACATCCTACAACTTCTTAATCAGTTATCGCCTTATCCACCTTATTTTTTCTTCCCTTAAACTCCTCTTTGGTCCATAAATGCAACTCAACCAGAGACCATTTGGCTATTTGCTTAAATCTCAACATAGGGTTTTCACCACATCTTTCATAATATCGGGCCCACTCAGCTTTGACAATATGTTTACAAATATCATAAGAACTCCATAAATCTTTGTAATGGACTCTTGAGAAAGACCTTGTGATATAATTCACCTATTGGTGTCAATCTCACATAGCCACATTGTCAACCCTTTGCTTATTCGATGTTATTTTTATATTTTGATATGTTAACTAATTTTAAATTGAACTTCTCAAGTGCAGACATTAAAATATGAATTTCATATAGACAGAACTAAAAGATAAAAAAAAGATTGTGCATTATTTTTGTCTTTTAGTGTTTGAAAGTCTATTTTTCCCCTTTATCGATGACAATGAGCAAGTAGTGATCAGTGTTCAAGTGAGACAAAGGAGGCGAGTGACGTCGGAGCTGCAGCCAGTTTGAACAAACATCGATCTGCATAGGATTTTGGGAATGAGAAAACCAAAAGAATATCAGCGATATAAAAATTCTAAAAGATTTAATATAAATTTTTGATATAATTTCATTATATTTAGCCTTTTGTCTAAGGGATTGGATTTTTTTTTTAAATACTAATAAAATGAAATTTAAGCTGTCAATAAATCTCTATAAATTTAAATGTTTCCATAGAGATAACAAATAGGCTAGGCCTGGTTGTTTGGCCAAAGCTTGAATACATTTTGGATTTTTTTTTTCACAATTGGCCTTTCAATATTACTTGGAAATGTCTTCATGTTTAGGTTTTCATGTATACAACACCTGGACTCCTGGAGATCTTTAAAATTTTACTTGTACTGTGGTCTAAAATACGATTTTGAAAAAAAAATGTTGTAAATAAAATACATGTGAATTTATATATTTTTGAAAATGAAAATTTAGAAGAAAAACGAGTTCAGTGTTTTGGGATAGGGTATTTAAATGAGGCCCAAACTCATACCCTCAAATGTTTTGAGGTTTTATCCGTTAAGTACCATTGCCCATTGAGCTGTATGGCCTAGTGACTTATGAAAAGAAGCCATCAATGGAGTAATTTCGTTAATTAACCTTATTGCCAAAGGAAAATGATATCTAAAGGAAATTTAGTAATTAGCCTTATTGCCAAAGGCAAATGATATCTAAAGGAAATTTAGTGATAATCAATAAGATAATGGAACTTATTAGAGATAAATTTAGGATGTTTAATGAAAGCAAACAACTAATCATTAAATGGATTGTTTTGATGCAGCATCAGGACTCGCATAAGACTTCTACTTGATATGTGCAAGGATGCCGTGTAAGCTAACAACTCAATCCATACAACAGTTTTCTACAACTATTGTAGATATTTAACCTCTGTAAATGAAATCACAAATAAGTTACTATCTTTTTTTATATATAATAAAGGTAAGGGGTAGACAAAGTCTAAATTCACTTTTTTAATTCGTTATCTCTCTAAGACTTAAACTCAGATAATCAATCATATAAATATGCTTGAAAGCAATTCGACCACACCTTTAGGACAATATAATCACAAAATTTAATCTAAAAGACAAAACATTAATTCACTTATAGTTAGTGAGTAAATCTGCATGCATGGCTACTTACTTTTGTCTGAAAATTTTTATCGTTGTGTTGATATAAGAATATACACACTCTAGGGCCAGACTCGTTTCATCTAATCGATTATTGCTGGTAATTAGTATGTCTCTCAAATGGCAAATGTGAAGGGTTGGTGTCAAGCATGCATGAAATTTTGTGACATTTTCAATGACATATATTAACATTCACGTCTAACGCTGATCTTCTCTCTACTAGAATTTTGGCAGTTATATCCTTCTAAAAAATGAGATACAGAGGTACCCATTACTCGACTAAGAAATAATCTATTAATGAATAATGATTTCAAACTTAAAGCAATTACAAAAAAGACCTTTTTAAAAAAAATTAAAATGATTAGGCAAAATAAAAAACAAAAGAGATTAATGAAATAAGAGTAATGATATAGTCACAAACTTATTTTGTACAAACTGATGTGGCGTTAATTCATTAGTTGAATTAAATATCTCTTGCCTCACATGATTTATTTATATTATTTTATATTTTCACTCAACCAATGAATTAATGACATATTAGTTTATACAAGATAAATTTGTAGAAGAGTTTGTGGCTGTATCACACTCATGAAATAATATGTCAAAATTATTGTTTGTTTGAAATTATGTAGTATCAAAACACAATATATAATGAAACCATTAAACTGCTTACCAAATCTAGATGCTAAACAAACCCATTCTCAATTTTTAAAATTTTAAATTTTACCCAACAAATCGACTAAATATCCAATAAATCCTTACTAAACCCAATTTGTATAAAATTGATGTTTTCACTCATTAAACACATTCAGTTCATTTATAAACCCTTATTAACTAATTTAGATCTTATGAATGCATAAGGATGCAGTTTTTATGAATTTATTTTTCCTTTCATAAAAATTCCATAATCATGTGGCTCATTGTTAATTCTTTTAGTACAGAATTCGTGTTGAGTAAAATTTTCCTAAAATTAAGGGAAAAAAAACTAATTTCATTTAGTAATGACGATAAAGATGAATTCATTAAGAATGGAATTTCTCTTGCAAGCAAATATGGAGCTGCTGTTGGAATTTTGGGATAAACAAAGAGTTAAGTTCTTTAATACTTCAACCATGAGGTTTCATTTTGTTTTACTTCTCCTACCGTCGTCCTACTCTACCCTAAAATGGAAACTACCCAACAATCTTTCTGAAGTTTCACATTAACATGAGATACATAGAAAAGTATATTATTTTTTGAATGACAATATATTGTTTCTTAAGGGAAGGTATTTTGTTTTCTGGGAACCTTTCTCCTAAATAAACAACAACACAAAATTAGTGTCTTTTCTTATACTTACATATAGAATTCATCCTTACTATTTCGTATAAAGTTAGTGTTTCAACTCATTGGAATTTATATATATATATATAATATAATATAAAAAGTTATGCATTTTTTATGAATTTCCTAGTAAAAATTGATTTTTTTGGACTATATTTTAGTGTCCATAATTTTAATTTGATTTAGGAGTATTTTAACAATTATTATTTTTTTCACTGTTTCCCTCTAAGATACCGAAAACTACATATTTTTTAACCTCTTATCTTTTTTAAGATTTGAACTTTGGTGGTTAAATAAATAAAATTATTTGAAAATCATAAAGTATTTTACTAACAAATACTTAATAAAAGCAAACAACTAATCTACAAAACTTGGTGATAATAAAACGTTTAATAAAGTATATTAGAAATAAATTTAAATATTTTTTTATATACTAATATTCAAAAAGTCAACCTTCACTTAGTATTGGAGAGAGATCTACCATCACTTTAATATTGGATAAAAATCTATTTTACGTCAAATGCAGAAAGATAGATAAACAGATGAATATCTACAAGAGAGAGGAGTTGAGTCTCAACTATTATTGGGACTTGAACTCGTGCGCCCAAAATTATTGGGCCTTCAGCACACGGGTTGTTAATGGGCTACAAGCCCATTGATAATTTCACACGGTTAAGAAAAGCAAACAACTAAACTAGGATCTCAGCAGATATTTTTGCGACTTTACAGCAATTACTTAATCGAGAAGCAGCCGAGTTTTTATCCCTTTCCTTCGCTTTCAACTTTTCCCAATACGCGTATCAAAAAGAATAAAAAATAAAAAAACTTTTCCCCACACGGAGTCGTGCACTGATCACTACTAACACAACACTTTCGAGCACCTCTCTAAATTCTCTCACTCTCTGTCCCTTTTCTCTCTTCGATTCACACACAAGTCAAATGGAAAATTCCAGACCAGCAACCGGCTACCCGGCCCCGACTCACAACGGCTACCCGCCCCCGAACACCGCCTACCCGTACTCGGCCGCACCGCCGCAGTCCCAGCCCTACAGTTACCCTCCCTATTACCAACCTCCCACCCGTCGCAACAACCTGCTCCGTCCCTTGGTCGTCGCCGCAGTCGCCGTCACCGTTATCTTGGGCTGCGCCCTCCTCATCTTCTGGCTTGTCGTCCGCCCCCGCATCCCGGAGTTCCACCTCACTTCCCTCTCAGTCTCCAATTTCTCAACCAACCAGTCCCAAGTCACCGGCAACTGGGACGCCGCAATCGAGGCTTACAACCCTAACAAGAAAATGAGGGTCTCCTACTACGACGTCGTTTCGGGGATTTACTACGACGGTAACTACTTAACCCGGACGCCACTCCCTCCTTTTAGTCAGGACACTCGGGAGAGGACGCCGTTGAGCGCCAAGTTCTCGGTGATTGACTCGTATGTTGAGCGGAAAGTTTTGGATTCTATAAATGCCGAGAGGGCAAGGGGGGCCGTTAAATTCGATTTCAGATTGGAGGCTATTGCCGGGTTCAAGTACGGTGGCTGGAGGACCAGGAGGAGGCTGGTTAGGGTTTGGTGTCCTGACGTGCCAGTTAACGTTTCGAGTAAGGGATCGGGAAGCTTGGTGGGTGGTGCCAGGAAATGCAGGGTTAGTATGTAGGTTACTGCGAAATTGGGTGTGTTTTGATGTTAGTTTAGTATATGTTTTATTGAAGGAGAGCTAGATTCTTTTATTTCTAATATGATTCTGATTTTAGTTCGAAGTGAGAGTGAATTTTATGGTGCAACGAATTGATGCAGTATAGATGTAAATGGATTAGGATTTTGAGGCAGATAACCGATGTGTTTATATCTGTTTAGTCTTTTCCTTTATGCTATTATTGATTACCTTTGTTTATGTTGATTGAATTGGTGTTATTTTCAAATGTCATTGATGTTGGAGGAGAAATACAAATATCATACATTGAAGTTGGAGAAGATAAATACAAATGTCATAGTTGGCAGTAGTTCGTTGCTTGATACAATATTCATATTTAGAGAAGTTTCATCCTACAATAGGGGCTAATGTGTTGTTCATGAGACAAATGTCAATGTAGGGGAATTAGAATCTTTGTTAGAGGATTTACAAATAGTTGAACAAAAGTCTGAAAAGGTAAGGGATCTTTAAGAGGTTTCACAATTTTACATAAGTCTCTTACTTGAATACTTTTATGTATTTCAAAGAAATATCTTTTATTAGAGTTGTTTTGTTTGGCTTTCTCTCCAACATGATATCCTTATCCTTTTGAAGAAAGGGAAATTAGGTGTGTGTTAGGAATTCTTAGATAAATAATGTGCTGCTTCTTAGTCATCTGTAGTTCATGGGATCTGTCAACTTAGTGAATCAGAAGCTTTGCTATGTATTTTCTATGCTATTGGGAACTTTTCATTTTCAATGTTAGATATGATTTAATGTAGCCCTAATCCTCGTGACTTGACTGGTGATTATCGATATAGAAAATATTGACAAAGTTGGAGCAGGACCTGGAGGTTAAGTGTTAAATTAGAAGGGGGTGGCCTGAAGGGCTTGGCTTACTGGGCCTTGGTTGGACACTTTTTGGAGGCGAGCATGATAATGGCAGATAGTGTCTCAATACTTTAGTTAACATTTCTCTCTTGAACTTACACTTGCACTGCACTTTTCTACTTGTTTGCATGTTGATGGAAGATAGTGTCACCACACTTGACATTTTTCCCTTTTCATTTGCTTTGCACTCTTTTGCTTGTTTTCTGCTTTATGTACAACTCTTATAATAAAACAAAAAATAAAAATAAAAATAAAAATTATCAAATGAGTGCAAAATAAAAGTAAAATAGGTTAATTTCTTTTGGTTACAAATGGTGTGCATTTCTTTTACTAGGCTTGATGGGTTAACCAGTTATGATGATAATGGCCTCACAAGAGCCAAAGTTTAACCCAATAGCCATGATACAAAATCAAAATAAAAACGTATGGGCTCATCTTTGTGAAGTCCAAGTGATGAAAAATCCACCTTTCTTATAATACTTCCTGGATTTCCTTGCATTTGTATTTTGCTAATAGGATATAATATGATACGCATTTAAATTACCTAGTTTATTAGGATGATCCCAGTTTAGGTAAATGTTTTTATTTTGTTTATTCTTTTACCTTCAGGTCCTTTTGGATTATTCTGGGAAAAATTTGATGCTATGTTTACTTGGACCATTTCCTTGATTAAGAGTGGTGATTCGCTGCTGATTGCGGCTGATAATACTCCTGCCTAGCATTGCTTCATCGTTCAGTAGGTGTTCCTGCATATATTGAAGAGATCTGCCTATTTTCTGTATTTTATTTATTTATTTACTTTCTGAATGTCATAAATTGCCAACTGCCCTTTCAATGCGCCAAGGCGCTTAACACTTCAACTCATTCTTTCATGTTTCATTTGGTAATGAATGATGATGATATCTTACTAGATTTACTTCCATTTGAAGAAACAACTCCTTTTTTTATTTATTTATAAATCTGCCCTTCCTATACGCTTTTGCTTGCAAGTGTTTGTTTCTTTTCCCCTACAATGTTCAGTGCTCTTTGCCTTCACGTTCTTCCACCCTTGTATAATTTCAAATATTCTTCGATTCATCATTGCTTTCAGTTAAGATACCATTCATTCGTTTTGTTAACTCCATTGATTTTTCCCTTTGGTCAGCAAGTTCTTTTGGTATATGCATTCTTTTTCTGTAAAAAGCTTTCTGTACTCATCGAAAATCTAAGCCCTGCTATCATTAAGATAACTGTATAGTGTCAACTTTCTGTCATCAGAAACAGAAGTAAAAATATACTGTAAACTCGTTAAGGTCATAAGGTGTGTGTACTTTTTGTCATGCAATTCTGATCCATGATGTTGTTCGAGTGTTGAGCCAGTCCAAATGTGTGATTTAAGACGTTACAACCTGTATTCTTGTGCTATTTTATAAGATTTTTTTTTTCCCTTTTCCCCCTGACAGATTGGTCTCATGAAGTGGCAGGTGAGAGTAAGATGGGGGAATTTTTATGAATATAATTATCAATCATTCATTATTATTTGGAGAATCTAATCAAGCAAGTACATCAAATTGTCTTGAGTACAACCATTTTTCTTCTTTTAGTCTATAATCTTAACCCAAAATGTGGTAACATCTACTTTCTGTTCGTCTTTGTTAACCTTCGAAAAACCTTAGAACCATGAGGTGCCTACGGGTCTAGTAGTGCTGGAGGGGAGACTCTGCTGGAAAACGAATTTTATGAGCTTAAATTAATGTGTCTTATTATTTTTAGCTTTTTGTATTTAGGAATGTGTTCTTTATATCTGTTGCATCGTATTTGTGGTATCATTATCACTGTTTCCATTGATTTCTGGAAAATAATTGCAGTGAGTAAGGTTTGGTAGTATTTTACGACTGCTATTGCTGGTCTAAATATGTTCGAGTGCCCTTTTTTATTCCATTATTTTTCAATGGCTCAATCTTAGGCGTATTTGTGAATAATCATTTTTACTTTTGATATGCTCTATTATGTCTAATAGTAGGTTGATATATTGTTTGGTGCCGACTGAGGCTGATGGAGCATCAGTTGGCTTTACACTGTCAAAAGTGTTTTTGGTGGGAGAGAACCAACTTTTAACTTTTGTCTCTAGGTAGCAGTGAACTTTTGGGCAATCTTCTGATGTTCTTCACAACTTTAAGTCTCTCGAAGCCGCGGGAACAATGCTGTAGGGTGTTAGTTATATGGGTGGCGCATACATTTATGCTAGCTTGAGAAATGGTACTGCATTCAATTAATTGATAAATCAAGTGCAATGAGCTATCAACAGTGTGCAAGGCAACTAGGGGTTGGTTTTTTTTCCATTATGTCCTAGAACTCTATGTAAGTTTTTGCAATTTGATCAAATATTATGTACAATTGAGCACTGGCCAGAAACCTATTCTATTCTTAACTTGCAAGAAATTTTTGTATTGGCTGCCTTATTTGTAGTATTTTAAAATGAATGAAAGAAAAAGAAGAAGGATAAGTTATTCTACTTGAGCTTTTTAGCAAAATGATTCTTTCCTTTCTTTTTGTCATTTCATTTTGGCTCTCATATTTTTTTTTTTTTTTTTTTTCCTTGGAATTTAATGCCTTTCGAATCTTCAACAGATGAGTAGAGGGAGACTTTTTTGTTTGCCTTATCTCTTGTTCACACCTTTGTATTTTGGTCTCTTCTTTCGATTTCGCTTATTCTTTGAAGAGAAGAAAATAAAACTTTAACCTCAACAGGAAACGAAGTTAGTGTATTAGTGTCTATTATTAGAATACTATTTATAATCTGGAAAATATATTAACATGAGCATAATGTGAAGTCTTAAACATGAGATGGTGAGAAAGGTTATAGTGGGAAGAAAGAGAATGGAAAAGGCATACGCGTTTGGTTTAATTAGAAAGATAAGATCACATAATCAAAAGCCTAGTGACCGACATGTTTCCCTTTGAAGCCAAGCAAAAAAAATGGAATTTTGTGTTTGTTTTCACAAGTGAACATCAATATATAGCAACAACTCATAAATTGCCATAACCACCGTATATTGTAAATTATGCATATAATCCACATTATCCAAGCTAATAAGCCTAATAATATATCTTTTCTTTTGAAAGTGTTACAAACTTACAATTAAAAATCTACTGAAACTCTTAAGAGATATTTGTAGTACAATTCAAAGGCCTATAGAGCATTAAGCTCCAAATTCTACTCCCATTAATATATGGGGAGAAATTTCCCATTTTTTAAAGGGATTGAGCTCAATTGAACACAAACTCGTACCCTCAACATGATATGAGTACCATTGGGCAGAGATGGTAATGATATGAGATGGTCTGGGATTTGACAATTCTACTCCCATCCAGTTTCTCAAATATGACACAAACATGAACCAAATCCTATCCTATTATATATTTGGGATCAAAATTAAGACTAATCTAGACCTTTCAAAATCCAATCCCATCCAAATTGTCTCGAATGTCCCACTCAATTAACATATTAATTTCCATTAACATATTTAATAAGAGTTAATTTAAAATTTCATATATTAAAATAATTATGTTTCCATTAACAACTCAATTGACTTTAAAAAGAGCATCTCCAATACAATTAAAAAAGTAAAGAATATAACATATTGATAACTACGTAATATATAATTAACAGTATCAAAGAAAGAAAAAAAGTGTTAAAACACATTATCAATTAAAACAATTGGGAGGATCGGGATCTCATGGGATCCTGAGATTAATTTCAACCTCGTCTCAAATTAATGATTGAGATCTATTTTAATCTCGAATCGCGACTGCTTTTAAAATTAATCTCAATAATATGGATCAAATCAATATGGGATTTGTGATTTTTTGGCATCCCCACCATTGGGTTACAAGCCAAAATGGCAGCTTGGATAATATTAATAATTGCTAATGACCATAGTTTTTCAAACGGCCCCACGAATGATAATAGAAAGTTCTTAATTTATTCTTGAAGCAAAATAATATCGCATTTGTGTGTGGTGACTTGGTGAGCTCCCATGATCGGTTGGTGGACACTAGACACCATTGAAAGCAATGTAGGTGTCCATATATTGAGTGTCGTTTTTTTTTTTTTTTCCTTTATTTTATTTTGAAAGAAAAGAAAAAAGTAATAATTTAATGTCACATAAAAATTCAAATATCGTTTGTTAGATATTGATGATTGGGACGTCATTTTTAAGCAAAATTCATAGAGATAATCTGATTGAAACAAACATTTACGTTAAAAGTATATGAAAATGAATAACTTCATGCTACTGTCGTGCAAAACAATCTTGATAGCTTGGCTCAACATCAAAGATACTAAAATTACAATTTCCTCATTGACTTATGATACGTGCGTGTATATTGCTAAAGCATTTATATTTATATATATCAAAAGCTTAGAATTTGAGGAAATAGTCTGATGTTCGATACTCGTTCTCTCCATTAGTAGAACTGTAAATTATAAATATTTCAAAATTGTCTTTTTTCTATAATGAAAAATGAAGCAACTCAAATCTTTCTTTGCATATTAATAGGAGAATATTTTCTTCTTGATATTTGAAATATTTCATTTTAAATTCAAATATCTTGAATGTATATGTTTGATAACAAAAATAATCTAAAAGGTTGTCATAAGTTTTTAGTGAAGTAAAAAAAATTCTCCCTTCGCTTAAACCACACACAAAACTTTGTCTTTGTGTGCTCATTTCTTGAAATAATAGTATCCGGGCTTTCAATTATATATGTTGGGTTTTAGGGTTAGAGTATATTCTAGAGATTGATCGACGTTCATAGTCTAAAAGTGTTGTTGCCGAAGAATCTGGCTTCCCACTATCCCACTAAATTGTCACCTACGATTCTATTTTTGCCTCTTTTTGTGGTAAAGAATGTTCCCTTATAAAGCTCAACTTTATTCCCCATTTATCACTTTGATTCAAAGTCTCCATGCTAAAAAGCAAATACTGAATCTTGTGATTCCCTTGCACACAAGAAAACATCTGCTAGACTTGTAATGTTCATTTGAAATATATTGTACCATCATTTGTATATATAAAACTAATTTAATTTTTTTTTTATTTATAAAAAATACATTCTCAAAACTCTACTCGAAAAATTAGTGGAAGGAAAAAAGGTTTTAAACTTTTAATTCCTCTTTTTATTCCAACAGGTTTATGGTGGCACATCCGCATAAGCACTATATATGTATGTATGTATATACAATACATATATCATTCTCAAGGAAGGGCATTTTTATTTTATTAAAGTGAGAATACCAGTAAAAAAATATATTTATTTTTATGTACTAACAATAAAAAAAATAAATTTTAATACATTATAAATTATATTTTCTTCTATTATATGTATATATATATGGTTCCGAAATAGGTGGAACATAGAAGAACGAAAAAGAAGGCAAAGCCGAGCAGAGGTCAAGATTAATTTATGCGTGGCACGTGCTCCAATTAAATGCAACTTAATTATCAAACGCTCTTGTCCAAGTCAATTCAATCCGAAGCAGCATCAAACACAACTATAATTGTCGTCTTCTCAATTTTGACACTGCTTCAGCCTCTGCATTCAGCCTCTGCATTCAACGTCACGATAAAGTAAGTACTGTAAAACAAAACAATAAGTTGTATTTTTTAATTGTGGTGAATTGAAAGTGTTATAATAATTAATTAACAATTGTTAATTAATTGCGATTAGATTCTCGGACCAAGTCAACAAGCTCCGGAACAATAGTCTAATAACTCATAATATTCTTTAGGAGTTGACTTCAAATGCAAAATTAATATAAACAACTTCATTAATTTTCTTCTAGTTGCTCAACTTAAGAACATTTCGTTAAGGAAAGATATCAAGTAAGTAATAGGTTATCATAAAAAAATATATAAGACAATAAGCGGCGCAGTGATCGTGATGAAAAAAGTGACAATTTCTTATTCTAAGAGACTCAATATTCAATAACATGAGTGACAATAAAAATTAGAATCATAATTTTTAATGTTGTTGAACTGGAGAGAAAAAGACTAATTGTTCTTATAACCAAGTCAAAATAGGGTTATATAATATATATTGTTATGATAATGATACGAGAGTAGTTAGGCAAAATTTCCATATGGGAAAAAAATATGGAGATGGATTCAAAATATTGATTAAAAGTAGTGTAAATTTACTTCTCAAGAGTGTACTTACTTAGAGAAAATGTTTGCCAAAATAAGAATATCAAAAGAATTAAATAACCTATTAAACATCTCTAATTAAAATGTCAAATATTTGTAATCTTCTAAAATAATTTACCTCTATTTTGTCCAATATCACTTTATTTTTAGAGTAATTTTACACTTCTCAAATAGTATCCTAATATCTTTATCAAATACCATTAAGATAATGTTTTTCATCACTATGAAAATAATGTTTTTTGGTGTATTAAACCATCTGGTATCTGAAGATCACATTGAGCCTCGATTAATTCAGATTCGAGTCGGGTAGGGCCACTAGGGCGGCAAAGCTCTCCCAACAAATATTTAACGTAGCTGCATTCTTAAGTCTCGAACCGAAGACCTTGGTTAAGTTAGAACAACCACATACCAGCTGATCTACGCGCTTGTTGTGTGAAAATAGTTTAATACGTTAATGTCAATTTACTTGCAATTACCTAGTAGAAAGGTGCCAAGGAGTGCCTCTCCAAACTCAAATTTTGAGTTTGAACCTCAATAATATGCGTATGTTAGTTAAGAAAATGGTACTTAATAAGTATTTTTCTTATTTTTAATATCAATTGTGCCTTTTATTTTTAACTCATTTTCGGAGCCACATTTTCTACCAACACATGCACCAAGCATTGATAACTTGTAAAATTCCAATCGATGCCAACAATTCACCATCAATAACTCCGTAGATAGTACTTCTTGTACACATGCAATGCAATTCCATTTAAACCACGAACATCAAAAAAAAAAAAAAGGGCAGCTGACAGAGCTCAGAATCAGAACAGATCCATTGTGAAATAATAGTAACAATAATTTTTTTAATCCCACTAAAAATTTCACCCAAACTATGGGAGACACCTTTAAGCCCATACCACAACCCAAACTAGAAGTCTCCGCTCGAACCGGGAGGAACAAGTTCTCCCAACAAAGGCAACTTCCCTGCGACTCGAACTGGAGAACAAACCCAGTCAAGTCACTTAAGGGGGACTCCATTGCCAGTGGAGCCAACACTTTGTTGGTACCCTTATCATACTTCATTATAATTACTTTGGCCCCCACTTTTGTTCTTTTCAGAGCGTTTCTCTTGCATATGAGATAAGGTCAATTTCCCACCACCAACCTCACCGTGTAAAATTGTTGTAAAATTTCCTCTTAGTCTTAGTCTTTAAGGTTTCGGTCAATTATTTTAGCTTCTAATTGATAGATTTAATTTTTAAAATAAATTAATATTTTTGACATAATTTAAAACTCAAATAAATTTAACATATAACATATAAAAAAAAAAGAAGAAGAGAATTATTAAGCAGATTTTTAATGAATTTATACGATAAAGATGGTACGAAAAACTTTCTAAAAATAAGAGTACTAATTGAGTAGTTAGTTCAAACCTAAAAAGACTAAAGAAGTATGTACCAATTGAATTATTAATTACTTACTTAATTGATTCCTTTGCTATGAAAACATAGTGTAATCAATAATGTGACCTAAAGCACACGGCAAATTTGTTTCTCTATATAACCCTAAACTCTCCATTCTCTTTATCTCTTCTTTGTTCATGTTCTTGCATTTACATTACAAACAAACAAACAATGTCTGAAAAGGACTGTGGCCACAGCCACGACGACAGGAAGAAGCTGGTCCGGCTCATACTGTATGCCGTCGGCGGCTTAATCATCGTCGTTCTTCTCATAATCTTCCTCTTCTGGGCAATCACAAGGCCGTCAAAGCCAAGCTTCATCCTCCAGGACGCAACCCTCTACGCATTCAACCTCTCAACTGGACCGTCGCCACCGAACGCCCTCACCACGAACCTACAGGTCACGATCACGACGAGAAACCCAAACGACCAAATCGGAATCTACTACCAGAAAGCTGATGTCTACGCTTCCTACCGAAACCAGCAGATAAGTCTTGCCACATTGCTCCCCGCGACATACCAGGGCCACAAGGACGTCATCGTTTGGTCCCCGTTTCTGTGCGGTAACTCCGTACCGGTGTCGCCGTTCGTGGCGGAGGCGTTGGGCCAGGACTTGAATGCCGGCATGGTGATGGTGAACATCAAGGTTGATGGGAGAATCAAATGGAAAGTTGGCACTTGGATTTCTGGAAGATATCACTTGCATGTAAATTGTCCTGCTTATATTACATTTGGTGACAAGAGTAAAGGCATTGCTTCTGGTGCCTCTCTTAAGTTCCAGCTCGTGCAGAGCTGCTCTGTTGATGTCTAATAATGATCAATATCAATTTGTTCATCTTCTCATGGTTAGGGTTTCTTTAATTTTTAGTTTCTTTGTTAATTGTTGTTATATGAGACTTCATTTTAGTTAATGTAAAATTTATCATTTGGGTAATATTGAATTTGATTTTTTTGGTTAATGTCAATTAATCAAGCCTTGATTTCAGATATGTTATTGTGACATTTGCATGGTAGAGGATTTGAGTGAGGGTAACATATCGGGGTTGGGTACCCACTTGGGGGTCCAAGGAATTGATTGTTGTTTCACTTGATTTTATTTCTATTCGAGTAGAATTACAGGATGGCCCTTGAGTTTTTGGAAGCCGTTTGGATGTTTCCGCTTCACATTTTGCGAAGCAATTGGATTCTGTTTCATTCTATTGGAAACACAAAACAGATTTATCTGTCTCAGATTTGTTGTTTGACAATGGTTCTTTCTCATTGGGACAGCAAGCGATGGTCTTTTCTAAGTGTATCTTTAAATGCTAACTCCAAACAGAATTTGTTTAATAGCATATCAAGTAGCACATATTTTGGATCATGTTATGAGGAAATTGGACAGTGAATAGCAGAAATTACAATCTCTAGGGTTAGATTAATCAATAAGAACTTCCCATGAGCTTATTCAACTTAAAAAAATTAGTTTAAATTTGGTAGTTTTTTCCGTTGATTCCTAGCATGACTTTGAAAAATATCAAAAGGGTATCAGAATGACGAATTGCTTGATTCAAGTAATATTCTTTGTAGCATGCATATAGATCATGAGCTTTTGTCATTATATATATATATATATAAATATTTATTCTTTGTGGGGCATATAGACGAAATCATGAAAGGTTGTTTGTTAAGGGAGAAAAAAAAATTAAACTACATGAGAGAGATAGAGTAAAGAGAAATCATATTTAGTTTCGCTTTGCTTCAACTTTATAAAAGAAGAGTTGCATAGATTCTAAAAGAGGGATCAAATTCACCAGTCACCACCTACTTTCTACTTTACCACGTTTAGCCAGCACTGATATTATTAGGGTTTGGTGAAGTTGGAACAATTCTAGCTGATGGTCCTTTTCACATCATCTTCCATGCATTGTCATCAATGAATCGTGTAATTAATGTTAGCATAAATAATATGAAATCCAATCACCTTATAGAGGGGGAATCTTGGATTATACATCTTCATTAGTCCCTGAAATAGAAAGAATAATTAGCGTTAAAGCTCTTTCAAAACTTTCCATGTTAGAAAACTTTTATTGCAAAGAATTAAACTGTTTAAATTATTATGAAACATTAGCTTTAAAAATTAAGAATAAATTAGAAGACTTAAGAAATTCACAGTAGTTTATGAATTTTCAGAAATTAGAATAGTTAGATCTAGAGATTAATAACCTATATTGAAAGAAATATACAATTCTACCAACAAAGTGTTGGCTCCTTTGGCAACTGGAGTCCCCTTAAGTGGCTTGACTGGGTTTGCTCCCCAGTTCGAGTCGCAGGGAAGTCGCACTTGTTGGGAGCACCTGCCACCCGGTGCGAGCAGGGATTTCTAGTCTGGGTTGTGGTACGGACTTAAAGGTGCCTCCCACAGTTGGGGCCCTACCCAGGATACCTCGTGGTTTAACCAAAAAAAAAAGAAACATACAATTCTCAATATACATATACAACTACAATATTACCTTAGCCATTATAGCCAATTTTAATGGGCCTGAACAACCAAAATAGTCCAGATCACCCAGCCCAAGTATTTTATCCCAAGTCGAATTCTGGTGACAGATTACGAAAGCCCAAGGAAGGTGTGCAATAAAATTATAAAAGGCATCTGCTAGGAAAAGGACGATGATAGATCCAGCCAAATTTTCTAATAAGGAATATTCAAAAACGATGGCAGATATTCAAAAATTTCATTCTAAAAGTGAACAAGGGAAAGCAAATGATAAATTTTAATATGAGACAATGTTTTACTGCGCAACCTAAAGAAATGAATGATATGATTTTTCACAAGTTTTATGTTGATTTAAGGTATGTTTTTCTTTTCAAATAAAAATTCTTTTAAGTAGATATTAGGTAGATTTTTAACCCAAAAAATGAAAATGAGTTGTTTGGTTATTAATAATATCTCACAAAATGAATGTCATAAAATAAGAGTATTTTAGATTAAGGTCGATTAGTTTCATAATTAAGTTTAGCTAACTATCAACATATGTTTTTGTGTTTCATAAGAAAAGTCAACAATGAACTAAATCATGTCCTTACAATTATTAAAATAATAAGTGTGCAAATCTCCTATGAACTTAAGAAAATATTAGCATTTTCACCAATTAATAAACTAATCGCAACTCATTTCCTCCATTAGCTTGATGCCTGGTGCACATTTTTCTCTCATAACTGCCATCAAGGAACTAATGAATAGACAATGGATCATCACCATAAAGCATATATATTGGGAAGCCAATTTTACTGCAGATTCCATGGCGAAACTTGCTGGTTCCTTACCCCTTGGTCTTCATGTCTTTGAAAACCCCCTAAGGGGCTTGGTTATTAGTTATGTAATGATATATATGGGATCTTGGTTTCTCGTTCTATTCATGCCTAGTTTTTACTAAGCTCCAATGTAACAAAAAATAATAATAATAATAACTGGTTGCAACTCATAGATCTTCACATAGATTTACTCTTCAGGTTTCAAAAACTAAACCAAAGTAATTTGTCAAATATAATAAGATCTTGCGTATTATTAGTAATGTATAATGAACTTTATATAACAATAGTACAAATATATGAATGAGAATAGGAAAATGATAAACTGACAAGATAGTGATAAAATTTATTTTATTTATTTTATTTAAAACCATCGTAGGGCCGGGGTTAGACAACCTCCTTAACTGTAGATTAAAAATAAAAACAAAAGTAAAAGTAAATACATTTAAGAGGGGATATAGACCAAACCTCCAAACCCTCCAAACGAAAGAACAAAAACAGCCAATCGAAAAGAAATAACTAAAGCAAACAAAAGAAACAAAGAATAAACTAGAGAACACCTTAAGTAAAGCCTAACAAGGTGAGCTAAGGCTAGAGTGCCGCTTAGGATAATTGTATCCAGTAACTAATAATATGAAGCCCCTTTTTTGAACCTGAGGCATGCGGGCCAGCAATAGTAATGTCGGGGCTGAGATGTTGATAGAGTATAATATTGTATGTGGTACGGGTACAGTTATATTTTGTAGTCATCTTATCTTATTTTTTCTGTTTTCTCTTCAACTGCTCAAGTATCAGTACTGTCCGAAGGCCAATAATATCTTGTATCCTGATCACTTGCAGAGTTGTTGCTTAAACCCTAACCTCTGGTTCCTCAAATCATATTCCACGTAATAATTCTGCATCTGAAAATTCCCCAATATTATCGCCGGCCCACCAGACGCCTCCCTGTCGGTCACCACCGTCAAACAAACTGCCGAACCTTCACCAACCACCGCAAAATAATTCTCCACCGGCAGTGTCACCTCAGCACCTCCCTTGAAATGCAACTTCAACTCCGGAAACGACCCCGTTTTCTCTCCTGGAACATCAAAACAGGGCCTCAACCCCGTTAAAGCCTCAGCTCCAAGTGCCCTAGTATAGTTCCGGTTCTTCACCATTTGGGATACAAACTCATCAGCCAATGGCTCGAACAACTCCGGTGCCATGAATGTGAACGTAGTACCAGAATCAACAATGGTACCTCCATTTCCATCACGATCCAGCGTCAAGTACTTGTGCCAAACTCTAACACGCTGGCCACCGACAGTGATCCGTCTGAGACCAACGTAGTAGTAAACTGAGAAGGCATTTCTTTCAGCAACGCTTGGGTTATTTACAAAAGGCGTGTAAGTTAGACCGGTTGTTTTCTTATCAGAATGCGAGCTGCCGTTATCAAGAATCAGAGAGCTGGTTCTTGTCGTGTCGTCGAACTTGTGAGACAGGAGGCAGTAAGAGAACTTGTCGAGGTTGAGCTGACTCGGAAGTGAGGTTTTGCCGCGGCCGAACCCGGCAATGCCGGCCGGCTGGCGGGAGGATAAAACAGAGCATCCGACGAGGAAGTTAGGTATTATTCTGTTGGGAAGATTTAGGGTTTCTGACAGAGCAATTCCTTCTGTTAAGCCGGAGCCGTAGAGGACCAAATAAGAAGGGCAGATTTGGGTACAGTTTTTTGAGGTGGCCAAGGGTTCATCATTACAGTCTCTGCATTGAATGCTTTCGTGGTGAATCCAAGAGCATTTAGGGTTTTGGCAGCCGAGGAGCCTTGATGAGGAGGATAGTTTGGGAATGAAGGAAGGAATTTTTGAGGAGGAGCAGTACTTGCACTGATAATGGTTTGTGCATGGGAACCAGACAAGGTGACTGCCTGTGTCTAATATGAAAGGGATGATTTGTGGGGGAGTGCCAAATGAGAGGGAAATTGAGTAACCTCCATAGCTGTGAGAGGAGATATTGGTTGTTGTTGTTGTTGTTGTGGTAGTGGTGGTTTTAGTTTGCGGGTTTTTGATGTGAAGGGCTCTGGTTAACGACGAGGAGACTAGAGAATTGAGGTTTTGATATGAATCTTGAGATGGGTTTGTGTGGAAACGAGAGAGGGAGAAAGTGAGGGAAGTGATTGATGAAGGAAAAATGGAGAGTAGGGTGAAGAAGAATATGAACGATAAACAGAGAGCAGAAATATAGGAAGCCATGATTATTGTTGCCCAGAAAGAGGGTACTCTTGAGGTTTTAATCGGTTAATGCAAAGGAAAGAATGTGAACAATGCCTGTTTGGTTTTGAGTGAGCAATTTGCAACTAGTATAAGACCATTTAAAATAAAATTTTAAATGTGGAGAGTCACATCATAAATAAAAATTTTAAAAGGCTTTTTAAATTAAGTTGTCTTTGTCTCTTTTTAATATTGAGTCATTTCCTCTTCAAATAGTACTATATTATATTTTTATCTCATCATTATTGAAGAGGTAGAAGTGATATAATTATTAGGCGAACTCTAAATTACACTTGACGTAACTTACGCCACACACATAACAACATATGGGTCTCACCAGTGTGTTACTGTTGTTGCATGTGTGTGGCGTAAGTTACGTAACTTGGAGGGCTCCTAATTATTATTGTTTCAATGAAGGAACAAAATAATTAATATAATATAATATAATATAAAATAATTAATTTTTTTCCTCTTTTATTTGTTACATAAATAAACAAATAAAAATTTAAAGAATAAAATTAAAAAAATTTTGCAATGCTCTAATGCATTAAATTTGGAATAGCAAAAGACAACTGTCACTCGGTAACAGGCATGGATACAACATGAATACATTTCATTATCAAAAGTATTAATTATTGAATGGAATAATACAATCGATCTACTGCAGACCTTTTTTTCCCTCATGAGCTGTGTGGGTCACGAGGCCACTGGAGCTTAGGTGATTAAGCTTTCTGATCTGCTGTTGGGTAGGGCAACAGCGTACATAGCTTTTTGGCGGAATACTATATCTGTTCGTAGGGAACAGGCAGGCACGTGGACCACATTCTGAATGGCCCCCCGTTCATCTCATGTAACGTTAAAGTTAGGATGTGCAGTTGGCAAAATTTAATACAAGCAGCCAAAGTTATCCACTACCAGGGCGATCCCACTAAAGTTGACCTCTTCAGCAACAATGGCAGAGAAAAGTACCCTACTACAACATAATGCTTGATAGAACCATCCAAACCAAGTTTTTCGTGCTGTATTATTACTGCTCAAGTAAACAGAACATGTGCAAAACCAATACTTAATGAACTGAACAAGGCAAAATCAGCAAGTACGGCAATGTTGATCACTTCATAAATAACGAACTAGCACAGATTGGGAGGCCTAAATGATTTGTAGAGAAACAGTCTCTACGGTTAGCACATATTACGGGAAAATGAATAGTTCAATGTTGAAGCTTGTAAAGTTAGAATAGTTGTGGCCATAGACAGAAACATTATTGTTCCTTCGCTTTCTTGCGTGCCATAAACCGCTCTTTAGCAGCAGCTAGTGCATCTTGACCTCTTTTGTGATGGTCAGGCTTTGGTTGGCCATCAGATGGTTTCTCAACCGAAGGTTTTTCTTGCTCTGAACTGTCTGAAACTGGCCTGTCAGATGCTGGGTTTGATTCTGAGGACTCGATGCTTCTTCTAGAAGTCGAAGTTTCAGCCTGATGCCCTTCTTTCCCTCTGGAAGACTCCGCAGCAGAGTTTGAGTAGGCAGACAAACGTTCTTTCTCTGGTGTGTCAGCAGCTCTTTGTATTTCCTCTTTCTCTGGCCTTCTTTGTTCGGCCTTCTTGTCTACCTCTTTCTCTGGCTTTGTTACTTCAGCCTTCTTGTCTAAATTCATTGAGTCCTTGTTGCCTCCACCAAAGGCAACATTTTTATGAAGGTTGAAGTAAAAATCACTCACATCAGTCTTCTTGGTGACCTTCAGAACAGAGATACGAACATGAAACAAATTAGAAAAATAGCTGAAGGAAGTTCATTAGATGCAGACTATAGATTTCTAAGATATGAAATCATACAAGTGTCAATTACGATCAAGTGGGAAATAATATCAGAATGCAATTTGCGTTAAATACTAATTCAGTTCTATCAAGTAAATACCACTCACAATCACACAGTAGTTCATTAATATTTGATAAGCAATAAAGGATGCACTAGATATGCTTTCAGGCAATAACCTAATGCAACATCAACGATTAAAAAAAAATTAACGGTGATTGAGATTAAATGATGGTAACAATTCATGATTTTTATGCATAGATGTAGATTTAAAAAAAAAAAAATTGTACATCAATGTAAATCAAACCCATCCAAACCCTGATATGGCCAGATGAAATACAGCATCTAAGATTTCTTAAGTTATCAAACCAATAAACACTTTACAAGGTATATTATCCACTTGATAAAAAGCCTAAACCATGTCCTAAAATTCACCTCTGGCATATTCAAGCCAAATCTACAGAATACAGAATGACCAGATAAAATAAATTTGAAAATGTCACAATATATGAGGAAAAAAAAAAAACCACATACACAAAAGGCAGCATGCAGTATCAGATTCCCTAGGTGCAAGATTGCTGCCTTCTTTGCATATAGTATCCATAAGGAAGCTGCTAAGAACCCATGCTAAATGGTATGAGATTATTCGATCCAATTGCTCTAGGGGGGCACTAAGGGCTTCCATACCCAGACCAGAGCACTTATATCATGATTCCAGAGCATTGCCCTAAAACTGTTCATCGTAATTAGTATCACTGCATGGTAGATACAAGGGTATTCCAGCACACATTGGATGTAAGGGTGCTAGGCTAATGCTACTACCTAGGTAGTACTTGCTCATCCAATCTTGCACAAGGCGGCAGCAAGTACCTCATACTATAAGGTACAGGAATTTTGCGACTCATTAAATGGTTGTATAACCTTTGGTTCCCTCCACCCCATCCAAAAACAGAAAAGGTCAGGGTGGTGGATTGATTCAGAACCATACAAAGCATTTGCATTACCCCTTATATTTTTATGCAGAAGCAAAAAGGATAAACTTCCAACAGGATTACAACTATGATATAGGTCAAAAGCATAACAAGATAACAGCTTTATATCAAGCGAGGTCAAAAACAGAAAAGGTCAGGATGGTAGATTGATTCAGAACCATACAAAGCATTTGCATTACCCCTTATATTTTTATGCAGAAGCAAAAAGGATAAACTTCCAACAGGAATACAACTATGATATAGGTCAAAAGCATAAAAAGATAACAGCTTTATATCAAGAGAGGATAGAAGTTATGAGGGCTGAATAACTGGATTGGGGATGTTTGATTGTACTTTTTGAGCATACAAGGGCTGATGCAAAACTAAGGAACGAGAAAGCATTATAATGAGCTTTAGATATGAAAACTTGAAGATGGATTTAGTGGAATGAGTGGTTGAAGTTCACTGTTTTCTTCTTTCTACCTCATCTCATCATGCTTTTCAAATTTCTTCTTGGTGACTGAGAAGACAGTAAGTGTGCAAAACAAGAATGGGGGAAGTTCAAAACAACCTATATTTTATTTCCTCCAGAAGGAACAAACACAGATATCAGATAACAAATTTGACCAAACACAAGAAGTCTCCCCACTGCCACATGCGTATTATGAACACCATAACACTCTTACAAGAATAGCATAATAAACAGAAGTTAGCATCTAACCAAGATAGATAAAATAGCTATTATATGACATTTTCTCCTAAATAAACCAAATGAAATCTATTTGCGTTTCTCCTATCAGGTAAAAGCATTCTAGCAAAAAAGATGAAATAGCTATTTCCAGTCATTTCAAAAGTCCCTTTATGAAATACCCGAAAAGACTGTCTTACACCTCCATCAAATTGTGATTCACAAGACACGTTGAAAGACAAAATGACAGATAATCCATTTATCATTATGATAACTCGAAAATATCACACTGTTCCCATAAATTGTACACAAATGCAGTCCAAGACACAAGGAACTGATGAAAAATTTTGAATAAAAGTTTGTAAGTACCAGTTGAATAACTAATTTTAAGCTCATATACTTCATGAAGATCAGTAGACGAGATAAAAAAACGCTACCAAAATTCAAATAACAGGAAAAAGTAATCAGAAAAATTTAAGCAGTGACATAATTAAAAGTGTAAAGATCACAAGGGAAAAATTAGACATACATCATCTCTCTCATCTCGAAGATCACGCAAGGCTTGTTCACGAGCCCACCTTTGCTGCTCTTCAAGTTTCTTCTTGTAAGCACCTGTAACAAATTTTTCCTTGTCTGCAAAAAGGTGGTCTTCCTTGCTTCTCTCTTTAGTAAGTTTCCTCTCATAGATTATGTCATGCTCCCGCTTTCGCTCGTCAGCTTTGTGAATCAGTTTATGAATATATTTCGGCTTAATCAAGATACAATCACACCAATTATTTATTAAAGTCAGCATACCGCATAAAATAAAGCTAAATTAAAAAATGATTGAATTATTATTATTAACTTTACATATACCTGTGTGTCTGCACGATCCTGCACTTTACGTCGGACACTTTTCTGCTTCATCTCATCATAACATCCGTCATAATCAAACACATTTGGATCCTCTGCCAAGGCCTTCCTTTGCTGCTCCTCAATCTTTAAAATTAACAAAAGCATGACAGTTAATTTCATTTATTTATAAATAATTAATTTGATTTATTTATAAGTAAATTAGACAAATAATAAAATAAAGAAATAAAAAATCAGAGAATCTTTTACCTCTTTGAGAGCCCTGTTCTTGATAGCTTGGCGGGAGATTTCTCCCTCCACGTCGTCGCCGCCGCCGCCGTCGTCATCAAGACCAAAAGCCTTAGGCGGTGGCAACGGAGGCTTATTTGTTGGCTGTTTCTTTTGTTGTGATGGATTAACCCTAAGTTGCAAGCCGTATTTACTCATGATTTTTCAATTATACGCTGCGATTGATTTTGGACCAAATATAAACCTCAAGAATGCTAATTATATAAAATTATTGATGTATTAAAAAAAAAACGAGGAGATAGAATGAAAATCGATGGGTACCTGAGTCGATTCATCGGCTCCAGCGAACGAGTTTACAAAGCTGATTAAAGGTTCTTTTCGTACAGAATTGAGCACAGAGCACGTGATCAATTTAAAGCTGTGATAATCTGCTTCTTCTGAAGTGTTCACGAAAGCATAGGAAAGGCGAACTGAATTCTGAAAGGGAGGAATTGGTGAAATTAATTTGCAGATTAGAGTGCGGAAACGACGTCGGCCTTTGGTTTTAACATTTTTATAAAAGGCGGCGTTGTTTTTATTTTATTTTTTTATTTTGAAAAATTGACCACTTTGCACTAAAAGTGAAAAATCAACCTAACTTGGACTTGCAAGGACCGGATTACCCTTCTCTTTTGCATAACAAATCCTCTATGCAGCCTAATTTCTTTTTGGGATATTATTATTTTACTATCAAAGTTTTACTGACATATTATGTCAGTACTAAAATTTACTGAAAAATATATTTTACTACCAAAATTTTGCGCGGTTATCATTTTACTACCATTTCGTTAACAAAATGTTAGTGCTCAACAGAAATTATGTTAAAAGTCGATTCTACCCTAGGATCATAAAAGACAATTTTACCTTTTGAAAAGAAAGAAACAACAAAAGCAAAAATTACAAGAAATGCCTAAGAAAATAGCGGTTAGAACAAAAAACAATTATTTTCTTGGCTTATAAAAGCTAGAATTTACAGGCTTACAAACATATTAGCAAACCATTTCATCAACACCAGCAACCTCACAGTTATAATCAACACAACAGCCTTATAAACACACTAGCAAACCCATTTGAAACACCCCAGCAACCTCACTTGAATACTAATAACCCCATCTTAACAGCAATAACCTTATTTCAAACACACTACCTGCGTTACTTGAACACTAACAACCATTTTTCAAACACACTAGCAACCTCACTTAAACACTAACAACCCTATTTCAACACACACCAGTGGCCTCATTTCAACCCTAACAACCCTGTATCAACAATAGCCTGATACTAAACACCTGCAATTCTGAAACACACCAGCAACCCCATAGTAAACACCTGCAACCTCAGACTAAACATCAGCAACCTCACACCAAAAGTACTGAAATTTAAACACTTTTATCATACAAAAATAACAAGAATAAGGCACAACAAATACTTGAATTCATTAAAACACAATATCCACCTCTTTCCTATCTTCAGTCAAAACCAAATAATTTTTCACCCTTCACACATATAAATTCAAACAGAATAATGGCCTCCAGCAGCCACACAAGCATTAGTTCTAGGGGTCGAGCTAAGAAACTTGCGGAAGTAACTTGCTACCCTAAATACTGCAACTGTGGAGTGCAGGCATGTGCTATGGTATCTATTATGTCAGAAAATCCTAACAAACTATTTTGGATATGCAGGTATAAAAAGTGTAATTTTTGGCAATGGGCAGCAAAAGAAGATTTAGAAATGCGTAACAGCACATCTAGTTATGGCTTGAACCTAAATGAAGATGTATTGAAGATGAATGAAAGACTACGATGCACTGAAGCGAAGCTAAAATTGGTCCTAGTTTTTTGGCCTCTTGATAGGCTTATTTATGAGAAAGTAATGTAATAGAAGTAATTTAATATGTAAGCAAAGTCAAAAGTAGTCAAAAGTAATCCAAAGTACTTCCATTATCATTGGTGAAAAATAAGAGTTTGTGCTTGAAATGCCTATCCGCAGTACTGTCAGGTTGTGAATTCAAAAAACACCACAGCAGCTTACTGCACTAATAATAGTTTATGCATTCAACAAACACCACAGCAGTCTAATGCACTAATAATAGTTTGTACATTTCAAAAAACGCCACAGTAGCCTAATGCACTAGTGACAGTTTGTGCATTTCAGATTCATAATATCCTAACGATAACACTCTGCTAACCATCTATGATATGTGAAGCTTGTGAGCCTTGAGTTTGATTTGGAGAAAGATTGTCAGCTTCATATCGGCTTGCACAAAATATATATAATTTCATTATCTATGAAGTATTCAAAAAATTATAACAATAAAAAAAACACCACAGTACCTCCTCTTGCTCTGCTACCTCGACCTCGACCTCTACCTCTAGATGCCATTCCTCTGCCACCTCCTCTCACTCTGCTACCTCGACCCCTGTTACCTCCTCTTCCCTTATTATTCGTAAACATCTCGTCTGGACAACTCACAACCTATTTAAATTGAAATATATAAATATAAAAAAATTATGAAAAACTACAACAAACTAAAAATTATTCCATATTCAAACCAACATTTGCCATTCTTTTTCTTCTCTTCGAAGTAGTTTCTGAATTAGAACTTTCTCCCGACCCACTGAGACCCTATTTAAAATTACATATTCAACAAAAATTAATAAAGAATTAAGCTCGGTATACACAAAAATAATTAAAAAGTTAATACATTGATACATGATTCTGAGCTCTTATTTGTCTTGCTATTGATGGCCTCAATGCGCACTTTCAGACATTGTGGTTTATCCCACCGCAAAAGGAACAACAGACATAGAATGATCTGTTTTTTTTCACTGGCTCAGTGGCTGCCCTCTTCCTTGAATTCTTCGGTCTTCCAATCTTCTTAGTAATCTCAGGTGGAGAAAGTTTTGGTCTATCACATGGGTCCCAAGTAACCTTATCAGGAATTGGTTGAAACATCACAACATAAGTGTTCAAATATGCTTGTTTCGTGAAGTATTTTGGCCAGTACTCTTTTACCGTGTGTCTTGCATGACTAATTGCAGCCATAACATGAGCATAGGGGAGTCCGGATAGTTCCCAATGACCACAGTTGTAGGACCTGCTCACCAGATCAACGATGAACCTTCTCGCTGGATAATAACTCTTGTTTTTAACCTGAGAGCAATAGCACAATAATTAAAAGCATATAGGAAAAAATAATGTTATATAACTAAATTTCTAAAATTGTAGAGAACTTGCTCTTTTATTGTGTAATATAAAGAATTATCATTGCTAGTTAACTCTAAAGCAATGATAAGAAGATTACGCAAAATGGAGTGTAAATAAAAAAACATATATTATACACATAAGTCTTTCTCTACTAGAATTTTCAAAGTGAATTCAGATTGTAATTTCAAGTAATTATAAATATGTGTTTTACTCTAAACTCGATACAGTAATAGTTCAGCTATATAAAAATATATTTCAAAACAAAAATATTTCAGATTTATACCTAAAAGTGAAGATCACCAGAAGCCATTGCAGTCATTTTGCTTCCGGTCTCATAAGCATAATTTAATTCTTTTTCACTCGAGGTGGAATATTGGACCAAGATTGTGCTTCTTTTCTTCTTTCTGTGAATAATGTTATAAACATGTATCGGATATCTTCAAGCGTAGTCAGACAAGGCTTCTCTCTATGGGGTAAGATCCAGTTGTTGAAGCAGTTCGAAGTGTTATTACTTGTACAATCCACTTTGCAATTCTTGTCATACTCATGTCTTGACCAAGTAAACCCAACAAGTTCTCTCTCTAACCACTGCCAGGCCTCTAACTTCTCTTTTTTCAACTTTTCCATTGCAGCTGCATGGTTAAACTTATTAGTGCTACTGACAGCTCTCCAAAACAGATTCTCAAAGTAACTCCAGGATGATCTTTAGAGAAGTTCGAATATATATGTCTAGCACATGACCTATAAAATGCAGTCAACTGTGTATTCCTAATTGCTCCCAGCAATCTTTTGCCTATCACTGCAAAAGGTGATCTGATCTGATCCATTATCGAAATACGAATGTAGAATTTTTAAAAATCATGTCCAAGTTTCAGTGTTCTCTATCTCACACACTGCTATTGTTAATGGAACCATTCCATTATTAGCATCCATACTTACAGCAGCTAATAGAACTCCACCATACTTTGATTTCAAATGACATCCGTCCAACCCAATGTATGGCCTACAACCATTATAAAGTGCATTTCTTTGGGCTGGAAATGCCATAAAAAATCTCTGAAATAACACTTTTTCTGGCATATTTACTGCATTGCAAAGTACTTTGCAAATTACACCTGGATCATACTTCAGAATCACCGCAGCATATTGAAAGAGATCCTCATAGCCCCTTGCATGGTCTCCATGAATGTCTGTCCTTGCCCTCTCTCTGGCTCTATACAACTTTAAATTCCCTATCCTCACACCAAACGTCTCTTGCATAAACTCGTGAAGAACAGAAATCTTCACATGAGGATCCACAACGACTTTGCTCTTTATTTTCTCTGCTATCCATTTGCTGGTCACATTCAAAGACATTTCGGTCTATCTGTAATCATGTTTATTCTGTAACTGTTTAATTACAAATCCACCATTACCTCTGATTTTACCTCCCACCACATACCATGAACAGCCATCAATCTTGTATTTACCGTAAAATCTCATACAATCATTGTACACCTTTGCAATTTCAAAGTTTTTATCCACCATCACTTCACCCAACACCTTCCTAAAGTGGTCAACATCATCAAACACATCTCCTAACCTCAGTTTATGCTTACCATCAGGCCTTGGCTTATACATATGCACTTCAATATAATCTTTTAATTGAGTAATGCCCAAATCAAAATCTGAGTAAGATGTATTTGCCAATAATTGAGGATTTGCATCAATTGATTCATCGTCAGAGCTAGATCCCCCATCATCCATAACTTCTGCATCCTCAGCTATGTTTTGGTGATTTATACGACTACCATCAGTAGTAAATTCTTTGTTAAAATCTGACAACCAATCATCATCGTCGTTGTCATCAACATTCTGCTGAACATTCTCATTCTTAACAATTTGTGGTTCGTCTCTGCCTTTACTCTTAGAAGGTGATTCATCTTCATTAACATCAGTCTCACACCCAACATTCTCAGCAAGGTTTATTTGTGGCCCATGTATGCCTACAAGCCTAGATGGTGGTTCATTTTCACTTTCATTTACCCATGCAACTTGCTCTGCAGATAGCGGAACTCCTAAGGCATGTAGCAGGGATTGTATCACCCCACCAAGTTCTAAATCAGGACGTAGGGTTGGCAACACAGTGACTTTAAATACTAGCACTTGTAATGAGTCATGTACCATGAACATAATCCGCAACATTGCATCAATATCTACAATAACTTCCACATTATTCCTTAGGCTGGTGACAAGTAATTGCACACTTTCAGGAGTGGTTAACCCGTTTTGACTTGTAATCTTTACCACCTCATTCTTCAGCTGCAGCAGACTGTATTCATTTGGTTCAATCGACCATTTACAATGTTTTTTGCCTTTGTAGATTATATGTAGTTGTATTGGTAACATGATCTGCAAAAAGCAACCAGTGAACAAAAATTGGTAACGTTAATTCTAGTAATATGAACATAACAAAATTCACAACTTAACTATAAAAAGCAAACAATAACAGAAATTCTTATACTGGTAACAAGATTCACAAAAAATAAGGAAAAATTCTCAAAGCTAGATCTCCAACAATAACAGAATTAACAAAATTCTAATGTCAGTACCACGGACAACGACAAAGAACACATTAACAAAAAATTATGCTACAAAATTAATATTATAATATATGAAATTCAAGTATTATTCACAACAAAAAACAATAACAATTTAATTAACGAAAAAATTAATGAACAATAAGCGAATAAAAAGGCAGGGTCAACAACTCACAGTAGAGAGCACAAACACTAGTGGAGTCGGCTGTCACTCAACTACGAGGGAGAGAGATCGGAGACGGAGGTTTCACAGTGGAGAGTGCAAACGATAATGGAGTCGACCATCACTCAGCAACGACGAAGAGAGATCGGAGACGGAGGTTTCACAGTGGAGAGTGCAAACGATAGTGGAGTCGACCATCACTCAGCAACGACGAAGAGAGATCAGAGACAGAGGTTTCACAATGAGAGAGAGGGCCGGTCGATTTTGTTATTAAATATTCTGTCAAAACGCTATGTTTTGCTTCAACTCAAAATGTCTTTAATGCCCTTATATCCAGAAATGTCTTTTATGCCCTTATTACATCAGCAACACATCAGTAAATTTTTAATGTTGTTAACGGAATGGTAGTAAAATGATAACCGTGCAAAACTTTGGTAGTAAAATGCACTTTTCGGCAAACCTTGGTACTGACATGATATGTCAGTAAAACTTTGGTAGTAAAATGATAATACCCCTTTATTTTTATTTTTTTTAGAAGGGTGCAAAACTTGCAAAACATTCCAATTTTCTTTTGTAATAATCTTTTACCAAACAACAAAATACTGAAGGTAAAGGTGGTGTTTGTTTGTTTATCTAAAATCTAAATCAATATGAATTAGTCTCAATTTTGAATAAAACTGAATGTTTAAATATGAATGATATTTTTATTTTTTGTCTAAATTATTAAAAATAAATATTAAGTTTTTTTAACTTAAAAAATCTAAAAATTAACAATTTTATATTTGTGTCCTTACAAATTATAAATATTAAATAAATAATAAATATTTCAAAGAACTTAAATAAGATAATAAATTATCATAATATAAATCATATTCAATTGAATACAACTCTTTATATTGTAAATTAGAATATGTTAATCAATTTTATTGCAATTAACAATATTCTTATGTGAAAATATTTATAAAAATTATGAAGATAAATAATGCTAATTTGAAGAAAATAAAAAGATAAAAATAATATATTATAACAAGTTATACAAATAAGTAATAATACTAATTATTAAATTTTATTTAGGTAAAAATAAAATTAATTCATTAGATAAGGATATTTTAGAAAATATTTTTTAATGGTATTATTCAGACTTTTTAAATTAAGTAAAAAATTAAAAAAATAGCTTAATAACTTAATAAAAGAAAATTTTCATAAGTTTAAAAAATAAATAGACTTAATGACTGAAATAATTGAAATTAAGTTAATTGAATTATTAAATTAAAAAAAAAAAGCAAAAAAGCCCCTAGTTACCAAGGGGTTCAAATCTTTGGGAATGTTGTTTAAAGGGATAAGTTTTGTTATTTGCAGTGGTTAGTTTTGTGAAAATAGTTTACCCTTTTGGAAAATTAAAGAAGATAAACCTGTAAAATACTCTGTGGCTACCCTGGCCCTGTAACTTTCCCAGTCGAGCTTTCTCCATTCTTCTGGTAATCAACCACCTATCCACCGCTTCGCTAAACGCTGCACCTATTATTACAAGCTCCGATAACGGTAAGTTTCTTGAAAATTTTCACTCATCTTCTATGCTCATGCTTAGATTGTCGTTTTTTCTGTTGGTCATGAACGAAATGTGTTTGATTTAAAGATTCGATTATATGGTGTCTCATGCTTTATGGGTTTAACATACATGTGGTATAATTTGAATTTGCAGTATGACAATGATCAGATTGATTGGTTTTGCTTCAACTCATTGGATTTTATCTTTTATTTTTTTTTACTTCTTCGAGCATAACTGCACAGTTGATTGTAGGAATGAATTTTTCATCTTAATAGGGAGAATGGCTGCCTATAATCTTAGTTGATAGTGTATTGGTTCTTACGATGTGTTTCTTGTTAATATGAAACGGAATGCCGGCGATTGAAACCAATTGTTCAGTTGTTAAAAACCCACTATTTGCCAATTTGATGGTTGTTACAATCTAATACTACTACAGCAGCTTCACTGGTGGGTGTTGGTCTAAATTTATGTTTCAAAGATGATCAAATTTTTTAGGTTGATATAATGCCTTCAAATTAATGCTATATTGCAATTTGTAGGTGTTAAAGAGTTTCTTTTAGCATGTGTGTCAAAATAATGGTGCTTATTGGCCTTCTGATCCTAGGTATTGAAAGAAAATGTAGGATAGTCTGTGCATTTGTGTATTGTATTCTTAGTTTTTATTTGTAAGCACTAAGCAGCTTCTGTGCAGAAATGCGTTTGATAAGTGTCTCTAGTGCTACTGGTGAACAAATCATGTTTGCATTTTTTGGAGCTAAAATTTCTAATGCAATCTTAAGCAAGTAGTATTTTGATTGGCTTGAAAAGAGGTTCCAGTGTTTCTAAGTTTTGATGGTATACTAAATTTTAATGCTTGTATTTTAAGTTCTCAGACAATTTGAGTTCCTGCTCTCATTTAGTTGGTGGGTTAATTCGATATGTTGCTTATTTGAGCAATAGTTGGCTTGTCGCCTCTGATAATGTTGAGGGATTCTTGCCATCTGAGCTTATTTTACATATAACTTGAAAGCTTCTGGTTCGTACGAAACTGTTATTAGGCAAGCCTTTTACAGTCACAGAGTTGTGTGTGAATAAACTTTTGGCAGATGCAGCAATGGTAGCTTATTCGGATAGAATTCTAGTTGTGTATATTTTTATCTGTTTTTGAACTGATCTAACTCATTTCAGCAGACAGCTTTTGTGTTCGAAACTAGGCAGGTAGCATGGGGAACAAGCCTGCAGTGCCAATGACAGTAAAGCAGGAAAGGGAAGAAATCTTGTTGAAAGTTATACCTCCCCTGGACCGTGCTTATGTCCGATGGCTTGTTCGGGATCTTGAGATGATTCATCGATTTACTTCTATAAACCCACATGCGGTAAAACCACCAGATCATTATATTGAACACATGCGCTTGTATGGAAGGTTGGATGTGGACTTGGATGATCCTGATCTTGCCCATTTGTTCAAGTAGGTCATCTTGTAATATATAGTCTGTTGTAAATGGAATATGATAATAACTTTTAAATCTCATACTCTTTTGTTGATGGCCGCAGACTAGAAAGTTTTTCTGACTTTTGTCAAAACACACGTATGATAATAACTTTTGAATCCCTGGTTTTCTATTGTAGCTGATGTTTGTTGGAGGTTAGGAATGATGGTAGTTAAGCTCTCTTTCTTTCTCTCAGGACACAATTTTTTTTTACTTTTCATTTACTAATATTTGATAATTCGCCGAGTCACAATGTGGATGGTGTTAAAGAACAGGCAACCAGAAGCAGAATTTTAGGTTATTATAGGTCCCATATTAAAAAACCAGGGAAAACTAAAACTATGGGTATAGTTACTAGCTATGAATTTTAAGTTGTAAAGTATAATCATGATTGCAGAGATGCCAAAAATATGCCTATTTAGCTTTGTTGTGGCTCTATCCAAGCCAATGACAATGAGAAAGAATGCGCATGCCCAGTAATGCCGCCACCACCGCGACTGTGAAAGTGCCGTTTGAGTTTTGTCTCTTAGCCAAGCATATGGGGACCTACTCCTAACAATCATGCATGGACGGTGAGCCCTTTCTATCCCTTATTCAAAAAATTAATAATAACAAAAAAAAATGTCAACATTTAGACATGCTTTTTTAAGCAAGACTGCGCTATGACTTAGTGAGGTCACCTCTTTCAAATTTCAGTATTTGGAATGAATATAATTCCATTTATGCTGCTTGCGTCCGAAAGGAAGTTTCTTGGAAATTGATTGTTTTCTTTAAATTTTTCTTTTAGTGGTTGGATGGGTTTTAGATAAAATCATAAGAAAGTTCAAGAAAATCATCAAATAGAAGCCTTTTCTTTTCCATTCTTTACTTTTTTTTCATTTAAAGATATATATTAATTCTTTTAGATTAATTTTAGATTACCCTTGTAAAATGATAATGTTTAAAATAACCCCCAAATTATTGTAAGCTTCAATTTACTCTCATTTTTCAAAAAAAAAAAATTCATCAATTACTCCCATTTTTTCCATTCTCATTTTTTCCTTACAAATAGTGTTTTGTAGGTGATCATTTTATGATAGAATAATTTAAACTTTATGATTTTCTTTAAAAGGCCTAATGTTTAAAGAGCCCAGCCCACGATGGGCGCCTAGTTTAACTGTTTAGTACAGGTTGGGCAAACAGTGCCCTAAAGAAATGGCCAGTGACCGAGTGGTGACAAAGTGATGAGTTGGCGTTAGGTGGAAGGTGTTTTCTTTATTTTTTGGTTTGTGGCTTAATGCGCGCCAAATAATCGCCACTTTCTTTGCGTTCATAAAAGGCGCCAATCGCCGATTCGAACCCTCTTATATTTCTCTTTTTACTTCAAGAGCTTTACTATATGATACACCTTACAATTTAGTCCATATCCGTTGCCATCAATCAAAATTACTCTTGTTTATTAGCAGACCGTTTTAGTTCAATTTTCTAATTGTTTCGACAAAAAATTGTAAAAAAATTTCGTTAGGGATTTTGATTTTTCGGAAATAAATTTGAATTTTTTAATTCAGTCGTAAAATTATTATCAATAATAATAATAACATTTATGGAGCATATATAATCACTAAAAAAAAATATTATGATTTGTAGTTCACACTGAATTGTTACAATTTACATTAAATTATGCACCGTGACTATATGATAACGGAAAAATTTATAGTATTATATTCATATTTTAATCTCGGTCTATTTGATCAAATTAATTTATATATTTTTTAACATAAAAATTAACTTTATTGATCTCGGTCTAAATCTAAATAAATATGGGTTGTATTTTTAAAACATACAGACAAGATCTGTAACAATTTTAAAAAATTCAATAATTATAAATGCACAAACTTTCCAATAAATTATTAAAAGACTTCCTTCCTACACTTTCTCAAAAAGTCAAGTTGACTTATACCACGGCGCCAAACAGTAACCAATTTTAACTAAACTGAAAACGGTAATATATATATTATTATTCCCATCTATAAATTATTTAATTGGCCAATTATTTTATTTTCCTTTTTAAATTTATTTTTTTATAAAATGAAATAATTTTAATTAATAATCAGCTTCCCTCCACATCAATATCCGAACCAAATTCCCTCCTTCCCCCACTCTTTCCCTCGTTTTCTGCTCACTTTCTCTCTCTTTCTATCTCCCGCTTTTTTTATTTTCCTTCTAACCAAACACCCTTCTCCAGATCTCTCCCCTCATCCCCTCCAATTTCTCCTGTCCAATTCCTTACGATTACTTCCACTACATCGCTCTTTGATCTGCTTTGCTGTCTTTAAAATCCCCAAACCCTCACAAAATTAAAAAAAAATAATTATTAAAATTTCGTTTTTGTTTTATTTGAATTTGTATTTGTATTTTTTAAATTGGAGATGTCGAATTCTCAAACGCCGCAGGACAGTTCCGCGTTTAAGCGGCAGCTCCCGTTTTCGGCTATGAAGCCGCCGTTTTTAGCTCCCGGTGGTGATTATCACCGCTTCGCGGCCGAGCCTCACCGCCTACCCGATCAGGAAGCCGAGGCCATCGTTGTTAAATCTCCTGTGAGTTTTCTCTTTTCAAGTTGTTTCTATTTTTTAATTTTCTGTTTTTGCCTGTGTTTTACTTTTTTGGGGTTCTGTGTTACTTAGCAATTTTAAAGTTGTGGTTTATGTTTTAAGTGTAATTGCGAGTTAGTGGTATGTGTTGTGTTAATTGTATGAGGATCTGGTTCTTTAGTGATTAAACTTGTGAATTTAGGATATTGGGTTGGTGACATTACTGATAAGAATTAGTTCTTGGTGACTGTTAGATTTGTTGCTGGGCAGTGATTGTTTGTTCATCTGATAAGAATATCTGTTTGGTTGTGCTGATTTTTGGGAGTTCCGGTGCCTTTTTGACTATTGTCTTTACCAAGTTTTCTTTCATTAATGGTGGCTTAGTGGGTTTGTTTAATATGTTGTATGTTAAGCTGCAGCAGATTTGGAGTCGTATGAATTTAGATGTCAATTGGGTGATTGTTTGTGTTTTTATTCTTGGTTTTGTATGTGAATCAGAGTGCTAATCAGGATTGATCTCGACCGTTTATTTGTGCCTGGTGTTGACGGTTTCTGAGTATCAGTGTAGTCAGAAGAGGGAAAGGGAATGACCTATTTTGTCATGAAATTACTAGTTTGACTTTTCATTTATTTGATTGCCTGTTCTTTGGCTTGTCATTATGAACTTTTGGATGTTGTGAATTTGACTGACAGCATTCCCTGTAGTGTGTTAATCTCTTTTGTCTTTTTAATGGATCTGGATTTAGTTGACCTATGCCTTCATGAGTGTCAGTCAACTGTTTGTTGGGACCCTAGTAAATAAAGAAAAAAGTCTTCTCTTTGCCATTGAGGGTAAAAGGGGATTAATAGCAAAGCATCAAGTATTTTCACGCTCTGATCTTTCACAGTTGGCTGTTGTTACTTATTGCACTCTTACAGGTTCAGAATTTTGTTTCATGCTTAATAGCATCTCTCCATATTTTGATATATCACTTGTTATTCTTCAAGTAAAATGTAAAACACATAAGAAACAAGGAACTTATGCATGGCTAAGCTTAGTTTCAGTTTCTGCTTCTACTCTTTCCTCATAATGTTAAATAGTTGCCAATTTCAGTTGTTTGATAATATGCATAGTTTGGAAGTTTATGTCTATTGTCTAGGTACCCTCAGAAAAGCTTCCACTAGCAAAGAAAAAGCCTACTGAGTTCCCATTTAGGCTTAAAGTTTACAGTCTCGAATCTTTTTTAGTCTCAAGTGCTTGTGTATTCTTATGGCATAAAAATTGATTTGTGTAGCATACCAAATCTGGGACGTTGCTAATGTTTTAACTTTAAAGAATCTTACAGTGGGCACAACTGAGATAGTGACCAACATTGATTTCATGAAGCAATGCTGTCATTGGTTAATATGGTTAGATTTTAGGTTGCATGTTTGCAGGTAGTTCTTAGTCCATCATTCGCTTATGTTGTGAAAAATTATTTAATTAGGAAGGAAAATGATGAGCTATATGCATAAAATGTTAGAGTATGTTCCAGTAACTTTCTAATGAGTGCTATAGAAGTTTGTGCCGCATTGTAGACTTGATATACATGCCATAGATTTTCTGGTTCTTAACTAATAATACAGGAGCCCAAATTTGAAACATTGATGTTGGATATGTAATTAAGTAGTTAAAAGCATGTGATCAATCTTCTATCTTGTCATATGGACTTTCTTAAAAATGACACAGAGTTGTGACTATTTACTTTGCCATAGTACAATGATGCAGTGAGAGAAGCTGTATTTATCATGGAGTATTTCACCAGGGGAAATGGTTAACAATAAAGTTTGACCTCATTAAATGGTGCCAGAGAGGTGGTACTGTGAATGACTAAATTGTTGAAACTTAAAGGATGGTGAGCATGCATCTTCGTGTTTTCTTCTCATTGAATATGGAAAGATCGAGATTTTACAGATAAGATACCATACATAGTGCATGATTTAGGTTATGCTAGGTGTGTTGCAGTTCTTTGTTTTATTTAAACAAATGGTTTGGATATTTTCCCCTGTTTTTGGGTGGGAATATGCTTAGGATTTCCAATTGTATGTATGTGATGAGATAGGAAAAGATTTGATCTTCTTTGTGTCATTGTCCATCTCCTTTCAATTCAGGTGGTTGTATGTTCTAGAGTCTAGTCTAGAGTGTGAAAAAAAGGCTATTAACTGGAGTTGGTTTCTCTTGACTGAAATCCTGTACTTGGCTCAGCTTATGTGTGTGTTCTATATGATTCTTTTAATTTGCTTTCCTTAATTTTCATGCTTTTCTTTTGGATTAACCATGCACTGAAATTTATTTGCTCATTTTGCTTATTGTGGTTTGCAAAACTGATTGGTTCTTTTAGCAATTAAAGCGAAAGAGTGACACAGCAGATCACGATGCTGAGTCAAGTGAGAAGACTACTGGTCCTGGATACACTGAAATAGTTAACAGCCCTCTTCAGACACCTGTATCAGGAAAAGGAGGAAAGGCACAAAAAACATCAAGGCTTGCGAAGAATAGTAAAATTGGACCACAGATTTCTGCTTCTAATCTTGGTGAGTACCACTGCTTAAATCTTGTGTAGGAAGTTCTCTGCTTAATTCTGCAATAGATTAACTATAGGCTGGTATCAAACTGGAAAATCGGTTGTTGCCACCTTAGTATTTGCAGAAACAGGCTTATTTTCTGTTGACACCAGCAGGACATAAGGAAACAAAAGTTAATAGATTTGATGAGAAAAACTCTTTATTTGACAGGTTCTCCTGGCAATAATCTCACACCGACTGGTCCCTGCCGATATGACAGCTCTCTTGGTAATTGTTTATTCCATATTCATTTGTTTGTTCTTTTATATTTTATTTTTAGATGAAACAAGGTTTCTCTTCTCAAAGCTTGATTCATACCTTGTGGAACAGAGAAATTACCTAACAATTTTGTTTACTGTATTCCAGGGCTTCTGACAAAGAAGTTCATCAATTTGATCAAACACGCTGAAGATGGTATTCTTGATCTGAATAAAGCTGCTGACACTTTAGAGGTGACTGTTTTACTTGTTAAATTAATCCCTCCCTATATGATAACTTTCAGTTACTAGAAGGTTCTCCCTTGCCACAGGTGCAAAAGAGACGCATTTATGACATAACAAATGTCCTAGAAGGTATTGGTCTCATAGAAAAGAAGCTCAAGAACAGAATTCAGTGGAAGTATGGACACAGAATGATTTTTAACCTTGATGTCGTTTGTGATTGTTTAACTATCTTAGTTTCTTAATCTTTGTTAACCTGTACCCTCTTCAATGTTAGGGGACTTGATGTATCAAGGCCTGGGGAGGCTGATGAAAATGCTTCGAGTTTACAGGTATATAAATTTCCAAAATCTTGGCTTGAAAGGTCTTGGAAAACTTTGCTAAATCAGCCCTAAAATCTTCTTAACAACTTTCAATACTCTATTCGTCTTCAACACTTCGTTTTTAAATTTGTTTCCTAAAATTATCATATAACCTCTATTGCTACCACTACCACCACAATAAAATAACTGGTGCAGTGATATTTATGTTACTTTAGACAGTACTCCCTTACACAGGTTTTAGTGGATGTTACTTTATTGGATTTAATTAATTACAAAATAGTTCTTTTTTCCCCCTCCCTACTCTTCAGATTTCAAACATTTTGTTATACCATATGAGTAGCAAAGCATTAGAAATTTCCACTTGCGAATTCTCATTTTTCAGCCCTAAGCTTCCAATTTCATTTGATAGCTTCTTTGGCTTTGCAGAGTTCTTCATTTTTTCTTTATTCTCTTCATTTTTTTTTCTTTGTTTAGTTATCAATATGACTTTAATCAAAATAAATGTGATTTTGCAGACAAACTCGATAATTCCCTGTGTCGACTAGTTAGCATGGGAACAAGAAACTTTGCCAACTAGTTAGTGTAGGAACAAGAAACTTTCCCCTCATGTCAACCCTCAAGCCAATCTTCTGTTGTAGTTTCTTTATCTTATTTATTTCCTGCTGACAATACTAACGATGATGAGCAATTAAATAGGATTTGCTCATTCAAGCCCAAATAGTTAGGACGAGACTTCCCGAGTTGCATCTGGTTGGTTATGCATGTACTGATAGTGATGGATCATTCACAGTTCCTGTGGTCAATTAGCAGAATATTAACAAAAATATGGTTGGGAAATTGGGAATTCCAGGATTTGACTTAATCAACTCTTTCTTTTCTGGCAGGCAGAAGTGGAGAGCCTTACTATTCAAGAGCGCCGATTAGATGAACAAATAAGGTTATGCAGTCACGTTTTTTATTCCTCTCTTTAACACTGCTTATTTGCAACCATTAGTTTGCTCTGACGTTTCCAACTTCTTGCAGAATAATGCAAGAGCGATTGAGGGATCTTAGCGAAGATGAAAATAATCAGAAGTACTTTCCTTTTCCTTTTACCCATTACAAATTATTAGCAACTTACAATTGTTTATTAATTGATCAGCCAATGATTTAATATTTTATGATCTTAGGTGGCTTTTTGTCACGGAAGATGATATCAAGAGCTTACCCTGCTTCCAGGTTAACTTTTTCGTTTGTCAGGCTGGCACTTGTGTTTTAGAGTTGGTGGTTGTATGATCGACGTACATCCTGAAAACAGAATTTCTTGATTGTATGTAGTGAATTGAGTATGGTTCAATTGTTTCCTGCAGAATGAAACCTTGATAGCTATAAAAGCTCCACATGGCACCACTCTGGAAGTCCCAGATCCTGATGAGGTAAACCCAAAAGCATGCAAAAGGCAAGGAAAGTTCATTTGCTTTTGTATGTGCAGATTCTGATTTTTCATCCTTTCCTTTCCAGGCTGTTGACTATCCCCAGAGAAGATACAGAATAGTTCTCAGAAGTACAATGGGTCCTATAGATGTTTACCTTGTCAGGTACAGTTACTTCTTATTGGTTAAGAACAATGACCACTCAAAGCAGTTTTTGGAGGCCCTCTCATTCTGTCCTTGTCTCTCTGTCATTCTAGTCAATTTGAAGAAAAATTTGAGGAGATACATGGTGCAGAAGCAGAGGCACCTCCAAACTTGCCATCAAATTCGGGCTTTAATGAGAACCAGACAGCAACAGTGATAACAGAGGAGAGCAGAGGCAAGGAAATTGAAGTGCAAGAGCAAGATTCTCAAAGAATTTGCACAGATCTTAGTTCCTCTCAGGACTTTGTGAGTGGGATCATGAAGATTGTTCCCTCAGAAGTCGATGTAAGTTTATGTTCTTGCTTGGGTTCTGTATTATTGCTTTCAGGAAGATAGAATCTAGCCAGTTACAAGTGATTTTGTCTTTATAAGCACAAGCAGCATGCTTCAGTTTTCCAGTTATCTGAAAATTGTACATGCTTCAGTTTAAGCTGAACTCCTAAGGCCTAGGCATTCAAGTGACATAATTCTCATTTAGAAAAAAACATCCTTCACAATCATTTCAAGTGACTCGGGTGGGGTTAAGCTGTTTATGTAGTTCCAGGTTTAAATCTTAATGATAAAATAACCAGGAAACAGGGTTTACTTTTGAAACAAAATCATTCTTGGACAAATAGTTTATACAGGTGTAACTTGAAAATTTCTATGCTATATTGTCAAAGAAAGGAGTTATACTAATTACAAGCATTCATTTTATCTGGTTGACTTTGCAGAGTGATGCAGATTACTGGCTTTTATCAGATGCTGGAGTTAGCATCACAGACATTTGGCGAACTGAACGTATCCTTTTCATTAACATGTTTCAATCATTATTTCTTCCCACACACCCCCCGCCCCCTTTTTTCCCCTTTTGCTACATAATATCTTTGAGCAAAAAATAAATGCCAAACTTGACTCACCTAATAGCTGGGGTGGAATGGAATGATTTGGGTACACTTCAAGAGGATTATGGCATGCCTACTGTCAGCACACCACAGCCCCAAACTCCACCATCCAATACTGCAGAAGCGCCACCTGCTGCTGCTAATACTGGAAGGTGAGCGAGATATGTTGATAAACGAGAAAGTGAAGATACGTGGTCTTGTTGTCTAGAAACTGGGATGTCTACCCATTGTTCAGTTTGATGTCCACCTATTGTTCATTTTGATAATTGGAGGTGCGGCTGAAGGTCCTGAGGAGTCATCAAGATTCCAATGCACTAAAGAATAGGAAGAGGTATCGGGATTGTACAGTCGAGTAATATATATGATCCGATACGATCTTAGTAAATAAAGTATGTATTTGTAGTTAAGAGCCCTGTATATTACAGCATACCTTTTCACTTTGTTGTAGCGACAAGCTCAGATGGTAAGCTTGACTGGCAACAGATAGGATTATATAGTATCATGTAATGTAATGCTAAAAATTCGGTTTGATCGTAACGTCAACAATTGATCCAAACTATTCTTTTGCTTTTTATTGGTATCATGACACTTTAGGTGAAAGTGCTATGATTTCTGCTGCCAGAAAAAGATCATATTCGCATCCCCATTTTCTGTTAACCAAAATGTCATTAATATTTAAGAGAACACGTGAATCTAACACCAGAGAAACTAGACAAAAAGATGAGCATTATACATGAAGCGCCTTGCATCTAAGCAAGAACCTAAGCAAGTTATTTCTCGTTTTCAACTTTCTTTCCGATCCACCTAGCAACAATAGGAGTCAGAGCTACTGTTGGAGGAAACCTAATTGGAGATGCAGCCTTGTGTGCAGCATATGCCAAAGCAAATATCCCCACCTTTTCACCAGTTGCATCAGTTGAGATGCCCACCTATTAAGTTCCAATTTCCAAACAAAGTTGTTAATCTAAAAGCTGAAATTTGCAACACAATGAGACAGCTACTTAGGCTTTCTTTGGTGGTTGTAGTTACCTTCTGCAGCAAAGCTTGAACATCAACTCCAGCAGCAATTAGCACGTAGCAGAGAGAGAATGAGATCAAGGAGAGTGTTATAGAAGTGGCTAGGTATGCCCCTCCATATTTGGCTAGCAGTTCCTTTGCTTGATCCCCCCTTGATTTCTTTTTATCACCTTCCGCATTTCCTTCCTCTTTTGACCTGAATATCTATAGAGTAAAAGATGGATCAATTAATTTTACCAATCAGGGGATATAATAATATACAACTGCAGAAGCAAAATTGTCATTAATTTCACTAAATTTTTTGGTATCTCCTAAATATTGGAGATGACACTAGCAACCTTTACTTCACGGCTAGAGCTTTGATTTCACGGCAGTGGCTTTAGCCAGAGCAGTGAAATACCAAACGAAGCCTTCTTCTACTTTATCTATATGTGCAAGTAAATTAATAAACAAGACGGTTACTATGGCCTTGCTATTGAAAGAACAATCTTTAATTAATTTACACAACTAGTAACTCATGTAAGCAGTTTCTTTCATCCTATGAACACAATTGCCAAAATTACTTCTCAAATAACTACATCCACAATCATACAAAAAATAAAAAATAAAAACAGATAAATTCTTCGATCATTACTATTAGAATTTACACTTGAGATGCCCAAATAAGAAAGATAAGTGAAATGGGTACCTGCCAAAGGCCAGCTTCAAGGCCATACTTCTTTGTAATGTCCTCAGCAGAAGCAGAAGCAGAAGATGAAGTTTTTTCTTCTGTTTCTTCTTTGATGGCTCTGACTTTGAAGCTTTTCCAGACGGGTTTTGAGGATTGAATTGAACCAACATAGCAGAATTTGCAGTTGTTGTTGCTATTCAAGATTGAAGCTGATAAGAGAGAATGGCTTAGCAGAGTTGTTGCCATTTTCAGCAAAAACAAAAAATATCATCAACCCGCTCAAAGCATACTCTTTTAGTCGTGCGAATAGAAAAAAAAGTACAAAAGCCGTGGCAAAGCAAATTTGAGACACAGAAACGATGCTCCAACGGATGTATTGGCTTGGACAAATTTAAAAAGGTTATTATGGTCATTTGCATGGTTGTGTTTTTGTCTTGTCCAAACAAATTAATGGTCAAGGAAAGGGCAAGTAGAGCACTATGATGCCTGAAAAATAACCAAGATGATGTTGCCTGGGCTCTAGGTCTTTTCCGAATACACCTCCACCAAATACAAGTCACACCCATTGATTATATATTGGTTAAAAATATCATTTATTTTAAAAGTAAAAAAGATGAAATTAAAAGTTATAGGTAAAAAAAAAATGACAAATCATGATATAGAGAAAATATGTGTCAATTTTTGTATTGTGTAAAGTGTTTGATTTTAATCCATTCGAATCGGACCTTAGGAATCTCAAACATTAAAATAGAGGTATATGATAACACAATTTGATTAATTGTGTACACAAGAAGCATTAGTCTCCACTAGCGTGGCAGCTAATTTGCCAACTTGAATTTGCGATCATTTGGTGGGATTTCTAGCCGTCTTCAATCATCTTACCTCGATTTTATAGATTTTTCAACTAACGGAATCGTAAACGTTTATTTCATGACTCATCTAATCTAATCTCTTAATTATGTATTCCATGAGTTTCATTAAATTTAATTATTTGTTGGATATATATTAAATAAATTTAAGATAAAATGAAAAAAAAATCTATATTGTAATTTATCTATAAAAAAAAAAAAAGAATCAATAGGTCGAAAGAGGAACGAATATCCCCTCACCAATTGATAGAGACACAAGATCAGATCAGCCATGCTGTAAACATCTATAATATTCGTTTAATCTTTTATATTTTACCTAATTAACTACTTCATTATTCCAATAAAGTATTTAGACTTTGTAACAAAACTGTAACATTACTAAATTCAGTTAGTGATTTTGATTCTCAAATTAGCATCCATTTGAATTGGGTTGAAAACAGAACCATCTTCCCTTCTGATAGAGGTCATAGTAATAATAAAATATATATATATATATACAAATTTGATTTGATGGAATATATAAATCATCTTGTATTAATTCTAACATAATTGGAAGAAGCTTACAGTTTGCAATGCCTTTATGCAAATCCGCTTTATATAAATCCAGCACAATTGGATGAAGCTTGTGACCCAACAGTTGCCAATGGCCTCATGCAAAACGAGTGACATGGATTGCTGCCATTACCTTATCAAACACACCCGTAATCTTGGAAACAACATGTCTATTGATAAAATTAACACAAGCTCTCACCGGCAAATTTACTTTATCCCATGTGCGAATAAAGAACTGCTTTCTATGTGACGTCCTAGAAGAAGTTGCAGGCATTGGCGATAAGTAAGCCAATGCAGCTCTATTAACAAGAAAATTACACATAGGAATATTATCAAGAGAAGAATGAAACTGAAAGTTAGCTTTTGACTAAGCACTTCTACAATGTTTCATCGACGGCATAACGTCCTTGAGTGACGTATATTCTACTGCTATGGCTGTAGCTGAACAAAAATTGATCTCAGAACCGCTAGCTGAGAAGTAAGTATTGTTGCAATTAGAATGTCTTGGGAAGCTGTTGCTTTTTATTTTGGCTATGAAAGAAAGCTTCTTGGATTTCATTTTTTTCTTTTTTTTAAGAAGATACAGATGATGTTAGTTTTCTAAATTAATTTAGAATAGAAAGAAGTGTCTGTATATATAATCAAAACAAATTTGGATTGCATGTGTTTGATTTAATTTGAAATATTGTTATGATTGTTAATTTTTAAATATGCACAAGATTTTATTGGATAGATTGTGAAAGTGTTTAAATTTCAATTAGTTTATCATTACATTTTAAATGGATAAGAGTAACTGAAAGTATAATTCTAATTTTCCTAGTTTATCGTTGTAAGATTACTGGAAAGATTAGTGTGTTTATATAGTAAGAATAATGTAAAGTAAAGATTAGTGTGTGTCTGAGGTAGATGAAATTATGATGGTTTACTTACAGGACTTAATTTTAATTTTCTCCAATATTTTAATATCATTTGCATCATATTATTATTATCATCATCATTATATAATTTAAATAAAGATATTAAAACTATGCTTTAAATTTAACCAATCAAAATTTGGCAGAAAGAGAGCTTTTATTGACTTCTTTCACGGGTTCAATGCATTAAATGTGATCTTTGGTGTGAAACAGTGAGAGGTAAAATCTCTCATTAACCTTGCGTTTAATATTATAAAATTTACCCCACATGACTAAACCCATATTTTTTATGATAAAAAGATCATATTAATTTTTATGTTTATTTTTACAATAATGTTATTTAATCTGACAAAAAAATGGGTTATAAACTTTTGATGAAAGATATATATAGAAAAAACTAAGTTTTTTTCAAGATATTTTTATGTTTTTTACAATAATGTTATTAATTTTTATGTTTTTTTCAAGATATAGAAAAAAACTAAGTTTTTTTTAAGATATATATAGAAAAAATTTTATGTTTGGTGTTTTAAGTAGATTTTGGGTGTAAGAGAAAGCGGCAAAACCTAACTAAAATAATGAATTTATTTTCAGGATACAGAGTGCCTCTCTTAATCGAAGTGTGTGGCTTGTTTTAGGTTTTTATGGAGATGAAGAAGAGTACAAAGAAGTTGGTTATGGCGAGAGGTTCACATCTAGAGTGAGAGAGCTTGAAATGGTGCCTTAGACTAGCAAAACAACAAAAGGAAGTTAAAGGTGGAGTTGGGGGCGGTCGACAACCCCACTCCAACACTCAAGTCAGCTTCTTGAACTTGTTTATAGTGTCAAGAGCTTGTAAGCTCTTGAAAATGGTGGCTGGAGGTTGAAGAAAACCTCAGCCTTTTTAGTGGAGTGGGTGTGTTTGGTGATGATTGACAAAAACAGACCTTAGTGTCCTTATATATGGAGTATCCTGGCTGCCTTGCCACGTGACACCTTTCTAGTGGTGATTTAGCTATCTTTTTCAAGATTCTTTCGTCCTTTTATCTTTATCATGATTTTTGGGGCGTTAGGAGCATGTTTGAGGTGCCAAAAAGTTGTTATTTGGCATGGCTTGTCTTCTTGTACATGTGGTGGCATGTGTTGTCTTAGCAGCTTTTGGCCGTGGCAGCTGAGGACCATGTCCTTGGTGTGCTGTCTTTTGTATATGTGACAACCAGCTGTCCCCTATTTTCCAACAAGATATTTCCCATTTGATCTTGCCAAATCAAATATTCTCTTTGGACGATGGAGATATTCTCATGGTTGATATTTTGGAGACTTTTCTTTACCACCTCTCTGGCATAGAAAAAACTAAAATATGAAGGTCATTATAAAAAACAAACTTTTGATGAAAGATATAGAAAAAACTAAAATATGAAGGTCATTATAAAAAACTTACTTTTTATCAAGATTTTTTTATTCTTTTCATATTTTTTTGTCAAAATTTTATAACTCTATTTTTTTATCAAAGTAGAGCTGTCCTTGTTTTTCATATTATTTATTTACTCATTTTTTATTATTATTAATTTTTTTTTTTGGCTCTGAATCTGCGATCTACTTCTATAATTTTCTCGACTCTTAACTTGCTCAAACTATTAAGCCACTTAGTGCGTAGGCGCCAAAGTGGCAAATAATTTCTATTTGGTAAAGAAGTACTAGCAGAGACCAGCACTTTCTAACAAAATATGACTTGTTGACTGCTACCCTAATCCCAGTAATAATTGCCTAGAATCATAGAATAATGTTCCCTTAGAATCACGAAATATCATTTGAAGACACCGTTAAACCCCCAAAACATCGCCCCAGGGAAAAAAATGGCCCCAAATTGTACTTAGTTAATTTGTATTTTACTTTGATCCAAAGGATATTTAAAGGAGCATACCCAAATAGAATCAGATTTATCTCAAGATTATTAGATTTAAAATAGCTCGAAATGGCTAGCTAGTTACAAAGATAACAACAATATGTGGCAACCATGCACGTCTCACAGTCGGCAATCGACAATCCTAATCATTAAATTAAGAGTAGAGAAACGGTGTGTGTGTGTGTGTGTGTAAAGCAAGCAACTTCATTAAATTATTAAATTATGCAAGCAACTTCATGGTCCTCACGCTTCATTTAGTGTCATAATTAAGCCCTTAAATTTTGTCGTTAAAGCTTTCTTTCAACAACATTGTAGAAAATGACTCCTACCCAAAACCGGCTTCTAATTCAAATCTCTCAATAGGCAGAGATAAGATAGGGACGCTTACCAGAAAAACCTTCTAGCTAACAAAAAATTAACATGCGATCCTAATTGCCACAATAAATCAAACTCTTTCAAAATTTGAGTATATAACATCTTGCATTGCAAAACTCATCTCCCTCTCTCTGTTTCTCTCTTTCTCTCTTTCTCTCTTTCTTATCAATGATCATATGACCGCCAATAAGAACAAAAAAAACCTCCTCAAAACCATATGCACAGCCAAAGTCATTGGCTGTGGCTGTGGCTGCGGCAAGCCTAAACTTTCTGATGTACATGAGCCAACACCAAAACCTAAAAGAGCCTCCAATGAAATTATTTCCCACAATCCCAAACCTTGTTCATCTTCGAGTTCTGGTTACAAAAACACTAGTGAAGATTACACTTCCGTTACTACTCAAAACTCTGAATACGAAACCGATCTGAAAGTCCCAAAAGTACTCAGCCCTTGCCCTAAAATTGTTGATAGCATTGCTGTTGTGAAGGATTCAAATGACCCATATGAAGATTTTCGACGCTCGATGCTGCAAATGATCATGGAGAAAGAAATCTACTCAAATGATGATCTTAAAGAGCTTCTTAATTGCTTCTTGCAGCTGAATTCTCCTAGTAACCATGATGTTATCGTTCAAGCTTTCACAGGGGTTTGGAATGAGGCCGTTTCCAAGAGTCCAAAGAAACCCTGTGATGATCAGTCACATGAATCCTAGCTACCTAGATTGGTTACGTACGAGTGGCCATCTAAAGACTTTGATTTCATACGTGGGAAACTGCATGGGGTTGGTCAAGACAATCTCAGAGAAGGAAATCGGGGTTTGTATGGTGCTGAAAGAAAGATGTACGTACACATACATGTTGCAGTTCTGCAAGTTGTGATTTTGACATTAATAACGGTTGAGAGTCAAGGGGTTTTTTAATTTTGTTTATAATGTGAAATTGTGGTATGTATATTTGGTTATGTTTTTGACCATTCATATATGCATATCTAAAATATTCAAGATTGTCATTTATAAGTAGTTGGCTATATTTGCTGGGAGGCTTTTTGTTCAATATGATTATACAACTGTGGCTTGTTAGAGTTTACATTTACCGCCACAAATATAAATTTGTCTTTCATTAATTAATTTGCAAATATCATGAGAGATCAATTATTCAGCAACTTTATTTTGAGTCCTTGTTCAAAATTTTCTAGCTAGACACTGTCTAAAATTTTCGTCGATCCCTTGTACGATCAGAATAATTGAGATCTGCTTGGTTACCATTTTGATAGATGAAATGCATAGAGCATAGTGATAATACTGGATTCCTCGTCTTTGTTAGATTAATTAATAAGAATATGATAAAAAAAATTAAAAAAAATAATAAGAATATGATCTTATTATATCGTATAGCTATGATTAACGCATGCTTTTGCCACCCAATACTTCGTTTCTACATAATTATTGTTATTTGAGGGCATGATATAGACTGATAATAATTGATTTCAATTGACTAGTTAATGATAAAGTTACAAACACATTGTATATAAACTCGTGTGTATAAAATGATGTAGCATGAAATGATTAGTTGAAAAATCAGACCTTTGTTTTGGTTCTTCTAATCAGTGAATCAGTCGAACACTCTAGCTTGCAAATTCTCTAAATAAATTGGTAGATCATAACTATCGAATATAAAAAATATAGATCAGTTACGTCACTTGTTGTTTGGAGATGAAGAAGAAGCAGCAGCACAATAGGAGAAGGAACAAGAAGAAGAAATGCCTTGGCTAAAAATATCAATGAATGCCCCCACAATAATGCCATGGTTCTTCTTCTTATTCATCCTCAAAAACAAAGCCAACAACTCCTCTAGATGCTCCCAATACTTTAGTCCATAAGCCTCAACCATTTCCTCCATCGATCTTCGAAAATCCGAGTAAGCGTCCTCAGAATCTATGGCTAGGGCAACACAATCCTTGAATTGGAACTTAGCTGTCTCTAGTATTGAACCTGTGTTACCCGGCTGGAAATGCAGTCTCTTTGATCTCAACGCCTTAATGGCCATCTCAAGCAACTCTTCTCCGGCATCCCCCGCCGTCAACGCCTGTAGTTGACACGTGGCTGTATCACATACGTTAACAGAGTTGAGACTACTCTTAGGCATGTTGCTTTTGGTTGGGTATGAAATGATTTTGAAGTGCTTCAAAGCTGGCCATTTCCATGAAATTTTGATTTTGGTATTTTGCAAATCCTTGAGGAATAAAGAGAGTTTCATGTCTGTGGAGAAAGTGAATTCACATGCATGTGCACGTTTTGATGTTGAATTTATAATATGAAGTGTTGTGACGTTAATGATAGGAAAATGTTTGATATGGTCTTTCATGGTGAGAATTATTGCAGCTTTTTCAAATTGATTCTTTGATTTTTATTTTTATTTTTTTGGTTTGGAGAAAGTGTAAAATGTTTTACTGTTTGATGTAACCTTTCAATATAAATTACTAGCATACGGGTTCGTTGCGCAAAACAATCATCCCGTGACAATATGCATGCTCAATTTACTTTAAAAAAAAAATAGAAAGAAATTTAATCTTGTATTGTATGATTAGTATTATTTTAAATATTTGGCTACCAATGACAAACTTCATTCAACAACATCCATTCTTGTTCTTTATTATTACTCAAATTAGGTAATTGTGATTGTATAGAACATTCATTGCCAACTAACTATACCTAGAGGGCAAAAGAGAGTTATTATACTACTATTAAGAAAAAGAGCTCCCTTATAATTAACATTAAATAGAAATTACACGAAATGTGCAATATTAGAATTATACATTTAGATTAATTCCCGCTTAAGTTTAAAGAAAAAAGGATAATAAAGAATATCGAATCAATGATAGCTAGTGACAAATGATAACGTATTAATTCTAAGCAAATTCTCTAAGAAGTGCATGTGGTACCTACTCATAACGACACATTTCGCAATAGTAATTATCATCTAATTTGCTTTCTAATTGTCTGGTCACATTTATATCAAAGAGTAGGTGGTGGCTGATTTAATTGCAATAAAATGAATCGGTGAAATCTTTCATATTCCAGATAGCTTACGTACCAAGAACGAATGCATTCAATTTTTACACCAGAAATTCTTTCCCATTAACTGAAGTGGATCAACTACCACATTTTAGAACATGTCTCAGTCGTCGTGCATGAAATTATAATGAGTGGCATTAATCATATCTTGGCAACTGTTTCTAATTAAAGCTCGAGCGATGGCTAATTGGCTATGGCCAATGGGCTTAATTTGTTTTATATTTAATAAAATTTAGACGTTTATTGTTTCTGTCTTTATTACAACTTTTTTTTTTCTTTTCGTACGAATGATACTCAAATTTTATTAAGGGAAGAAGAGAGTAAAGAAATACAGGACTTGTTAAATAAGTTTATATTATAACTTGTTTGTTTGCCATTAATTCTTTCATTTGCGCATGACTAAATTAGACTAATCATTAGAATTGGACTGTAATAAGTTTAAAAGATTCAATTGAGTCCCAACTACCCAGTGGCACACACCAATAATTTGATGAATTTTTATTATAACTAAAATTACTTATTGCTCTAGTTAGCCACCCAATAAATAAATGTCACCTCAATTGAAACTCATAGATTAACATGTCTAATATTACTCATACTCATATTTAAAATGCAATTTGTCCTGTATATTTTAAGCCTTTGATATCATACTTGCAAACGCTAAATTAGCTCATGTTAAGGGGAGTATGGTGGGCAAAAAAGCCCGGGCCGGCCCAATCCAGGCCCACGGGCTGCATGAGGGCCTGGACAAGTGCCCAAGAAAAAAGCCCAGGCCCACTGTTTTAAAAAAATAAATTTATAAATTAAAATAATATAATTAAAATTGAAAAGTAATTTAAAGAAAACTTAAATTCTTAACTTATAAATAAATGATGATTCAAAAAAACTAAATTTATGATACTAAATTCTCTCTTTTGTGTTAATTAAATAAGAGAGTGTTTGGATTAGAGAATTCAGTATTAAAGAAATTTAAAGTTATGAGCTTTTATTTGCTTTATTTATTATTTTACTTTGAAATATTTATTTTCTTTAATTTATTTATGATTATAATAACTTGTTAATCATTAATTTACTTCAAATTTATAATAATTTTAAAAAAATAAATAAAGCCCAAATCAGCCCTGAGCCCAGCCCAGGCCCGCAATGGGCCCGGCCCCAAGCCCTCACACTAAACTTAAAGTGGGCTTGAAAAAGTCTAGCCCAAGCCCAATGTTTGTCATCCCTAAAGGGGAGGGCGAATAGAGAACATATATAACCCAATTTATCCATGCCCATTTTCCCGAATTTTCTCCACATGCTCCGTTCTTGAAACGCTGATAGGACAACTACTCATAGTGGAAGTTTGTTTGGATCAGTCCACCATTAAATGGATAACCCGCTCAGGCCCAAATCCCCCCCCCGCCCCCCCCCCCCCCCAAAACCATCAAAAAGTGAAACTATTAGCACCCTTCCTTTAAATAAAATTATAGTTTAAAATAAATAAGAATTAAACAGACGTAATTTTTTTTAATCCAATAAATTACTTGCATTCATAATCAATCATTTTTCAATTTTTTACATGTTACTTCTTATTTAACTAAAATAAATTGTACAAATTTAGAATAATCTATTTTTTTTATATTTTTATTGATTAAATATTTTTATACTTAAGATTGTCTTTAAATTAAAATTTAAAATATGTGTAATTTAAGCCAATGATTAACAATAAAAGAATTCTTCACTTAAAAAAACTTTTTAATTTGTGTGTAGGGTAATAAAAAGATTCCAAAAGAAATTAAAAAAATAGCACATTACTGCTTTGAGTTTTAACAATAAAAAATTAATTGAAAAATTAGAAGTATTTTTTAAAAAATAAGGATATCTTTAGAAATAATATAAATATAACTAAAGAAAGGGCTTCTTGAAGAGATTAGAAGGGTACCAATAGTCCAACTCAAAAAAAAAGAAAAGACTTACAAATCCCCATCAACTATCATTCTCTCCATCGATTTTTAAGTTATTAGCCAATCAATGAATAAGTTTTTTTTTTTAGGTGATTATATAATTCAGTGTACCAAATATCAATATAATAGTGAAAAAAATGGAGATATATTGATGTTGCAATTAAAAGTTTGTCAAATCAAATTAGAGAAAAAGATAAAAATGTCTATTCTTAAATTAAAAGAAATTATCATCCCAAATAGATTTGATCCTATTTCAAGAATGAGTTAAGCAAGTTCCAATCACTAAGGCTTCATTTAGTATATCTTTTCAAATATAGCTTATTCAAGTAAAGCTTTATAAGTAAGTGTTTTCACCAAATTTTCGCTAGGATCCAATTCGTACCAATTGAGTAGTGCTCACCAAATCCAGCCGAAATCTAACTCAAACAAATAAATTTATATTTAAAGGGAGCTTGTGCTTAGTTTGGGATTAGGTGTGTTTTTCTTATGTTTGGGTATGTGGTTTAGTTGAGGTACCCTAAGTGGTGAGCCAAAAGAACATATAAGAGCTAATCTTGAGAGTAGTTCAAGTGTCCCATAGACTTAGAGTATCTAGGGTAGCTCAGGTACACTCGTACATGAAACATCGTTCTGGACATCAAATTAGAAATATTGCAAAATGAGCATAACACACAAAGAACACGCCCCATTTACGTGGTTCAGCCTTTGGCTTATGTTCACGAGAACAAATCACCACCAATCCACTGTATGATTAAAAGTTTACATAAATTTTATATTATAAAATATTAATAAAACAAGCTAGATAGCTATATAGGGATGTTTGGTGTTTTAAGTAGATTTTAGGTGCAAGAGAAAGTGGCAAAACCTAACTAAAATAATGAATTTATTTTTGGGATATAGGGTGCCTCTCCTAATCGAAGTGTGTGGCTTGTTTTAGGTTTTTATGGAGATAAAGAAGAGTACAAAGAGGTTGGTTATGGCGAGAGGTTCACATCCACAATGAGAGAGCTTGAAATGGTGCCTTAGACCAGCAAAACAACAAAAAGAAGTTAAAGGTGGAGTTGGGGGTGGCCGACGACCACACTCCAACACTCAAGCCAGCTTCTTGAACTTGTTTATATTGTCAAGAGTTTGTAGGCTTTTGAAAATGGTGGCTGGAGATTGAAGAAGACCTCAGCTTTTTTAGTGGAGTCGGTGTGTTTGGTGATGATCGACAAAAGCAGACCTTAGTGCCCTTATATATGGAGTATCATGGTTGCCTTGCCACGCAGCACCTTTCTAGTGGTGATTTAGCTGTCTTTTTCAAGATTCTTTCGTCTTTTCATCTTTATCATGATTTTTGGAGCGTTAAGAGCATTTTTGAGGTGCAAAAAAGGATGTTATTTGGCATGGCTTGTCTTCTTGTACATGTGGTGTATGCTACAGTGTGGTCCAAAACAGCTCTGCAAACATTGTCTTGGCAGCTTTTGGGCGTGGCCGCCGAGGACCATTGTCCTTGGTGTGCTATCTTTTGCATATGTGACAACCAGTTGTCCTCTCTTTTTCAGCCAGATATTCCTCATTTGATCTTACCAAATCAATTATTCTCTTTGGGCGATGGAGATATTCTCATGGTTGATATTTTGGAGACTTTTCTTTATCACATTACTTCTGGCATAGCGTATCCAACGTACCAGCTTAATTATCATGTGTACCCTAGGTCGGATACTCTCTAGTTATTATTTTTAATCATATAATTTTTCATTGACATGTGGCACTGCATTATTAATCTTCAACTACTTCCCCAAATAGTAAGCTTTTACCCAAAAAAAGATATTAGTTGTTTGGTTGTCGATGAGAATTTATATTAAAAATTATAAAATAGACAAATTTTTAAAATTATGTTATAAAAAAATGAAATAAGAACATAAACAATTGGTATTTTAGAATTACATTTTTTTTAAAAAAAAATCCTCTAAACTCCACTCCTAAAAGTCTAAATTTTAAGTTTTTGTTAATAAAAATAAAATAGTTTATTTGAGCCTCAAAAGTTTTACTCCAAAAATAACTACATAATAATAAAAATTTTAAACAAAAATTTATAAGATTAAATAAGTACTAATAGTGTCATACCATACATATACTAAGGTCTTTTTTCTTTTTTACTTAATTGACTTAATTTTAATAAGTTAAGTCATTAAATCTGTTTTTTTTTCAACTTAATGAAAAATTTTAAACATTAAGTTATTAAGCTGATTTTTTTAACTTTTTGCTTAATTTAAAAAGTCTGAATGATATTATGCAAAATATCATGCAAAATATCCCTATTTAATTAATTATTTTTCATCCTTACTTGAATAAAATTTAATAATTAACAGTATTACCAATCTTTATATAACTTGTGATAATATATAGTGGTAGATTATTATTATTTTTATCTTTTTATTTTCTTCAAATTAGCAATATTTATCTTCATAAATTTTTATGAATATTTTTCATATAAAAACATCATAAATTATAATAAAATTGATTAACATATATAATATAGAATATCAAAGAATTGTATTTAATTGAAAATGATTTATGTTATGATAATATATTATCTTATTTATATTCTTTTAGATATTTATTATTTGTTTAACATTTATAATTTATAAAGACATAAATGTAAAAATATTAATTTTCAAATTTTTTAAATTAAAAAAATTTAATATTTATTTTTAGCGATTCAGAAAAAAAAATATAAATATATCATTCAAATTCAAATTCAAATATTTAGCTCTATTTAAAATTTAGATTAATTTAAATTTATTCAAATTTTAGAGAAAAAAACAATCGCCTCCTAAGCCAATGAATGGACGATCGGGTTATGATAATTTTGAACTCACTTACTATAAGAATGTTCAAAATCTAGAAGGGCATGCCTAAGTTGACCTCAACTTTGATTCGGTCTTCTCACCTGAATCACGTATGAAACCCAAACTTAGCACTCATTTAATCACTCATTTTTAAGTCAAATTATTTGCCTTAAAAAAAGTCAATTTACTTGCAAAGAATTTATTTTCTTTAATCACCAATTAAATTCCTTATTAATTTGCAAATGGCACTTTAAAAAAATCAAATTAATATAATTGGGCAAAATTAAATTTAGTACACTTCTAGTCCATATAATACGCCGGCATGTTTCTCCGGTCCGTCGTGGACGAAATACACATCCCTAATTTTTTGAAAGGCATGCCAGGTCAGAAGGCTATCCGAACCGGCCTGGTGGCACTTCCCGACCGCCCGGCTCACATCCAACGTCCGAGCCACTCGGTCCAGCCCACCGTACAAGCTCTGACAGAACCGCATAATGTGTTTGACGTCATAAATGTTGTTACCGAAAAACACCCTGAGGACCGTCAAAAACTCGTCTAGGCCACTGGGCAAGCTCCGGCGCGTGAGGATCTTAACCAGGTACCCGAAATCGTACGCGCTGTGGAACGTGACCCAACTCACCGACTCGTTACAGACGAGTCCCGACGACATCATCAACTCGGCGAACCGAACCGAGTCAACGCCTTCCTCCCTGTTGCGCTCAAAGTCAATCCCCTGCAGTCTCAGAAGCTCTATCGAATCCGGCGCGTGGGCGTCAGTCGCGACATCGAAGTCCCGGAAGTTGAACTCCCAGATGAATTTATTGTTGCCCCCGGAGCCCAAATCCGGCAAGTTACCGGAGGAGTCAGAGAGAGTGAGGCCCACCTGGATCAAGTTCAAGGCGTCGACGTTGGATTTCAAAACCTTGTAGTGATCGGACGGCTTGCGTTGACGGAAGTAAGGCCTGGTGGAGGGGTCCACATCGGGTCGGTAGACAAGACCGGGGAATTCGGTGTCCATGGAAATAAAAGGGTACCGATCGATGACTTGGCTGATGAGTTCGAATTCGGATTCCAAATTAGACGCCCAGACTTCGCGTATTATAATCGAATTCGATGAGCTGGAATTTGAGCTTGAATCTAAATCCGTAGAAAAATCTCCAGCTCCCATGATGAGTGATGATCGTCAGCTAATAGCTTGCAGCTCGACGCTTCGCAAGTGAGATTTGAAAGTCTTTACTGTTGCTGGTAACTGCTGTTGCTTGAGAGTTGAGAGGTGTTTGTGAAAAGTTCTAATAGAGGAATATATATATATAGAGATATACCGATAGCTTATTGTGTTTCCTGGTGGTGGGCGGAGATGTTGCTTGGAAAGAGGGGGAAGTGGGGGGGTGTGACTGATTATTGATTAATGACTGTATTCGGTGCAAGGAAAGTCAGGGTCTACGCGTTGAGGCTTTTGACTGAGGGGAGTTACTCGCAAGAATGAGGACCTGGTCTCAATTACTACTTGTGTGCGCGTTGTTTGTTAATTTTCCAATTAATTTTTCTGCGGGGTTCATTTTATGCATGCAATGCACACTTTTGTCGTTTTCATTTGAGTTTTAATGATTTGGATTCTTTGTTACGTTTGGCAAGTGAATCGAAGACAGCTGGATTTGCAACTGTGTATTCCCACTTGGGACCGGATCACTATTCTGTTGTTACTTCAATTTAAACGTGATTGACTTTTTCTGTCTAAGAGCATTGTATGTGACGTGTAAGTTTCATTCCATGAGGATTTTGTTAAATTATATCATCTATAACTTATATCAATCCAAAACTATTTTATTTTCCTTTTTTTTTTTTATAAAAAATATATAAGATTCAATCGTCGCTTGTCAAGCAATTGAGGGGCTACGTGACACTAATTTTGTGTCAGTTCTATGTAACGAAAAAAAAAAATTGTAACTTAACAGCTGTTTTTGTCAGGATTAAGCTCTTATTTGGGATTGAGATGTTGTAACTTTTAAAGTACAACAGCTGTAGAAAAAAATTATAACTATCAAATAAAAATTAATAATATATAGTATATATAAATTTTAAATAATAATTTTGATAAAATTATTAAAGATATAACATATTTTCTATTATATAAGTAAAAAATTATATCAATATAACTTACAAGATACAACAATTAATGTTTACCAAACACTTTAGTGTTGTACATTCCAATCTCAATCTCAAACACGTCCTAACGAAATGAAACTCACAATCTCAAACGCGTCCTAACGAAATGAAACTCACAGCTACAATAAAAATTTAGAAAGGCAGTCACACATGCGTTGCATTTGATGTATGTTTGTCTGTGGCATCAGTCATAAGTTTTTCCTTATATTTTTATAAAATATTATTTTAACTTAATGCGTTACGTAGTGGCAGACTCATACGCTTAAATCATCGAGGCTTAGTTTAAAAATTTTTAATTTTATTTGGAGTGCTTATTTTTTCAATGTTCATATCCAACATTTAAAATAAATAATTTATTACTATTATTTTTAAAAATTTAAGAGAAAATAATAGAATTTGAGTTTTTGAGAACCAAATATCTAAAGAAACAAAATTGTATGCTATTGCGATTTGACTCAAGTCTCCAAAATTATAAAAGTACACTTTTACTATTAAACTACATGTAGTTTGTTATATATAAAAATGAGCCCACATTTTTTTATTTAACTCTTTTAGAAGGACCTTATCAAATATTTTAAAAGAAAAAATAATGGTCCACAAGGGATGAAATCTCTCTTGAGCTTTAACTGGTCCGCCTATGGTGTTATGCAACATACGAAAAGTCCTGCGAAGAAACTAAAAAAATTGTTACTGATAATAAAAAAAGTTTTGACGATTATAGACAAACTTTTAGAAAATTAAGGGCCGGTTTGACAATATTATAACTTTTAAAATTAGTTGTGCCATATAAATAATTTATTATGAAAAGAATTAGTTAAATATTTAGTAAAATTTATTTTCAAAAATCGTGTTAGTTTTAAAAGTAGTAGTATGTGTTTGATAATTTTTATTATTAAATTGTTATAACAATGTAAGTGAATGAAATAGACATACTATTGAATAAAATATCTACATATTTATAAGAATGTATAAAATATTTTTTTTATTGTGTACATATAATAATTGATAATTAAAATAAATATTTTTATTTTATAAATTTTATTTTCTTATTTTCTTATCTCTATCTCTTTAAATTTAATGATTTTATTTTTTAATTGAATAAGGATATATATATATATATAAGGACGAATATGAAATTGTATTAAGAATAAAATTGATTCTCAAAACTAAAATTTAGAAGCCATTTCTTCCATACTTTTCAAAATCCGGAGTAGGACAAGGTGATTTTTCCGAAAGTGAATTTTAAAAAAATTTACCGAAACACCAAAATCAACTTTTAACTTTATAAAATTACTTGTAAGCATTTCAAATATAACTTCTACCTAATTATATTTAGGGTGAGACTATTTGCACTCTAAAAATACTTTGAGCACTCTTTATTTTTTATTATATAAATATCTTTTTATGAAATTACTAATAAGGACATTATAAATTCAATTTAAAAAATAAAAATAATTTACACAACTATTTATCACAAACCCTAAATCTTTATTGACAAATTCATCATTAAGGTATTATAAAAACTCGAAAACAACATTGTATATCTCGCCATTGGTGCACAGAACAACAATCCAATGCTTCCAGCAAATAGACTTAGTTTAGACTTTTTCTTACAATATCTCACAAACTATGTTAATTAAAAAAAAAAAAGATTTATGCAATGTTTGGCCCAGAGATTAGGTGTACTGAAAATTAATTGAAAAGAGTAACAGATTCAAAGAAAAAAATGCTAAACATAGATGAAATGATTAAATATATGAAATTCTAAAACCTCAAGTTTAAGAATAATCGAATTAAAAGAAAAAAAAATGTTAAACAAAGATGAAACGATTAAATACTTGAAATTTCAAACTTCTAAGAAAAACTAAAAACTTTCAATTAGAACAATCGCCCATTCATACACCTAAAACCCCACGAATTAATTCTTGAAACATTAATTTTTTGAAAGAGTTCTAATGATTTCGCAAAGTCCAATAGATCCTCTTTCTTCGGATGTTGTCTTCTAAGTTTGGTTCTTGAAAACAAAAGTAAGAGAAAAACAAAAGAAAGGAGAAGAAGAAAAAATGGGTGTTGAAAAAAAAAAATTAAAGGTTATTTTTGAGATTTAATATAGTGTACACAATAAAAATTTCATTTTTAAATTTTTTAATTGAGTGTTCTGAGTAATTTTTTTAGTGCAAATAACCCCACCCATATGTTTAATATCACGTCATCCATAAAATAAATTAATCATATTCATTCATGTGTAATCAGGTTGAAAGACTGGCAATCAAGCAGTGGACGGTTGAAGTACATTGGACCTATTTGTGGTGGCTGTTCCGTCACTTATGTCTCTGGACATGCGAATCAAATCGACTCATTTTTAAGCCAAGATTGTTTTACGGATTCGTGAATTGTGATTTGTGAGCTTGGTTGAGAGATTATCCAACGGAGAGATTCTGAATTCTTTGTAATCTTGCTTTCATAAAAGTTTCATCCAGCTTTTACATAAAGAAAAATCTTATAACGTTATCATGAAAGATTTTCTAGAAAAGTTGAAGGATTGCTTTGACTGATAATTCGGAATTTGAGATCATTGCAGCTTGCAGAGAATTTTTTTTTTTAAAAAAAAGGGTTGATTATTCCTTCAGGTAGTTTAACAAAGAGTGATGAAAGAGTCACAAATTTTTGTATAAATTTATTTTTTATAAACTGATGTGGCATTAATTTATTGATTGAATGGAAATACAAAATAACAAAAAAAAATTATGTGGATCAAGAGATATTTAATTCAATCAATGAATTAATGACACATCAGTTTGTACAAGATAAGTTTGTACAAGAATTTGTGATTGTATCATTACTTTTCAACAAAACATAAGAATCACGTTTAAATGATCCTGTAATATTTTAATAATCATATATTGTGTACGTAATTAAATTAATGATCTAATCTGATCGTGTGAGTATCCTCTCGTCCGGCATCAAATTTGTTAATCAAGTTGCTAATTAAAAAATATAGAATAAAACATGCGATAATCATCAGCATATCAATTAATAAATTTTAAAACAATTGAGGAACAAGTTTAGAAGCTCCGATTTGCGCGTTCTCTTTCCCACTTTGAGATTTGAAAGAGACTTGCAAAATTCTATATAATTAGAAATTGCTTTCTTCATAAGTGACTATACCTATAGGTCCCCCCTCCTTTTGAATTAACACTACATTTTCAGTTCATGAGTCTCCTGAAATCTGCTACTGATCAATTAAAAAGCCAAATTTCTATGTACAAAACCCACTTATTTTATTTTGGAGGATATCTCACATATATATATAAGTTTGAGCCATAGGTTGACTTAATAACGGCAATTTGTTTTATTCCATATGAACTCTACCAGTGTTGATTGTACTAGATTATTTTATAGGTTAATTAAAAAAAAAAAAGATGATTGATGATTTGGAAACGTAAAAAAAAAAAAGATTGATAGTTAAGATAAACTAACTTTTTTAATAATGAAAATATTATTAAAAAGTCTAAGTATAAAACCAAGGTTTTGGATTCTTTTTATACTAACCTTAAATACTGAGAATTTATTAAAATAGACAAATCTGAAATATTATTTTATAATAAAATTCTCCTAATCAAAATAAGGAAAACAAAACAAACAAAGTCCAAGTCTGATATCTCTATATATAATTCCTGAAAATAATAAGAAAAATAAGAAAATAACTTAAAACTGTAAATTGACCAAAAAAGAAACAAAATTTCTAGCTCGACCATGAGACATAATAGCGTATTCAGTTTTGGTTTTGGTTTGTCTCATCGCAAGTTTTGAAGCAGTTTATTATATGCCCAAAATAGATATATGTAACTCAAGTTATGACCTTTAAAAAATACCTTATTTATCTTGCACAACCATCTTACATCAGTAACTCCTTATACATTTAAAAAATTATATCAAAACTAAGAGAGAAAATGATGAAATAAGTATATTTTTAAACCTTATTTTTGATAAAAATGATTATGAAATAATAAGATACTTTTGATATTTCAACGATAATCAGTTATTGAATTAGCATAAAAAGAATATGATAAATCATACGTTAGATAGGTACAGTAAAGTTCAGAAATTATTATTTATGTTCTCATTCAAGTTATGATGATGATGATGATGTTCTTTCTAATAGCATGTGCTTATTACAATCATCAACTTGATAAATTAAAGTATGAAACAAATAAATCACAATCATGCTTGTTCAAAGTTATGAATGATATAACTATTTGAAATGAGACAATTTCTAAAATAAGTGAATTTCAAGTGAGACGGCTGCGGGGTGGGGTCGTTCTTGCCTGCGGGTGAAGCTTCTACAACTTGGTGTTTGTTGGACTTTATCACTCAAAATTTCACCATTACAAGCATCCCCACTTAGCTTTCACAATTTTAATCCATATATTTTGTATAAGATTTAAATATCGAAAAGAAAGTTCTTTCAATGCCCCCAACTTGAGATAACCGTAAAATCAAGATTTAAGGCATCCTAAATACGCTTCACAAGTTGCTTTGGATTAGGATATGTGAAGCTGCTTTGGATTAGGATATAACACCCATTACCGTTTATTCGGAATTGGACACGTTGATTTTTCGTTCTGTTATTAAGGTTTGGATAAGGATAAGAAACTTTACATATTACGCATCAACTACCATGAAATGACATAGCTAGTAATAAATTGTACGGATATATGAGATACATAATTAAGGTCCTGTTTGGAATTGAGGTGTGGTATCTTTTAAGTTACAGCTGATGTGGAAAAAAAACTGTAACTATCAAATAAAAATTAATAATATGCAGTAAATATAAATTTTAAATAATAATTTTGACAAAATTATTAAAGATATAATAAATTTTTTATTATACAAGTAAAAAATCATATTAACATATCTTATAAAGTACAGCAGCTAGTGTTTACCAAACACTTTAGTGCTTGTCCAACTTCAATTTCAAATACACCTTAACTGACTTTATTTTTCATCATTAACGTGACAATGAGGACACGTCATATGTGATAAACTACGTATGTATCTTAGCTGTGTAGCGCAACATCACTCTTAAAGTCGAGAAGAAAAGCTACTACGTTTCTCCGAAGCTACTCATAATCTTAAATGTTGCATTTTAACATTTTATTTATTCATTTGGGATGAACATGTGTGAGTAGATGTTTAATGGCCAACCAACAAGTTTTATGTTAGCAGTTTAAATGGGTTTATCAGAGGTATGGAAGCCCGGCCCAGTAAAAGTTTATACACTTTGATCACATCTTTAAAAGCCTATAAAAATGTCGCGAGATTCTTTGAAACCAAGAGTTCAAGGAGCAAGACCGACACTAAAGGTAGCAAAAGTGCAGACCCTTTTCTACACTAAATAACATGTTTACGTCGTTTGTGGTTGCAAGCATTTGTTTCATTTCCAATTTAAGATTAATAAGAACTTTAATCATGTGTCCTTAATATTAGTCAAGATATAATTATTTCCCTTACTTAATCTATGAATATGTGAGTTTGTGTATGTGGGTCTCTGTGTCTCGAGTGTTTTGTTGGGGGACTTAACATAAGATTTCAAGTTATCCAACCAAAAAAACTAGTCTTTTAGGTAAAATGACCTACCTCCTTATAAACCTAAGTATCTCCCATTTACTAGTTATTATAGGATACAACTCAATATGTTTATTTCTTTTTTCGTTTCTATAATATTTTTGTAAACTTTCAGTGGTGTTATCTAAAATATTTTCTACGAGCCTCGCTTCTTTTCAGCACTTCCAAAAATTTTATATGAAAACCATATATTATTTGACAAACACGGTTTTGGTTTATTTGTTCTACATTTAGTATATAATTAGCAATTAAACGTACCTTGTTGGACTTAGATATGAAAGTTAATTGTCACCTTTATAACATTTACATAACTAATTCTTCATACACTTTCATTAATCGAACTTCATCTGATCGCCCAATTCATACTACGTAATATCTTCCTCAAATTCTATTTCAATCTACTACACTGTACATATTTTATTGGCCATAAATTGCATAGAAAATAGCATGAGTCAGGATCTAGTCCATCGGCGGAAAAAAGGAAATGAGTTGCAGCTTATTGGATTGCAATTGGGGTCCCCTTAAATAACTTGATCATAACGAATTTTTGTAGTTTGGATCATTCATACGGTAGAAATCTCAATAATTAAATTTTAAATTGAGTCCAACTATTATGTGTTATTTATTTATTGGCTAATAAATTTCAAAACTAATAAAATTAATATTCTACCATCAAACATATTAGCGGACATCACTCGATAATCTTGGGATCTTAACATAACTCTTCATCCTATTTGTTTTATCACCTAGCCTAACAAAACAAGGCCACATGGTAAATTGAAAATACCTGCAATAATCAGCAATAGATACTATGCTAAATTTCAAACATTCTACAAAATTAAAGAGAAAAAAATATTTATTATTTAAAGAATATTAATTAAAGTGCCTTTTAAAATCTTAAATATTAATGTAACTTTTTAAATAAATAAATTGTAAAATCTTATTTAAAAAGGGCTCCGGTTTTCCATGTCATAGCAAGAACCCACTTCTCAGACATCGCCCACTCGTACGTCCGATCCGTCGATTCCATGAGTTGATGATGATGAATAGATGATGGATTTTCTGAAGTTGAATTTGAATCACACCGTACAGGTCACAGCTATATATTATTAAATATTTATTGCTAGCTCAGCTGCTATCATAACCATTGATTGAAATAATTGAATGCATTAATAATGATGAAATTTGCTCACTTAATTACTTGCCCCCAGTTGTGACCATGGTGAATTTAATTGGCTACTGCATCAGTACAAATTACAATTGTTAAAGTTAGCTACTTCCAATTTTGCATTTATTCGGTTTTCTGATTGAACAAGACGAATTTTATGTCTTTATAGATACAATTGGACACACACACAAACACACGTATAATTGATTAGTCACCCTAACGTAACTTAAAAGCCAAATAAAGTTCATCCATTAGTCCACCTAAATTATTGTTTTGTTACTCATTTTTATACTAAAAAACTTAGTTGTAAATTATGGTAGAGTAAAAATTCGTTTAATCCTTATATTTTGAAGTTATGTTTATTTAGTTCTTATATTTTTAAAAGTATCTCAAAACATCTTTATTGTTAAACTATTGACATCTATGTTCTTACTTTTGTTCTTTTTAGCTTATTTTTAAAATATTATCTTCTCACAATAATGTTTCTTTTTTTAGGACATTGATAAACGAAAAAAAAATTAAATTACCAATTTAACCTCAAAAATAAATAAAAAGAAAAGAATATGTATTAATTTTTGTGGAAGTTCACATGTGTCCAAAAATTAATATTGTAAAAAAATTAAGTTACCAATTTTTTTAGACATTAATAAAAAAATCAATATATTAACTCCTTAGTAAAGCGTTCCACAAAAATCAATATATATTCTTTTTGTTTCTATTTTATTTTTTCAGATTAAATTAATAATTTAAAATTTTCTTTTTATTAATAATGTCCAAAATAAATATTATTGTAGAGGGATAATATTGTAAAAGCAAACTAAAAGGATCTTTTGCCAATAATCTAACATCAAGAATGTTTTAAAGTATTTTTAAGAATATAAGAATTAAACAGGCACTAATTTAAAATATAGGAACTAAACAAGTTTTTATTTGTTATAGTAAATATAGCCTAGGAAAATTCTATACATATACGTTTGGAATTCTTTTTAATATTATCCTAGTTTATTAATAAGTGGGCATTTATTTTGTATTATTATGTTAATTTCTTAAAAGAAAACATAAAGAATTAAAATTACATAAATCCTTCTTTTTCTTTTCAAAAAGTTTGAATGGAAATTTAAATCTCACCTAATAAACACCAACCACTAGTCCATTTTTGTTTGTTGTTAAGAGTGGTAACTGAATTGAGCTTGAGACCAGAGGCATTGCCAGCTATATGAGCTAGCTCTGTTCATTTTGTGTTAAATGATTCTTAATACGTTCTTTTGGAAAATACATAAAAATCATGCATTTGGTCATTTGCTGGTGAAATTAAAAATCATTTAAGCCTTGTTTGAAATTGAGGTTGGATTATCGAAACTTAAAAAGTAGAATATTAAAATATTTAATAAATATTAATTTTTATAATTTAAAAATTAAATTAAATTAATTTTATAATTATATGGTAAAAAGTTATATTATATTTTTATTAATTTTATTTTCACACACTTGTTAAGGTGTATAACACGTAGCCACGTAGAGCTTGTTCAGGTGTATTACACGTAGCCACCTAGAGATTCGTTTTTTGTCAGAATCAGTATTTGTTACCTGCGGTTTTCTGTAACATAAAAAGACCCCACTTCTCATAGAACGCCCAGTTGTACGTCTGATAAATCAAATCCGACGATGATTGATTTTCCTAAGTTGAATCGCACCGTACAAGTCACAGCTATGTGTAGATTGTTAATTACTAGCTGAGCTGCTATCATAACCATTTGATTGAAATAATTGAATGCATTAATAACGATGAAATTCGCGCACTTAATTACTTGCCCCAGTTGTGACCACGGTGAACTTAATTGGCTGCTGCATCAGTACGATTGTTAAAGTTGGCTAATGCATTTATTCGGTATTGCGACTGAACGAGACGAATTTTATACCTTCATACATGCAATTGGACACACACACACACACACAAACATAAGGTAAAAATAAGTAAAAAGACAGTGGGTTATGTCGGCTAAGGGATCAATTTTATCTGGTTTTTAAGTTACATTAAACTCACTGTTTTTTTTTTATTTACATGAGACTATTACTAAAATACAACTCATATTACATAACACTATAACTGATATTTATAAATATTCGAGAAACATCAACTCTATTCAGATAGAAGATTACATTTACTGAAATTTGAGGAAGGAATTAAACCCCATAATACTTTTGTGGGTGTTCGAATCACTACTCTCACAATTATGAAATAGTGAATTGGCCAAGTGGTCCATTAAACTCACTGTTTTATTATTCATTTTTATACTAAACAACTTAATTATAGGTTATAATAAATATAACTTAGGAAAATTCTACATATACATTGGAATTTTCTTTAATATTATCCTAGTTTATTGACAAGCTGGCATTTATTTTGTATTACTGTGTTATTTTGTTGAAAGAAAACACAAAATATCTAAATTACATAAATCCCTTTATTTCTTTTCTTGGAATGAAAATAAGAAGTTCACCCAATAAACACCAATTGTTAGTCCGTTTTTGTATTATTGCTAAGAGTGGTAACCGAATAGAGCTTGAGAGCAGGGGCAATGGCAGCTATGTGAGCAAACTCTGTTCATTCTGTATTAAATGACGTTTGATCATTTGCTAATGAAACTAAAAACCATTTTCTTTCTTCTCAAAAAAAAAAAAAAAAAAAAACCATTTTCTTTGAATTGCTACATAGAGAATATAACCATTTTCTGCTGAAACATCAATAGTACACGTAAGCACACCATTTTGCACCACAGATTTTAGCACCTTGACAAAGACTATTCCCATTTGCTGCAGAGCATAGCAATAAAGATTAAAGAGGAATTTAAAATTTCTTCACTTGAAGCTGTAGAGATAGATACAATAACAAAAAGCAGCACGGTTCGGGGAAACCAAAATTTTTGCTGTCCATTTGGATAACTGATAATCCCTTGTCTATGAAGAGCGCTTGACAAAGCAGTAAACAGTGAATCCAACAGCACAGAATGATAATCGACACACAAACATATTTGAATACACAATCGAACAAAAACTTGTACCAATGATACTGCTATGATTGACAAAATCCTAACCGCTAGGTTACACTCTCATAGACATACTCGGCATAAAGAAATCTTGCATACATAATATAACAATATGAGAATGATCAAAACCTTTCTGCCAATCTGGCAGTCACTGCTCTAAGTTTTGAATACACCTTTCCAGCAGGAGATCCTAAGATGAGACTGCAAAGGGAATCCCTTGCAATCTTAATATTGGCAAAAGATCCTAGTATGTGAATTTTCGTATCAGCAATGACAATCCTTGTCTTTGTTGCATTTTCGATCGCAAACTTGGTTTTGCCACCTTTACCAGAAAGCCTTCCGATGGCACGCGACAAATGCTCACCTCTAAGTGTCTTGACATCCTTGATCTCAAACGATTCCACATACAGCTCATCCAAACGCAAAAGGGCAATGGCATCAATAACATCAAAACCAAGCATGAATGCATGAACAAAATCTGCACACTTCTGCAGATTACTTATGTCTGGTGTGTCTGCTCTAGTCTTCAATTCAACCCTACGAGCCTTGAGGTTCATACGGATGTCAATCTTCATCTGCTCAAAAATTGGAGTGTAGATATCCATCCATACTTTCTTGAGAGGCGAATATCGATGGGGTGGAACGTTAACCTTCTGAAACTGAACTCGACCATCAGACATTTCATGAGCCTTCAATGGCTCAAACAGGGGCTTCAGTGGCAGAGGCCCGGGTTCATTTTGCGTTTGAGATGAGATTGTTTCAACATCCATGGAAGACTGCATAGTGAAGAACCAGAAGATCTGAAGAGATAAGAGGTGCATAAAAATATCAGAGCATTACTAGCAGCAAACCTTCAATACACCATTATACAAATTCTAGATAAAAAGGAACAGAGAATGGAAAAAATACAAAAAAATAGATTGAATTATTTTTGACTTTTTTTCGCCTTTAGAACATTGAACCTGGCAAGAAAATGAACAAAAACAATCAAACAAACAGCTCAGACAAAGTTGTTGACGCCAGCCTTTATAGGTCGAATGTTAATCAAATTCTATTCAAGCTTAAGGCCTTATTTGGTATTGTGGCTGGACAGCTGTAACTTATAAATTACAACATTGAAGTATTTAGTGAACATTTTGCTATAGCTTGAAAAATAAATTGATTTCATCACCCTTATATAATTAAAAAAAAACCCTAAATATCTTTACTTTTTTTATTAAAATTATTATATGAAACATATTTAATCAAACTACCAATTTTTATTTTATAATTATAATTTCCTTTCCTACAACAACTACAGTGCTTCAATACCAAACAAGACGTAAACAATCAATAAGACCCCATCGAAGAGTTAAATTTTTTTAAAAAAAAAAAGATAATTTGGTATCACATGAGCTTCGTAATTGTTCAATACGTCTCTGTTTAGTTCAATCAGCCACCCAAACAGTTCCTACAGCCAAACAGCTTTATCAAGAATTCATACATAAATATATTTAAAAAAAAAACACAGAAAGATTTTAATTTTATCACGATTCAATCTACCAAAAGCAAATAATAAATATAAATCGTGCTTCTTCTATTAAAAAAATTTTTAAAAAAGAACCGAATACTGTTGAAATATACCTGGTAAGAGCTTTATATCTCTCCTCTTCGTCTATGGCGGCAATGACGGTGTGAGGTTCAAAGAATTAAAGAGAGAGGGTTTTGGAGTAGCGTTTCTCACCGTGCAGCAAAAATAATAAGAGCTGTTGGATGAATTGCAGCAGAATCGACGGCTGAGATTGCATTTGAATTAAAAGCAGGAGGAAGGGGAAAGTCGGAAACCCGTAAGGCCGTAACTTGGGTTCGTAAAAAGTGGACCGGTGTGAAACGGGTGAGACAGTGAAAAAAAATAATAAATTATTTTTATTTTTAATAAAAAGAAGTGAGAAAAAGATCATCACTCAATTTTATTTTTTAAAAAAACTCATTTTCAGTCTAACTTTTCAATTAACATCATTTATTTCAAAAAATATCTTTATCGAAAAATAAACAAATGATTAAAAAATCAATTCTTTTTTTCTTTTCTCTCATATGCTATTTCTCAAGTTTATTATAGATTTAACTTCCCCTCTCTCACATTCCCCTTTTTTAATTGATTCAAAGTTTGAATCAAATATTGACTCCTAAAATAAATTTTAAATTAAAACATTGATTCTATACTTATTTAATATTTAGTTTATATTCCAACTGATATGTCACCGTTAGAATTTTTAATAACGGTTAATAATTTATTATCATTCAAGCTAATAGTGACACATCATTAATCACATTGGTTGAGACATAAATTAAGCATCCAACTAAGTATAACATTAGCATCACTCCCAAAAAAAAAAAAACTTAATCACAAAATTTAACAAAACCCAACAATAGAACTCATGATATGTTGGTGGTAGAGGGATTGAAAGTGATGAAAATAAGTGGGTGGGGTGAGGGGGCTGCTTGAGAGAGAGAGAGAGAGAGAGAAAGAAAAGAAATGAAACAAAAAAATTTTTTATCAGGGTTATTAGAAAAATTATTGAACAAATTGAAAAATGAGGGCCCACTAAATATTATTACTTGTTATGAAGTATGATAGATCGTATATGCGGATGTCTATCAATCATATTAATGCATGCAACTCCATATTTTTTATCTCTCAACAAGTAACCTTTAACCTTCCTACAACTCTTTTTATCTCCCTAATTTAAGAATTATTATACCTTATATTTATGATCTATTATTCACCACTTTATTGTTGTATCACTATAAAATGAGGTCTTTTTTCTTTATTTGTACACACTTAGATTGAATATACTATTACATATATCATTTGATTTATTGTCTCTTTCTCTTATTATATTGTTATGCTACTGATTGATAAATAATTTAATATTATTCCATTTCTTAGACTTTTTTCCCACTGCTACTTTTCTTACTTATGGTTTTTACAACATTAATTATTACGTTAAATTAGTTTTAGAAAACGTCAAATTATTTCAAAAAAATAATACATTAAACAAGTATTTTTTTTTTCAAAATTTTGGAAGGCATTACACTAGCTAGTATGTTCGACTGTTTTTCCTTTTTTTTTTCTTTTATTGACATTGTTTACAATATGTAACCACAACTTAAGCTTACTAGCCTATTTAAGCCTAGCATAAGAAATTAAAGAGAATTCCCCCCTCTCACGTCCTCCTATTTTTTTTCACCCACTATTGATTCACAGAATTTAACAAAACCCAACAATAAAAATTGAAAATAATAAAAAATACTTCTAAATACTTGTAATGTTTTTACTTGTAGCTGTGTTTGATCCTAAATAAATTGATTGCATTGTACTGGCAATTTTAATTTGTGTCAAGTGAATTGCATTTGGGTTTAGTGATTACTTTGTTGATAAATTAGTTTGTCAGTTAACAATGCATAATGAGCTCAATGGATCCTCATCTAAAATTGCATGTGCCCTGCGCATGGGAGCAGCCTCAAAATTTGTTTAATAAAAGACTTAACTGGACAAATGACAGATGTTTAATGAGATTCTGACTGAGGAATGCACAATGATTTGTTCTTGGAACGTGAAGCAGATAAGAAACCATCGCAACTTGTTGATCTATATATACTTACTAAGAACAAGTCTAAAAAGATTATAAATGTACGTAGGCTTTGCATAGGAGTTCCTCAAGGGTTGGATAAAGCTATCTTGTTGTAGTCAAGGGCCGATGATTTATCATAAAACTATATATCTTCAGATATTTCATGACTACTCTTTCTTTTTTTAAAGAAAAAAATTGAGAGAAAGTAATTTAGTTATCCATATTCAGGAAGAAGCTTAAGTAGAATTCCCGCGGATAAGAAGGGTTCCGCTCCAAGAGTGAAAGAAATGCTTCTATTTTATTCTCTTTCATTATTTTTTTGTATAGGGAATTTGTTATGTATATTTTTTTTCAGTGTGTAGCCACAAGCCAGAAGAATTTGTTCTGTATATCTTGCATTCAACTTTGGCGGCCACGGAAAGAGCTATTCTCCAGTTTAGTCACTGTACATGCGGGGGACCGAGCAACTTGTAAGATTTAACTGCTGACTTATTATTTTCCACTAATTTCATGCATTGCTGGTCTTCTGTCAGACCTCATTGAATTTCTTGCATCATTAGTCCTCAGTACAAAAATATTTATAAGATTTTGTATATTAATGAATTGTGTATCTCATTGAATTTCTTGCCTCGTTAGTACCCAGTACAAAAATATTTATAAGATTTTGTATATTAATGAATTATGTATCTCTTTGAATTTCTTGCCTCATTAGTACTCCGTACAAAAATATTTATAAGATTTTTCATTGGCAGGCCGCATCGAGATCATTTTATTTATTTATTTTAGGATACTGCTTTGATGGAGAGTCATTTTTCTTGCCAATAGATGCTAATTAAGATATTATGAAAAGGATGGTGATGGGTTTATATCCTTGGATTTGGATCTTCTCCTTTTTTTAAAAAAATTCTTTTGTATTCAATGATCAAAATTTACTTAATTTTTATTCTTCCATAAATGATTTTTTTTTTCTCTTGATGTTTTTCGTCTTCTTTTTTATTTTTTTCACAACCCTTTTCTTTTGATACAATGGCGCCTAGCGGAAGGCCTGCACGACGAGCTATTAGCTCAATGCTAGAGCATGCCTCTGATAATTGTGTCGTTTTACCTAGGCTGTGACTCTGTGAGGGCTCTCAGCCACATCATTTGTTTCTTTTGGGAGTGGCTTGCTTTGGTGTTGGGACATATTATGTAACAGGATTTTATGGTCCTGGAGTGTCTGACCCGTATAGTCTACTAATGCAAAATTCATTAAACAGAAAATTTTTATTGGGAACTTATTAATGTAAAAATAAGTAAAGAAATATGGGGAAAAAAGGGCCATACAAGAATAGTTTGTTGTGTGTAAAGCTCCCACCAACCATAAACTCACTTGATCAACTCCTTATCCTTCATCAAATATGTATTATGCGTTGCTAACTGACCTTGGAAATCGTTTGGTTGTTAATTGATTGTGCAATTTTGCTGCTTTTCTTTTGATTTATTTCTTAATTCGATTTCTAATACATTTATCGGGCATTTCTTCCTACCTGTTAATTTGATTAGAAGATCCATAAAGAATATGGAAGTGATTTTATAAAACCATTATGATTGAAGTTGTTTAATTAGGACTCTTCTTTTTCTTCCATGTTTATCGGGACTCAATTTTTAAAATTAGGGAAGACAAAAAAAAAAAAAGAAATTAATAAAGTAGTTTATCAATTTATGGAAAAAAAGTAAATAAATCTAGACCATTCATCACAAAATTGCCATATATTATGAGATCTTCAAAAGATTAAATAAAATTAGATTAGAAGTGGATAGAAATCCTATATATGTTCTTAATACTTGAATCAAGACAAAAAAATAATTGGGTTTCCACACAAAATCAATCCCTTATACGTAATTAACTTTGATACCACTGTTACCGATCCGCCACCATTGCTCTTTGAAAATTTTCTAATTGTACTTTATACTAGTTAAACCCCTTCTAGGTTAAATTATTAGAACCGCCACTAATGCATAAAATGGTGAATAGTGATAATCCTCGGTGACAAGCTAAATGCTGCAATCTTCTATTAGTTACTACAGCAAGATTAAAAGGGGAAAATGTTGGCATCATCAGATTTTAATTTCATTTCATAATGTAAAAGACACAGCACTAAAGTTTGGAAACTTATTAATTAGTCCATGTGCCAATAATATATAAATTGTGGCTGCACTCTATACATGTAACACATTTGCTGGGATATTAATTAATGGGAGTATAGATGGAACTGAAGAGAAGCAGAGGAAAGTACGGTGGCAATAAATGAAAAAGCTAGCTAGCTACACATGCATTTTACAAGATGAAAAAAAAAAAGCTGCTTAAGTGATCTGTCTCTTTTTATTATGTGTTGCGACTCTCTAAATTATTATTAATCTTGGACATTTGAACTCTCTTCATTGTGGAAAACTAAAGAAGATCTTGTAGATAAGTGTTAAATAAAGAAATAATAATAATGGTTAGTTAAACAAGGGCATAGTAAAGGAAAAGACATTGTATGAATTATTATTACAAAGTTTACAAGTTACATTGACAAGTAGATAAGTTTTGATTTAATTGTTACAAAATTGCCTATAGATATAAGCATTGATGTGAACCTATATCCATTTATTTATAAGATTAAAAAGTTAGCTGTGCATATGAACCCTAGTGTCCCTTGTTGCTAGCTATGGACCTTAATTGCTAGATTACACTATCAGCTTTAATTCAAGATGTTTGAGATAGTAGAGAGTTAACAACTAATGGCAGTAGGAATTAATTGATCCAAAAGACTTAGTTCTTTTAAAGGATAATAACGGATCTATTACGCTCTTGTAGTTAATGGTTATTGACTGATTCACAATTTCACGTAACATTTTGGCCTCTTCGAATTCCGTAGAAAAATCAAACAGTTTCAAAATATGAGTGATCGATAAGTTTCATGTTACGTTATATGACTATTATTAATTAGCAGATTTTAAGGTTAATTTGCATGTGTTTCAGATTTAAAAAAAGAAAAAAGAAAAAAGAAAAAGGAAAAGGCTTAACAATCAATAATGGCACTGCATTGCGTATATGACCAGAGTAACAATTGATGATGAAATTTGATTAGCCGAATCGATAAGCACAAGGTCCCTTTCAACTATCTGTCAAACTTTTACCAGCTCAACTACCATCAAAACCATTGAGTACATGCATTAATAAATGATAATTTTTCTCAATTACTTGCCCGGTCGTGACCACTGTGAATTCAATTGGCTGCTGCAAATATATGGATATTGAGTAAAATGACCTTGGCTGGTGGGGGACGGTGCCCACCGCATGATGAGTACCAGTGTCAAATGGTGTTATTTAGTTAATTCACAGTTTGAAGATTATTTATAAGGAGTTATAAAAATTCTATTATGTGTATAGGTGCTTATTAATGGCGGATTCAAATACTTAAATTAGGAGAACTTAGTTCAAAAATTTTTAATTTAATTTGGGGTATTAACACTTCTTCTTCTTTTTTTTTAAAATCTGTTCACTTAATCATTTAAAATCTCAAAGACTAAAATTCTATTATTTGCTTTTAAATTTTTAATTTTAAATGGTGGAGCTCATTGCGGTCACTTTGTGAACTTATCTTTAAAAAAAAATTATATGGCTCTTGAAATTTGATCCAAGTCTCCAAAACTTCTAAATATCACTCTTACTGGTAACTATAAATATTTTGTCATATAAAAGTATGCCCAAATTCTTTTTATTTAACTTTTTCAAAAGGAACTTCTTATTTGCTACTATATAGTGTACATTACTACCCACTAAGTCATCTTCATATGCATATTTATTTCATAATTTATTCATAACTGGGCACTTATTTTCTGTTAGAGTGATGATACAACCACAAACTCTTGTACAAATTTATCTTGTATAAACTAATTTGACATTAGTTCATTAGTTGAATGAAAATATAAAATAATAAAAATAAATCATGTGGGCCAAGAGATTTTTAATTCAACTAATTTTATCATGGCACATCAGTTTGTACAAAATAAATTTGTACAAGGGTTTGTGCCTATATTATTACTCTTTCTATTATTCTATTTTTCCTTTATTTTTTTATACCAAAAAAAAAAAAAAAAAACAAATCAAGAATCAAAAGGAGATGATAAATCTCACCCACTAAACACCAATCCTTACCTCTTATTATTACTCAAATTCAGCTAATCATGGATGTAAAACGCATTCACAGTCATTCGAACTGAACCAAGGAAATACACAAACCCTTCTTCTCTCCACCTATTCTCTCCAAATCTAGCAATATCTTAATTCCTGCATTCTTTAATTCTCTTATCCCAATAAGAGATTTTCTCAATTGATCAAACTAGCACCCAAAATCGATTCACCCAAATATTAAACTTATATGAACAGATTCTGATGGAGAAGAAACTAAGAACTTTCTTTTATTATTATTTAATATCACTGTATTGCTACTTGTCTCTTCATCCATAAGGAACTACAAACTTTAACCTAAGCAAAACTCAGGTCTGATGCAGTTGTGCATTATATGGGGATTGGGGAACCAGATTCAAAGGGAAACATTACAAATTTTATTTGATTCAAATTTAGACTTATAATAATAACAAAAGAGAAAATTAGAATTACATTAGATTTCTTTGCAAATAACTCAGTAACAGATATATCATTAAGCAGTAATGAACTAATATATATCTATTACCCTAAAAGAAAAAAAGTTCCTTTTCTTTCCTTTTTTTTCTCACGGGCAAATCAAACTGCCCCATGAAGAAGAAGATGGAAAAGTAGAAACACACTGAAAAGGAGAATTAAAATACACCATAAAGTTAGGGGGAAAAACCCACGTGCGTACCCTAGCTAGCTAGCTCAAGCTTTATTAGTTGCTTGCCTTCTTGTTGTTCTCTTCATTGAGAAAATCAAGCAACACAGTGCTTTTGCATTTGGGGCACTTTGGATTAGCATCAGACAACATAACATACATAAGGCAACGAGGGCAGCCGGCCAGTACCATTGAAGTTGTCACGTGAATAGCCGCCGCTGCGTCCGTCATCTCTTCGGGCTCCGATGACACGCATGAGCTTTCCGGTGACACTACTTCCCACGAATAAGAATTATTAGGTGATGACTCGTTTGGTGGTGAATCAATAATAACCGCCTGGTTGTTGTTGTTAGCCCTAGCCGTAGCCCTAGGAGGTGATAGGTTCAGCTTCAGTTCAAGCTTCGGAGTACTGTTGTTACCTCGTCGACTCATTTTGTTCCCTCCTTCAAACACGAAATTAAACCTCTAGGACTAGCAGTGCAGTAATAACAATAATATTAATGTCAGTTCACCCGTGGTCATAAAAATTACATAAAGCTATTATGTATGCAAATTCATTAACAATGAACAGGTGAGGTGGGAACAAATTAAAAGAGAAACGCGAAAAGATAAATGAAATTACCTCAAGTGATGTATGTACGCTTGGCAATATGTAAGGTACGTTTGGTCGATTTTGGTCCTGTTGAACCTCTTAAGGCAAAATATATATAGCAATTTTGGGAAAGTGAGTGTATGTGAAAGAGAGAGAGAGAGAGAGAGAGAGAGAGAGAGAGAGATTAATTAATAGTGTTATTAAAAATAGATACATTGGTTAGTTAAGGGGGAAAATAATTACAAAGTTAGGAGCAAAAATTATTGTCAAAGAGTTGGTTATTAAAACCATTCAATTTTGATTAGCTAGACTCAGTTACATATATTAATCACATACATATTATAAGCTACATATCTAGGTTGCCATGAAATGAATTTCAAGTTATATACACGGGGCTTAATTATTGTCATTACTCATTACCGATATTATTTTGGTCATTATAATTTTAGTTGGAAGGTGATTAAATGTTCTTAATGGAGAACCTAAAATAGAGGCAAAAGTAGTAAACTAAATGGTAAATATGCATCGGTGGTGGTGGGTTAATTATATACTTTAATTTGGTGGCATATCATTGTTTTCACTTTTCACGTAGACACTAGCTAGACTTGCCATTTTTAGCTATATAACTGATATTCAACTACCTTCATCAATCTTGTGGGTATACTTGGCATTAGAATCAGGCACACAATAAATCAATCACAACCGTCCATAAATGTATGTCATTCTCAGCAGATGGTGGATATCAAATTAAGAATCGACAGTGATGTCGTGCAAAGATAACTAAAAATTGATACTAAGATGGCAGTAAAATCACATTATTTCTCTTTGAAAAGAACGAGTACGGTTGAATGCACGAGATATGTAATCTAAGAGTTGGGTTTCATTAATGAAAAGAAAAATCAAAATCAAAATCAAATTAGGCACAAAAATAACAATGAACTTAAGATGAGAGTAGGCTCAATTAATATTTGTAGGTAGTGATCAGACCCGAAATAAATTAAGCTTACATGGGTACGCCAGGTTGCCAATACGGCAGCATCTATTTTACATATAACTCACACTAAAGGATTGTTTGTTTTTTTTTTTTTTTGACTTAATGATTTAATTGACTTAACTTCAATCAATTAAGTCATTAAGGTGACATTTATTTTTTGTCTGAAATCTAAATAGATCTGAATTAATTTGAATTCTGAATAGAGCTGAATGTCTGAATTTGAATAATATATTCTTTTTTTTGTCTCGATAGCTAAAAATTAATATTAAGTTGTTTGTTTTTTTAACTTAAAAAAAATCTAAAAACTAATTTTTTTACATTTATATCCTTACAAATTATAAATATCTAAAAAAAAAAGATAATAGATTATCATAATATAAATTATATTCAATTGAATACAACTCTTTAATATTCTATATTATATATATTAGTTAATTTTATTATAGTTTATAATTTTAATATGAAAAATATTCATAAAAAATTATGAAGATAAACAATGCTAATTTGAAGAAAATAAAAAGATAAAAATAATAATTGTCTACCACTATATATTATCACAAGTTATATAGAGATGGATAATAATGCTAATTATTAAATTTTATTTAGGCAATGATGAAAGTTAATTAATTAGATAGGGATATTTTGGAGAATATCTTTTAATGATACCATTTAGACTTTTTAGATTAAGCAAAAAGTTAAAAAAATTAGTTTGACAACTTAATGACTTACTAGCTAAAAATTTTCATTATTGAAAAAACAAATAGACTTAATGACTTAACTGATTAAAATTAAATCAATTAGGTCATTAAGTTAAAAAACAAATGGCGCCTAAGTCTTTTTATTCTTTTTAACTCAATCAAAATTTTTAGTCATTAAGTCATTAAATTATTAAGCTAATTTTTTTTTTTACCTTTTTTCTTAATCTAAAAAATTTGAATAATATTATAAAAGATATTTTCCAAAATATCCCTACCTAATTAATTAATTTTTACTATTATCTAAATAAAATTTAATAATTAGCATTATTATACATCTGTATAACTTGTGATAATACATAGTAGTATAAAATTATTATTTATCTTTTTATTTTCTTCAAAGTAGCATTATTTATCTTCATAATTTTTTATGATTATTTTTCATATAAAAACATCATGAACTATAATAAAATTGATTAACTTATACTAATATAGAATATCAAAGGGTTGTATTTTATTGAATATAGTTTATTTTATGATAATATATTATCTTATTTATATTCATTGATATGCTTATTACTTGTTTAACATTTATAATTTGTAAGGGCACAAATATAAAAATACTATTTTCCAAATTTTTTAGGTTAAAAACAAACAATTTAATATTTATTTTTTATGATTCAAACCCAAAAAAAAAAAATCATTCAAATTCAGACATTTAGCTTTGTAAAGAATTCATATTAGTTTAGGTTTACTCAGATTTCAGACAAAAAAATAAATGCTACTTAAGTTAAAAGTAGTTACTTTAATACTTAAAAGTAGTAGTATGTAAAATAAGTGGGAGGTCATAAGTAATTGCTTTTGGATTTGCTCTAATTTACATATAATACAACTTAACAAGACCCTGCCAATAGGGATGGCAAACAACGGGCCTGGGTCGAGCTTTTTCAAGCCCATGTCTAGGCCCACTGTCAGCTAAGAGTGTGGGCCTGGGCCGAGCTCGGGCTTTATTTATTTATTTTAAATTTTTTAAATTATTATAAATTTGAAATAAATTAATGATCAATAACTTATTACAATCATAGATAAATTAAAGAAAATGAATATTTCAAATTAAAATAATAAATAAAGCAAATAAAAGCTCATACTTTTAATTTTCTTTAATACTAGATGTTTTAATTCAAACGCTCTCTTAATTAATTGACACAAAAGAGAGAATTTAGTATCATAATTTTAGCTTTTTTGAATCATAATTGATTTATAAGTTAAGAATTTAAGTTTTCTTTTTTATTTTTAAATTACTTTTCAATTTTAATTATATTATTCTAATTTATAAATTTTTTTTTTAAAAGTAGTGGGTCTAGGCTTTGTTCGGACTTTTTTTTCTTGGGCCCTTGTCCCGGCCCTCATGTGTGAGGGCCGGGCCTATGCCGGCCTGGGCTTTTTTGCCACCCCTACCTGCCAATACTACAATAGAGTGTAAACATTTGATCAATCCCTAAGTTGAGTATTTGTTTAGTTTCTATATCTTAAAAAATGCCTCAAGATACCCCTATTACTAAATAGATTATACTCTTACCCTTATTTTTTTTTTAACTTTTACAATAATACCTTTGCTACAATAATTTGAAATTAATTAATTTTTAATCTATAAAAAATTAATTAGCAAATTAATTGATAATTACTTACTAGCAAATGAAGAAAAAAATATCAATATGAAATAGTAGGTAATGTTTCATATTTCATATTCTTGCAACATTCTTGCTAATTACTATTTATAAATAAATTAATAGTACTCAATTTAAAGCAATGTTTAATACCCTGGTGACAATCTTATTAATAATTTTTGATAAAAAATTAATTTACCAAATTAATTCTAAAAGTAAAATAATAACAACTAATTTTTATTCTAATTTTAATGCAAATTTGATGAATTCATACTTTTTTCATTAGTATCTTTAAAAATATTATTACAAAGGTATTATTGTAAAAGTAAATAACATGTAAGGTTAGTATTATAATATAATTACCTACAAGGGTGTCTTGAGATATTTTTTTAAAATATAAAGATTATATAAATACTTAACTTAAAATATAAGAACTAAATAAATATTTGTCCTTGTGATGGTTAGAGGTTCTGAGTGTTCTGTATATATGCATATATCATGAAGAAGGCATTTCTACGTGAGCTTTCAATATCCAGAAGAGGACACAATTTAAATCTGCTTATAATTATTAGTACTATATATTAGGTATGACTATGACAAGACATCCAAAAAAGATTAATGCAACTTAAATGGCTAAGATTCTACATGTGTGTGATTTCTGGTGTTAATTAACTAAAATTGAAAATTGTTGTGCCTAATCTCCGTTATTGGTATCAACTTTCTCTTTTGATTTTAAGCTTTTACCTGCGCTGTTAATTTAATTTTAATATAAACTTTGTTATAAAGGTATTGTATAAACTTGCATGTAATTTGATTACACAAGTTTATTATGTAATTATTAAAAAAAACACACAAGTAAAGCAATGCAAGATCTTATAACTGAGAAGTCAAACGTTTTGTCAATCACATAAATTTGCAATACAAGTGTATTCCTATTGTGAAACCAGAAGTATTCAGGCATTCATGATATGCCTCATGATATTGATTTTTTTATTTTCCTTTTTCAGGGACATAAATGTTCATTTAATCATCCATCAATTATTTAGTTACTTGTCATATTATTTAACATTGATTCGTAACTGCACGGAGAATGAAATAGGAACAAGAAATGACTATTTGTTTCTAATTCTACACATGGAAATAGTCTTTTGACAATAATAAGTATTTTAATTTCGGTTTCCTTAAGTTACAATCAGGTAAAATTTACCCATTGGCCTACTTGACCCTATTATTTTGTTACTCATTTTATACTGTCAAGTCTGATTATAAGTTATAATAAATATAACTTAAGAAAATCCTTAATTTTTTGTTTAAATTTTCAAATCAATAGGAAAGCCTTACATCTTGAAGTTTGATTTTTGAGTTAATTTTTATTTATTAATGTTAAATATAATCGTTCAATTTAAATTTAGCATTTTGGTAAATAATAAATGATTAAATAATTAAAATACTTTTACCATATTTAAAGTAAAATAATTAAAATGATTTTATGTAATAAAATTAAAATTATTAATATTTTATATTATCATTTTAATTAAATTTTATTTAAATATAAATATAAACTAATATTTAATAAACTTAAATTTATTATAAATTATCAAATAATAAAAATAAAATGATTAAAATTCAAAATACAAAACAGTATTTTAATCTAATACATTCAGTGGGAAAAAAAAAGATTTTTTTAAGTGACCTTTTTGAATTTCATAAAAACTGGCATTGGAAGCAATATTTAAATTCAAAAAAGTTATTCGCTCCAGGGAAAAAAAAAGGGAAGACAATGGCACTTTAAGAGATAAAGAGGTCGCTGGTTTCTTGAGCAGCAGCAGCCATTAATAATTGCTTGCGAGAGGAGAATCTATAACTGCCAAATAAAGCGTGAGTCAAACGGTAAAGGTCTTTGATGTGTCATGTAGCTGCTACATTTCTCCACAAATACATGATTGATTCAATCACTTCTTTCTTTGAAAGGGTTGCTATCAATTTGAAATCTATGGGAATGTGAATTCAACCAGAAGCCTATTGAACATTGCTCAGAAATATAATGGGAGTCCAAATTTATACACATTATAATTCAGCCTAAAAGCTTATCAAACATAAATCGAACATCTATACTTACTAAGAGGCCAGATCTCTATCCCACTTTATAAAGAGATAATATCTACATCTAGGGGACTATAACCAATATTCTCACCTTTTACCCCTCGGTGATGTTTGATTCATTCAATTAGTTAAAATGGTTAGCGTTGAAGCCATATAACCCGTATAACACCAACCCATAAAAGAAACAGAGAACTTCAACACCCCTAAAATTTATTCCGTTTCCATTACTTCACTTAATTTATTTTAGATCTAACTTTTTAAGCTGGATATATATTATATGTAACATTTGTTTTAGAACTCATAACCGTCACAAGATCATTGAATCGGTTGTACTACTTTCACCAATCTTACAACAACAATTAATTGTATAATGAGAAGGTTTTTATGTTCAGATACACCACCTCAACATGTGTACATGTGTTCGACCAACTAGAAGCTTTTCTCAAAACACTTTTTGCAGGGCACAAGACATTTTTCAATTTCAAAAAGTTAGGAGCTATTTAAACCCATACTTTTCCTTTCAACACCCACATTTTAATCAATGTTTCATTATTGAAACATTGTTAACTACAATTACTTCTTAAATTTAGTGGGAAGAATAATAAAGGAATTAAAATTATTATCATCAAATTCCTTGAAAGAGTCCGAAATCTTATATTCACACTACTTTAAGAAATGACATGACAATCGAAGTATAATACTCCAATCAGAATTCTAACTAAAATGTTAAAACTTAAAACTATCCAAATACCAGAGTTAAAATCACTCTAGACATAAGGTTCTTTGCTTGTGTAAAATAGTTCCATGTAAAAATAGCAAACCACATATATAAATATCATAAAAACGACACAAATGAGAACCCATAATTACTGTCAACAAAGCAATTGAATCTTCTCTATATCAACTTTTAACACATTCCTTTTTGTAAATTTCAGTCATCATTGTATGCAAGCATGCATGCGTCATTTCAGATATGTGATCTAGGACAAGCAGAAAATTTACCCCGTCTCAAGCAAATACATTACAGTAACCAAAATGTTGTCAGCAAGTGTATCCAACTGATGCACGCTAACAGTTATCATTTTAAATCAATTTCTTCAGTGTATTTTATGAAATTACAGTCATGCTGGTGTAATTATTTTCATCTTTATTTTTACAGCAATAGTTTCGTCCTCATGCTGGTATAAAATTACAGTCATTTTAGCTCTTAGTCTTTTGCTCTACCCGACCTTGCTCAGATATTCTATTATAAGTTTGATGTATTACTAGATCACCACCAAAACACAAATATCATTTCACTTATAAATGATTTCAAATGGCCATGATGACCCTTTAACATCATGGATATTCCTATTCTAATATAAAGTATATAGAAGATACATCAAAACAAACTTCAAAGTAATTGGCAGAATGAAGGTTTTACCACTTACAAGTTACATTAATGATCTGACAGAGGCTGGTTAAGATCTAGGCTAGTCCTCCAGGATCTGCTGCCGTTCAACTTCAATAACATGCTCACTCATATGACTTACAGTGCTATTTCTAGTCTCATTATTTCCTCTGCAATGTGACAACTGTTCCTGAAGACTTTGCACAAGTTCATTAAGTCTCTGAATGTTCTTCTCTTGAGATAAGATAATCTGCAACAAGTGAGAGAATTTTATGATTAAAGCCAGATTATATAGAACTCTAAAGCCATCTTGAAATTTTCTCAATACAATTTTGCAGACTTTTGGCTAGAAATAAAGTCACCAGAAACCTATTTATATCTATCCTACTCAATAACATAAGGCAAACCACTTTTCAGAAGAATAATTTGTCAAAGGACAACTTTGTAATGAAAGAAGCTGCCACAACAGCATCAGACAGAAATTGGGTTAAAGCAGAGAAGAACACTGTAAAATTTTTTCTAATAGCCTGATGTATGACAAACCAGGCTTGATACTAATAATTTTTTTTTCCCCCAACTCATTCTAGTATAACCGGGTTGTATTTTAAGCATTTGATTTGTGTTTCTTCCCATTGGTTTAATTTCTCCGAGGTAGTTTTCTTGTCAAATAGATTTTGTGTTACTTAATACTACAGATGAAGCCTTACTTTTTCAGTTTTCAGTTCGGAGTACTGATCATGTATTATTAAATTATCCAATGAAAGAATTGATTTCCCCTATTTGTCTTAGTCTGTCTTTATTGGTTCTGGATAATAACAAACAGAACCAATCTTAATCTAATATGTTGAAAGTCTACAATATATCTGCAGAGGTGGATGACATCAAGAAATTTAAATATCCTTTGAAAGGTAACGGTTTACAGACCGAAAGGCTTAAAATATAACTAAGTTTAAAACAACATTTGGAGAGTTGGACAAAATCAATCACAGAAGTCTATAATATTTGAAATGAGACCCAAAAAAAAAAAAAATTGATTGATGAATCATAACAGTTATCAAATTGACATAAGGCAGCTTAATTACAAAATCACAGCCTAATAGCATTCATAGTGCATTTAAGACTTCAATGAAGTGACTGGATATGCACAGTGGTCTGCAAAAGAGATCGTAACAACTAACAATGAAGATTTGGCGCACAAATTTTAGTATTATTGAAATAATAGTATTGATTTAAAAGAGACACCAGGCACTATTTAATAAAGTCATCACAATAGCACTCTAATGTAGGAGAGATGTAAAGATTGTCTGCGGCCAAGAGAAATATAAAACAGATGAACTAGGCAGATCAAGCAAACTCAATCACAGCAGAACCTCTTTTGTATATTCAACCACTAACAAAACATTATTAAAATCAAACCTAGGCTTGCAATTTTCAATTTAGATTAGGGGCATGGAGTATAGCCTTATCTAGTCCCAAAAAGGATTTCAAGAAGTCTACCGTCTAATTTCCCAGTGGACCACTATAGAAGCATTCAAAAACACATGTAAAACGGCATCGTGTAAGGCAATCAATCCTACTAACAAAGCAAACACATTACAAAGCTCGATTTGCAATTTGATAAAAATCCCAAGTTCTGATTCAGCGATTGAGTGTGTGTGTGTGTGTGTGTGTATTAGTACCTTCTCTTTAACAGCTTCTTCCCTCTTTGAGATTTGGTGCTGCTTCTGGTTGATAGAGGGAGTCGAGTCAAGGTCAGCAACAAGCTGTTGCCGCCACTCAAATTGGGAAGTAATTATGAGAATAATCAACAGAAACACGAGTAGAAAGGGTCTCGACATCATTACAAGCAGCTCTCACAAAATCCTATCCAACAACAAACATTAATCAGTTCATTAAAATCAAACCAAAATTATCAAAAATTACTCGTAATAGAAAAATGCTTCATCCAAAGAGTCAACACCCCCGCCAAATTAATAACTAATCCAACGGTCAATTTGTTTCCACTTTTTTGACCTAATTTAATGAAATTGAAATCAAATCCAAATGAATGAGAGAGTGAGCGAAACTTACCGATCGAAGCCGAATGGAAACCCTAATTTCATAATCGATGAACACATCTGCAAAATTCTTTTTGTGTTTAGTAATAAAAGAATGCGTAAATGTAATTTGCTGTGTTTCTTCGGCCTAATTGAGCGATTCAAAGATGAATTTGCATTTTGAAACAAATTTTTTGATTTTTTTAATTTTGATTTTGATCCTTTTTTCTTTTTCTTTTCTTTTTTTTTTTCCCTCGGGGGGGTTTGGTAACCGCAAACGCCGGAAATTAGACAAAGGGTTTTTCAGATCATTGTTTATTTGGGAACCTTTTTCACTGCGGTGGTTGACTACTTTTAGTTTTAAGACTTCACAGGTAAATAAGGCTAAAATAGAGCGGCGCAACTTGTAGGGACAATGACGCTGAGACCCCCAGAGTTTATCTAAATATTAAAATGTGACCCCCGCGATGCTTCGGAATTGTTACATCGACTTCATTTCGTTACTGTTTTAACTTTTGAGCTTTTTTAGATGACGATAAGATTAAGAACCGTATGTTAATCATGTGAGCATTTAACTTTTAAACAAGTTGCCGTGTTTTATATTAACGAGCGGCACAATTTGGTTGATATTAATGGGAATTTGACTTTTGATTATTTTTTATTTTATCAACCAATGAAATGACGATACAAAAAAGATAGTTAAGTTTTAACAACGATGATAACGGTAAGTTTAAGAGACACAAAATATTATATTAGACTTTAATTCTCCACGGATTTAAATTTTTTCCTAATTTAATCTTTTTTAATTTTTATAGGAGTTTTAGACATGTGGTAATTAAATAATTCTATGGACAAGGTTATATCTATTCTTGACTTTCTTTAATAATTGAAAAAACACACAGTTTTAAACTAATTAAAATTCTAAACTTACTGTTTTAGGCTAATTAAAATTTTAAAACTAACAAACATACAAACGGCCGTTAATTTTTTTTTTCATTTTCTTTAATCGTCTTTTTTTTTTTCTTTTTCTTCAGTCGTTATTTAGGACTCTTTTCTCTTGGATTGTCCTCTAAACTCTTCAAGAAAGGCTGCCATACCTTCAAAAAAATTTCAATAAGCAATATTTTTTATTTTAAAAGATTAAGATTGTAACAGACAAAAAATTTCTGCTCCAAATATTAAGAATTTGCAAATCAAATGATAAAAACCTCTAATTAGAGTACACTAACTGTAAAATAAAATAAGATTTCAAAATAAGTATTATAAATTAAACTAAAATTTCCAAACACTTAATTTAAATGTTGTTGTTTGATGCTTGAGAGTCTTGAATTGTATGTGGAATTCCAACACTATTTTGTTGAAGCAACTCTCGGAGCTTGTTTGTTGAGATTGTTGATGAAGTGTCCATGGCATTAGAGCAGACATATTTTTACCTTGTAATTGCAATTCTGACTTAGAACGAAAAACAAAAAAGGCATAGACTTAGTCATTTGGACACCATATTTAACAATTTGACAAGTTCAATATATGAATATCGGGCACAAAAACGATAATTATTTCATCCAATATAAAAGTTTGAACCTACACTCATAATTTGACATTCGTAATTCAAAATGAGCGATGAAAACTAATATTACAAAATGAGCATAAATTCTTCAGTTGTTTTATGAATAGAAAAATACTTACAAGCAGATTGGGAATACGGAAGCTCGTTGATACATAAGGAATTCTCGCTCATCCAACTGACTCAATTGGAGTACTTAGATTACAAACCATTATGATATAAACAATAATAGCATAAACTGCTTTATTTGAAATTTTAATAAACAAGCATTGATATTATAAATAAAATGATTAGTTAAAAGACATATAAAACTCACCGGAGGCTCAGATTGTGATGGATTGTTGGCCTTCTTTTTTATTTTGGCTAAAGCTTTCTCTAAATTGCCCTTCAATCTACGTCTTCCGCGTGATCCCTCTCTCTTCTTCAGTCCTTTGGCTAAGGAAAAATTAGACTCTTTTTCACTTTCCATCTTGTTGTTGCTTGTCTGTTCTATTGGAGTGGACAATTCATATTCTTTTTCCTTGTCACCTTACTTTTCTAATTTTAAAATATTTTTGACTAATTTAGCTAGATTACTTGCATGCAGATTTGCTAGATTATAGGCCCTTTCACTCTCAAAAACTCTACTTGATATCCTAGTGAAGATAGAGCGAATAGATCTATATCGACATGTTTGTTGCAATTTTGGATCTGCTTAGATCTCACGTCCATTCATATCTTACACACTTTATGATCTAACATGTTTTGTCCACCTTTTTAAGATATATTCATTGGGGATTGATTATTTTATAACCAAGGAATCTCTAAGGACTTTTAAAACACGACTACATAATATTCTCACCCTCTCGAACATTCTACAATTACAAGATAGTGAGTTATTAATCTCTCCTCTCACTCATTGCTTTTTTTTGACTTAATAAAAAGTAACTCCTTCATCGACCACTGAATCGACTATAGATAAATCAACAGCATCTTCAAACTGATCTTAAAAATTTTCAAATATCTTCTTTGTGTAAACTTCTCTTGCTTGAATCAACATTTTGACAGATATTTTCGCATTAACCAAGCGAAAACATGAGTCATATTCTGCCTCTAACTCCTTATATCGTTTGTCTTTCAACGCTCTTTCAAAGTGCATGAAAATTTGTGACACATTATGGTCTAAATTCAAATAATCTTTCAAGCTAGCATTAAAACTTTCGCTAAGTTGAGTACTTTTCATACCAGCAGACCACACATGTCTAACATATGTAAAAGCTCATTTCTCTTTTAACTTAAATATGCTATTTAGCCAATCATTGTTATGCATATCATATTCATCAAGCATATTATTCCAAGTAGTTAAGAAATCATGTTCTTCCTTTATTTTATCCATCAAATTAAATAAGACACTTTTCACTCCACTAGAACCATTAAACACAGACCTTACATACTTTAATGCATTTTGCATCATATGCCATATACAAAGTTTATGGTATGTGTTGGGCATCACCTATGAAATAGCTTTTGCCATTGCTGCATCTTGATCAGTAATAATAGTTTTCGGAGCTTTTTCTAACATAGCCTGGAAAAACGTTTCAAACAACCATACAAACGAATCTATAGTCTCATCATACATTAAATCTGCCCCAAATACAACGGTCTCCCTATGATGATTCAATCCAACAAAAACTGCAAATGGTCTACTTGCATTATTAGTTTTGTAGGTTGTGTCAAAACTTACAAAATCTACAAAATGACCATAATCAATTATCATTTTAACATCAGCCCATAATATATTTGTAATCATTTCCTCATCGTCCAATTGTATGGAAGAAAAAAATGATGGGTTTTCCAATGTCTGATCAGCAAAATATTTTAAGACACTTCCTATTTCTCCATATGCGAAGCCTTTTTATCTCTTTGATCTTAAATAGTTTTTATGATCTAGTTTTGTGTATCCAAGGGACTCCCTTCCACTCGCTTCCTTACCCATCAACTCAAATGCAGATTTCAATGGAATCCCTGATTGTTTTGTCAAGTCTACTTCAACAGCTTGAGAAAGAGTAATTTCATGCTGAGATGGTAACATATGTGCACACTTTTGCATTACAAGAAGATGATTGTGACTCTCAACAAAATGATTGACAAAAAAATTATTTTTTTCCCTATCAACTTGATTCCCTATTAAGCATAATAACTAGTTCTTGTCTGTGCTCTAGCCTTTATTGTCAAATGATCTCACTTATCTTTCGAGCGAAAACTCTCTTTACTACAAACAAATATCCTTGATGTCATTTCACCAGTACTCTTACTTCTAGCACATGATTCTCTTCTAATAGAAAATCCCAGTTTTAAACCATACATATTATAAAAGTTATAAGCTGCTTGTTTAGAATCAAACTCCATACCAAGTCTTGGTTTCCAGTCTAAATCACCTAGGCATTTTGAAGCATTCTCACTTGTACCCATCCTAAAGCACAAATTTAAAAAAAAGAGTGTACATATTTGTTTGTAATATGAGAAAATAAAGAAAATACAAATATTACATTATAGTTAGTTTTTAGCATTAAGTACTAACACAAAGTAAAAGAAATCAATAAATAATCAAACATCATCGTAGAGCATAGCAGATTTGAGCAAAAGTAGATATATATACACAATGATTAGCTTTGGACTGGATGGCAACAACCACAATAGAATAAATAATATTAAAACAATCGCTGACCTTCCCCAATCTCTTTCTTTTATTATGTTGAAGTTTTGTGTCCTGCGACTGCTAGAATTCTTTAGAACAAAAGCAAACCAGCGACAATGTCTCAAGAAAAGAGCAGAAAAATAATGATTAATAAAAAAGAAAAAAGAGTTAACGGCGTGTGTTTGCTAATTTTTTAGTTAGCCAAAAACGGTAACTTTTAGTGTTTATTAAGGAAATTTAAGAATAGATTTAATCTTGCTCATAGAATTATTTAATTACCACGTGTCTAAATGTCCTACAAATATTAAGAAAAATTAAGTTAGGAGAGGATCCAAATCCATTTTGGACCCATAAAATGAGAATGCCCGTTTTGTGATGGCATCATGTACTCCTTTTGCAAAGATTTCACGTAATTCCCACTGGATATCATGAGTTGCAATAATGGAAAGTGATTACGTAGAATTTGAATTCTAAGTAATTCAAATTTTGGCATTTGTGTAAGCTGAAAAGTGCTAATTGTAATAAGTTTCATAATAAAAAGCAAAAAAAAAAAAAAAAATAAAGCCCAATTAGGAATTATTAGGATCAAAACATACAAGCCTCCGAATACACTCATTCAGATTTCCCAAACATGCACAACCCTTCATTGACGATAGTAAATCCTCCATCTACGACCAAATTATGCCCACTCACACACTTGGACTCATCACTCCCCAAATAAAGAGCAGCTTCAGCTACATCCTCAGGCTTAAGAACAGCCCCGCTAAGATTTGAATAAATGGCACTCAAACCATCATCGTCAAGCTTGTAAAAATCCTTTGCCAATGGAGTTGCGACCACATAAGGTGACACACAATTCACCCTAATGCCAAATCGTCCAAGCTCCACGGCAGCATTCTTCATCAGCCCCACAACGCCGTGCTTCGAACTTGTGTATGCATGCGATGCAACGCCACCAATGACTCCGCAAACGCTTGCAGTTGAAATTATGCTGCCGCGTCCGGCGGGTTTCATCACCCTCGCAGCATGTTTCGTCCCCAAAAATACGCCCACGAGGTTAACGGAAAGTACGAGCTCAAATTCAGCCTGATCATTATCCAGAATGTTATGTTTGGCTTCATCCACAATGCCGGCGTTATTGAACATAATGTCTAGCTTTCCGTACTGGGAGACGGCCGTGTTAACGGCGTTTTCGATTTCTTTCTCTTTGGTTACATCACAATGGACATAGGAGCAGCCGTTGGCTGATGATGATGAAGAGCCTATGTCCTTGCATACAGACTCGCCTAAGTCATCTTTAATATCTGCAATGAGTACTTTAGCTCCATGTCTGGAGAAGAGCCTTGCAGTGCATTCCCCAAAGCCGCTTGCTCCGCCGGTGATAAGTGCCACTTTGCCTAGAAGCCTATGCAACATCGAATTACCATGCCACAATTGTAACATCTAATCAATCTAGCTAGTTGACAGTTAAGACTGGGAAGTCGGAACTATAACTTAATTTAAGCTTAAGCTTATTTGACAAAAAGCCAGGCAAATAATATTTGGAATTGATAAGAGTTTTGAGCAAATTAAACTAACCTTCTTGCTGCAGCTGATACAATTGAAGCACTGCCCATTGTTATAGCACGTACGGCAACCAAAAATGAAGATCAATTATACAGTCTTGCGGATCCAGAAGGATGTTATTACCCAGCAAGTTTGAGCTTCACTTTCTGAAAATTGAATTTGTTAAGATTTCAGTAACCACCGAACCAGTACAGCATCTATCTTGTATCCACACCACTCCTTATGGATCACGTGTCACTTTTTCTGTCAAGTAATCTGTCTATTCAATGCAAAACGTTGTACGTACAAGAAAGGAACATGCGTTATTGCTTCCTTTTTATTAAATTCTCGAATTCTCGCCACTCGTCGTCTATCGACATTATCATGATTTGTTGAAACGCCCACCTTTAGATTATTAATATTTCCTTGGTTAAAACTAGAGGTAAATGACAGTGTGGGTTTGCATTAATGGAAAGCATTAAATTTTTTACCACAAAAATTTTTGCTTGGATTATTTTACTTGTTTTATATCTTTTAAAACATTTTGTTCCTCAAATTATAGTGTAAGATTTTATCGTTTCAAATGTTTAGCACCTGTTATGTATAATTATTAAATAAAAGAATTAACATTCAGACATCAATTCGACCTTACGATAATGATTTTAATATATTCCTTTTCACATCATATTATGGAGATACTTGAAACTTATTCTAAGATGATGAAGATTCTATCTTCTTCTTCTTTTTTTCTTTACCCCCTGCAAGTCATATGCATATAGAGATTTCTTTGTTTTGCTTTATGACGTTATTTGTTTTGAATTTTAGTTTTAGCTTTCTTGTTATTCCCTCTTGATTTGTGCATAAGTCTCAGACCTCTATAATATGATGTGAAAATAAACACATTAACATCATTATCAATTTATCATAAGCTTGATGCGTTATATGAGTGTTTCACGGTACAGTATCCTAAGGTAGCATAGTCAGACTTTTACTGACTTATTTTCCAAATTCCTTATTATATATGAATTATTTATGCAAATAAAAAAAAAGAGTGATTTAGACTCCCAAGAGAACAAAAGAAAAATAATGGATTTTTGAAAAGTAATTATTTTCCATGTGTACCCCGTTTAGAAAAATTGACATAAAAAATTAGAATAACTTCAATAACAAATTATTTATTTTATACATAGGTATATAAGTAATTTTATAATATGAGAATCTTAAATTAAGGGATAAGTTAAAATATATAAAAAAAATATAAAATTTAGTATATTATAAAATAAAATACACCGTATTAAAATATATGTTTTTCTATCTTTTATTTTATCCTTTATTTTGAATAAAGTAAATGGAAAAGGACACCAACACTCCCAAGATTTAGAAAAATGATTACAAAGATCCCTAAGTTTTAAAAAAGGGACACCCAGACCCCTTTTTGCCGATAATACTCTTTGACTATAATAATTAGAAAATTGACTTAAGGTTTTTAGTTAACACAAATTTAATATAAATAATATAATCTATCAAGTAGAATAATAATATTAAATTATTTTTTACATTTAAAATAATATTCAAATTTTAAATTATTATCTTTATTTTTCAATAATATATTTGTAATATTATAAAGATTTTAAATAAATCTTTGGGTTAAATAAATTTTACAATAAAACAATCTCCCTATTAATAATATTAAAATTAAATTTTACATAATCTTCAAAATAATTTTTATTTATTTATTTTAATATTATGTTTCTATCTATTATTAAAAATTACTTTAATATAATAAAATAGGTCTAATAGATTGAAAATATAAAAATATTTTTAAATATTAATTTTTTTTAAATGTATATATTATTACATTTATTTTAATACCGTATTTTCATTTGTTATAAATTTTTTTGGGGTTATTTTTTGTAGGGATAACAATTTAAGATCCTGGAGTTATTGATAGTAGGCCTAAGTCCTCCAAAAGCCTATCCATACTTAAATGGGTGAGGCTTGGGGCCTAAAGCCCGCGGGCTTGGGCTTAGATAAAATTTTTAAAATAATTTTTTAATAGAGTTTAAAATAAAAAAAATAAAGAAATACTTAAATTAAAGATGATTAATTGATTATACAATATATAATAGACTAATAATCAAATACACAAAATATATAAAATTTAAAATATAAAGCCCATAATATATAAAATAAAAATTTTTATTTATAAAATGTAAAGCTCATGCTTTTCCCATGAGCCCATATCTAGGCCCATTTGCTATGGCCTAGGCCTAAAGCCCTCCAGCTTGGACGAGCCCTTTACAGGCTGGGCCAGGCTAGGACTAAAATTTTTGTCATCTCTAATTTTTTAGGGATTTATAGAGTTAAAAAGCTTTATGGTCAAAAAGGTGTCTTGGTGTCCTTTGTTGAAAATTTGAGGGTCTTTGTGATCATTTTCCTAAATCTTGGAGGTGTAGATATTCTTTTTCTCTACACCTTTTTTCTAAAGTAAAAGATCCTTTATTAAAAATCTTTTTTTACTTACATGTGATAATTGACAACTTGTATTGGGGACCCGAATTTTTTTTACTTTCCTTCTCTTGTTTATATTTCTTTTGCCCTTTCGATAAATCCTTCTCTTAATTACTAGATTCATTTCACATTATTTTCTCTTTCGTCCAATATAATAATCAAATATTCTCTTTGTCTTGTTAATATTACGAAATATAATAATCAAATATTTTTTCAAAGTAAGAGAGATGATCTATTGAGCATGGTCTCGCTCATAAGGAGAGTGATGAGCACATGTCAAAGCTCTCAAAAAAATAAGTTGTAAGATCCAAAACTCTGTTAGCCTAAAAAGCTATACGAACAGTAATTTTGATAATAACAAACTATGTATTAAGGGTAAAATAATAAAAATATATGTCACGATTTCACTAGTTCTTGAAAGGCAAAATTCATTCAAGCAATATCAAGCTCAAGACACACAATGGACAACAACACGATCAAGGATAAATATTAAGAGGACTAGCTCAAAGTGATATTCGTTGCTATAATTCTTATCAAGTCGGTACAATTTAATGTATGCATGATTTAACATTTTAAAAGCTCAATATTTTGCTTAATAATAATCATTTGTTATAAACTAAGGCTTTATAATTATAAGACAAGTAATTTTATGAGATTGGTTGTTTATTTTCAAAATAATGGACTAAAATAAAATGTTTTAAATTCTGGAGATAGACTTATTTGAAAATTTTATAATATTTTATGCCACACTATAATTTCTAAAAGTTTTGGGGTAAAATCACAAATTTTGGAACGGTAGGGGCTAACTACTTAATTTGGAGCGACTAACCGTCTGAAGTCCAGAAACTTAGAGGCTAGTCGGCTAAATCTAGCGACTAACTACTTGGGCGAAATTTCAAATTTGATTTTGTAATGGGAATTTGCCATAACAATATAGTAGCTAACCGCCTCATTTTAGCAGTGATCCGGCAATTTCCTAGAAAGTCAATAACGGCTAGTTTGATTGTTCAAACTATAAAAACTCAAATTGAACTCAAATCTAATAAGTTTTTCAAGTTCTATCAAGCTGAAATCAGTTTATACAACCTACCGTGAGTTTTCATTTTACTAATCACTACTACACAAATGAACATAGATGACGTTTAAATTAATCTTATGATGACGAAGTAAAATTAGTCATCTTTGTAACAGTCATCTAAAACGAGGTACAAAAGATGACACGTAAAGATAGTCATCTAATAAGTATCATAGATGACTCATTTCTCAAAAAGCAATCATCTAATATTGTTCTAATTTTGTAAAGAACCGTGTTCAGTATCAACATAGGTGACATACTTTTCAAAAAATCGGTCTATTCTTGAAGGTTCGCCATTTATTCGCAGCTGAAGATAAGATTTTGCCCAAAAGAGAACTGCAATATGCATAATATGTTTAAAAAAAATTTCACAAATTAAATAAATGTGTATTAGTTCAGGAAAAGGGTTGTAAACACATTCTTTTATGCATTCCCATATCTTTTCTTTAGTCTCTGATGGCACTTTGCTCCAATCTTCATAAGAAATTCAAACCATGGTGCGTGCCAAGACACCCAAAAAGCTAAACAATCGTGTTGCTACCTTGCCATGTGGCTGTCCTCTTTTGTTATACTCGACTATAAGCTTCTGTCCATTGTTTCTATTTCTGACCAGCTGAGGTAAATTCGTTTGACCTCTACTTTTTCTTTTTTTGACAATTGAACTCATTTCTGTAGCAATGTTTTATAAACCTGCTGCAAAATAACTAAAGAAAAAGAAAAGAAAAAAATTGATGAGAATTTAATAGAAGAATAACAGGTCACATAAGCTAAATAAATGCTATACATTAAAATAATAATTTAGTACATCAACTCTGTTGAAAAAAAACTTACGTTTTTTTTCTAATCAACATTTTCAACCAATGTTTCCTCATTGATATCAGTTCGGATGTAAGCTAAATCATCATCACTCATTTTATCAAATGACTCAACATATGGCATCAAATTGCTAGAATTTTGATGTTCTAACATGTTGTCACCTAGATCTTCTCTTGAATCGTCTATATATTCCCTACGTGGATTCACTATCACAATAGACCACCTTGGATCGAGTTGATCTTTAGCATAGAATACTTGTATCGATTGAGAAGACAAAATAAAACAATCATCTTTATGGCCTATCCTATTAAGGTTTACCAATGTAGCTCCTACCTCATCTTTTTTATCCCATGATTGTTTTCAACCCAATCACACTTAAATACGGGAATCTTGAACTTGTTGTAATCAAGCTCCCATATCTCTTGTATAACTCTATAAAATGACATATTTGCCACCACATGATTCTTATCTTTAGCACTTGAAATCTGAAATGTATTTGCCTCTAAATAGACTCCATTGTTCTGTACAACTCGTAAGTCATCACGTTCTTTGGTATGAAAACGATAACCATTAATTTCATAGCCTTGGTACTTTATCACTTCAGAGCGAGGTCCATGTGCAATCCACTTTAAGGCTTCCGAGACATTGTTCCTTGATTCGTTAAGTTGAATTTCAACCTATATGATAGTAATAAAAATGTATATAAATAATACACAAATATCTTAGAATAACAAAAAAATGTTTATGGATGAACTATAGAGTTAATTACTTTTTGACGTAACCAATATATGAAAGTCCTATTATGTTCATCCTGTAGCCACTTTTTCTTCTTTGACTTTGCTAGATATTTCTTCTTCAAGAACTCCATATGCTCTCTAAGATATCAAAGATGAAATAAGAATGATTATAACTATTACGGAAAATATAACTAATATATATAAGATAAAGGAAATAGCTACTAACATGATATACGACTGAACTTCATTTGTATTTTCTAGTACATACCTATGTGCCTACACCCACAATTTACGATCTATTTTAACAACACATCTTCTTGGTAAAGGTAATCCAACATCAGATCTGTATTTTTTAGGTGGAATGCCAATTGCACCAACTTCAGATAAGTATTCTATGCAGAACTCAATAGCCTCTTCAGCTATATATGATTTAGCAATGCAACCCTCTGGTTTATCTCGATTTCGTATATAATCTTTCAATATCTTCATTTGCCTCTCAAATGAATACATCCATCGGAGGTAAACATGTCCATAGAGTTTGACTTCTTTAACAAGGTGCACTAGTAAGTGAATCATAATATCAAAGAAAGCTGGCAAGAACTATTTTTCTAACAAGCATATAGTATTTACCAAATCTGCTTGCATTTAATCCAATTTTGACACATCCACTACTTTGTTGCACAAGTTGCTAAATAAAACACAAAATCTTGTTATTACATATCTAACATGTTTTGGTAACAAGGATCGTATTGCTAAAGGAAGCAATTGTTGCATCAAAGCATGACAATCATGAGATTTCAAGCCATAGAGTTTCAAATCTTGCAATGAGATTAGATTTCTAAAATTTGAACAATAGCCATCAGGAACCTTAAGTTCAAACAATGTCTTACATAATTTTTTCTTTTCTTCCCTGGACAAAGTATAACACGCAAGAGGCAATTTTGTTCCATTTTGGCCAACTCTTGGTAGTAATTCTTTCCTTGCACCCATTTCATCTAGATCCATACGAGCTGCAAAACTATCTTTTGATTTCCCTGGAATGTCAAGTAAAGTCCCCACAAGACTTTCACACATTCTTTTCAATATGCATAACATCAATGGTGTGTCTAACATATAAAGACTTCCAATAATCAAGCTAAAAAAATAGATTTTTTCTTCCAACAACCTTTTTCATTGATATCAGTTGCACGACTATTTGCTTTTTTTTTCCCTACCAAGAAATTTAATCTTTGAACTCGTGCCGAGATTTCCTCTCCTTTCAGCGGTTCTGGAGCAATTTCAATTTCCTTTTCATTATTAAATGCCTTCTTCTGAAATTGATATAGATGATATCGTGGTAAAAATCTTCTATGACCGATATAAGACATTTTTTTACTATGACCGAGCCGAACTGCACATGTTTTTTCCCTACAAATTGGACATGCTTTATATCCTTTTACAGTGCAACCAGCCAAGTTTCCATAAGCAGGAAAATCATTTATTGTCCACATTAAAATAACTTTCAATGTGAAAGACTCTTGACGATAAGCATCATAAGCTTTAATGCCTACCTCCTACAATATTTTAAGATCATCAATCAATGGAGCTAAATAGACATCAATATCATTACCAGGCTGTTTGGGACCTGAAGTTAACAATGTCAGCATCATAAATTTTCTCTTCATACAAAGCCATGGAGGAAGATTGTATGTCACTACTATCACGGGCCAACAACTATACCTACTACTAAGAGAATTATATGGATTAATCCCGTCTGCGGATAATGCAAGTCGCAAGTTCCTTGATTCAGCTCCAAAATCAGGCCATAAGTGATCTATTAGTTTCCATGCCGGGGTATCTGTAGGATGACGTAATAGTCCATAAGTTTCCCTTTGAGTGGCCTGCCATGTTAGATTTTTCAAAGTTTCAACACTTCAAAACATTCTTTTAAACCTTGGGATTGGTCGGAAATACCATAAAACCTTTGCTGGAACACCAATCTTCATCTCAGTTGAATTTTTTTCAACTTCCACCTTACTGCACTACAATTAGGACATATAACAACATCTTTATAGTCCTTTCTATAAAGTATACAGTCATTTGGACATGCATGTATCTTCTCATACTCCATCCCTAATGCATTTAAGGTTTTTTTTGCCTCTTACATTGAACAAGGCATTTCATTATTGTCAGCCAACATTTCTCTTAACAATTTCAACAAATCTGAAAAACCTTGGTCTGACCACCCATTTCTTGCTTTAGGCTGTACAATTTTACCAATGCAGATAATTTTATGAACTTACTACAACTTGGGTATAACTTTTTCTTAGCATCAGCCAATAAATTCTCAAATTGTTTAAGGTTGTTTTCAAAATGATCATAAGCTCCTTGAATCATCTCTATAGTGCTGGCCACAGATTCAGTTTCAAAGGCTCTTGTTTTAAATTCTCTTGTAGATTGAGTGTTGCTAGTAGTTGATAGCTTCTTAACAAGCTTTTCTCCATGCAAAATCCAATTATTATAACTTTGGTCTATACCATTCAAATACAAATGGTCCCTAATCTCATTAACAGTCTGATGTTTCACATTTCCACATTTCATACGTGGATATAGTATGTGATTAGAATTTGTTGCATGAACCATTGCAAAATTTATAAATCTTTCAACACCAATCTCATAATCTTTTGATCTTCGATCCATAGACATCCAAGATTTGTCTATTCTGAATGTAAAATATAAATATATCATTCTAAAATATTTTCCATAATTTCTTCGTAAGTATCTATGTCCTAATTTGAGAAAAAGTAAAACATAGGACCTTAATATTATTATTCTATCAAAATAATATCAATAAAAACATTAATTTACTAAAGCACATAACATAATAAATTGATCAAAGCTTAATGGACATGAAGTGTCAGGGACTAAACACAAAAGCACAACAAAATGGATTGCTATGGTGGAGAGCATTTGTATTAAGTGCTAAGCATATATATGATGACAAGTATAAACATCTGAATTTTTTAAAAATATGTATTAGTTTCTGAAACTAACATCATTTCTCTTATTTTTGTTCATATATTAGATTCAAGATGTTTTATTAATTAGTTATTAAATTGTATACTTTATGTCTTTATTGCTATATTACTTGTATTAAAAATAAATAAGTTAAAATAATAATTTTTATACTTATATCCTCTATTAAATTATAATCTCTTTATAGTAATAAAATTATTTTGATTCTAATAATATGATTATAATTATAGGTAGATTTTACAATATTCTATATGATGGTAAAGGAAAGAGGATGAAATGATTAATTAATATTGTAATATCACATAATATTATATAAAGGCTCATTCTATTAATTCTTCGTTAGTTTTTATTTTTTTATTAGTTTTTTGAATAAGAAAGTATGTGTGTATATAAATTAATTTTAAGTTATTTGAAAAATTTGAAATATTTATAATTTTGCAACAAATCCCACATGGCGCGTGTCGTTTTTGGTTTCCCAATTTTGTAAAAGATGAGATGAAAGAAAAGAGAAGGGGAAAAGAAAAAGAAAGATAACCCAATTAAAAGAAAGAGGAGAGGTCAAGTTGACGATTATGAAGAACAAGAATAGAAGTCGTCAGGTTCTGAGATTGATAACTGATTAAATTTCAAAGGAGCATGACATGATTTGACCAAATTTGTAACTTCCCTAAAATATTAATCCCCAGAAATAACTTTACTGTTAATCCATATTGTCAACATTTGCTATTCAAATAGAGTAAATTAGACAAAGAAAAGAAAAATCAGCACATGTAGGTCACCCATAATCAAACAATCTATCATTTTCTTTCACAAACATGATTAAACAAAAGGAAAGAAATTACCTTTATGTGGGGACCAAAACTTTTAAAATCCAATATCCAAGGTAGCCGAATGTTTCAACAATTTACTTGATAGTGATGTGGTCCCAAGCTTTATAATCTTATTGGCAACATCTGTGGTCCAGAGCTTCAAGATTTCTTGTCAATTTGTCTTCACTCCGACTATGTGTGAACAATTAGGGTTTACGATTTTGGGTCTATATAAATAATGGGTGAAATGAAGAGTTTGGAATTTGGAAATAGAAGATAGGAAGATGGTTTGTATGGGCAAAGGGGAATTTTACAGAGAAAGAAAGTTCTAGAAGAATGGAGGCTGAAACAGAGAGACAATGAAATTTCGCGGTAGAAAAAGAAAATAAAGCGAGAAAGTGGCATTTTTATACTACAAAATAAATGACACATTTTAAAAACAAGAGTCACTTTTTAATTAATTAGAGATGACTTCTTATTTAGTGGTGAGTCATTTTTATGTCATAAGGAAAAATAATTTTGTAATATATGACTTTAAAAAATAAATAAAAGTCATTTAAACTAATATATGACAATTAATAGTATGCTTGTCATGTATTACATGTCATCTTTGTCTTGTTTTGTATTATTGTGCTTCCACTCTTGACATTTTGATTTCTCTAAAGAGGGCTTGTTGAAATGAGAAAACGCTGGTTTTTGTTTCCTCAATTCGACGATTCGCTATCCTTTGGAAAGGACCTGCTTGAAACGAAAATGTTTCGACTCGCTGTTAAGAGTTCCTAACAGTTTCCAACTGACCAGCAAGCATAGATGGGAGCGGCAGTATGGCAAATAGTGGAGTTTCGTCGCGATTGATTATATCATCATTCAGTATATTAGCATAAAAGTCTTCTTCACCTAGACAACCCTGGAAATTAGGCAAAATGTATAGAATCGTAAATAAAGAAAATTTAAAATCATGTTGAAGTCCGACATCTGACCTTTATGCTCAAGTTGAGTTGCAACTTCAATTTGAGGATGCCTTCTTTCCTCGATTATTTAAATTTGAATCCTACGCAACTAGAAAATCTTATAAGAGCATGTAGAATGCAAAGCGATTTTATCTGGTCAATGATGGATATCATAACTAGTAATATGCAGAACGAGAACATTGATCGATAACAAGAAAGGTCATCTTGCATGTCTTGTATCAAACAATTGCATAGTACTACGAATTCATGTAAACCAACCTTCTAATGGCCGAAAGATTCTGTTGGATTAACATCATCCAACAATTTATGCTCGGCTTCAGATGCTGAATTAATTTGCTCTATTGAGTAAGAATCATGACTGCTACTACACTTCTTTGAATTGGATTCGACGGCCTTGTCCGATTCAGACCTTCCTGTCTAATCAGTTCCTCCTTCTGACACCGCATACTTGCCGTTATGCACTCTTTTATGTTGAGAAGCTCGGTTTGGAATGTTGTTCAGACAAAACTACCAAAAAAATCCTATAATTTTAAATAGAACTGAATATATGAATTTAAATGATTTTTTTATTTGTTTTATATCTTTTAAAACATTTTTCCCTCGTTACAGTGTAAGATTTTATCATTTAAAATGTTTTGCACCTGTAATGTGTATTTATTAAAGAACAGAACTAACTTTCAGACATCAATTCTGCCTTACGATAATGATTTTAACGTATTCCTTTTCTCACCATACTATGGAGAGACTTGAAACTTATTTTAGGATGATGAAGATTCTGTCCTTTCTTTTTCCGGCTGCAAGTTATATGTATATAGAGATTTCTTTGTTTTGCTTTACTGCGTTAATTATTTGTTTTGAATTTTAGTTTTAATTTTTCATGTCATTCCCTCTTAATCTGTATATAAGTTTCAACCCTCCATAATACGATGTGAAAATAAACGCATTAACATCATTATCAATTTTTTATAAGTTTGAATCGATATATGAGTCTCAATATACGGTATCCTAAGGTAGCATATTCAGATTTCTACCAGTTTATTTTCTAAATTCCTTATTATACATGAATTATTTATGGAAATAAAAAAAGTGATTTAGACTCCCAAGGCAATAAAAAGCAAAATAGTTTCACTTTTAGAAGCCAACATGGCCAATGGATTTTTGCAACGTAATTATTTTCCATTTGTACACTTCTTAGAAAAGTTGATAGAAAAAAGTTAGAATAACTTCAATCACGAATTAATTATTTCATACTGTTTAGGGAGAAAGAGGGAAAATTGTAGCAGAACGCCACGTGTCGATGAGGCAAAATGACTCTAAGTAATTACTGTACGTATCTGAGGTACCCAACATAATTCGGTCCTTGGGGTACCCTGCTTAACTCAGTATATGAGGTACCCTATATAACTCGGTACCTAGGGTACCCCAAATAATTTAGTACCCAGGGTACCCCACCTACCTTAAATAACTCGGTACCTAAGGTACCCCAAATAACTCGGTACCCAGGGTACCCCAAATAACTCGATACCAGGGGTACCCCATCTAACTTGGTACCCGACCTACTCCACATAACTCGATACCTGGGATACCCAACAAATCAAATTCAAAGCGAACGAGGAAAGTTCTCTGAAGAGTTAGCCATGAGAGATGTCTCCGTCGCTTGAAGGATAATATTTGATTTTTTCATAATTAATTAATAAAATATCGTACTAAAAAAGTGGCGGCAGCCGCCTGTCATCTCTGCCAAAAGTGAAGGACGTTGTTCCAAAGACCGTAGTCCTCAGCCGCCTTACCAGACAACCACTGCTAAGGTACCTTAGACCACTCTCCAGCATGCACCACGTACCCAAAAGGATAAGATACACCGCGAACGCCTTATTGTTCCCCAAGCATACACATAACGCCTTCTTGGGTTTACTAGATTTTGAAACCGGAGCAGAAGGGGACCTAGGAACTCGATCTGAGGAACGAATTTGGGCTACGAGGTTAGATGACTCAGCCTTTTTTCGAGAATGGTGGGTTGGTTGTGTACCGAAAACGCGTAAGCTACTATGGGAAACAGTCTTAGGGGGAAAGGGCCCAGAATATGAGTTACCACTATTAGATACACTGGGGGGAGATTTATCACCTTCGCTAATGGAAATATGGGAAGGAGATTTCGTGAGAGGGCTATCTGCACTACTACTTTTAACCACACGAAGCCCCTTTACTCCCAAACTTTTCTTACCCTTTTATTTTGTTTTCCTGCCAAACACCATTATATCACGAATCCCAACAACATATCCACACTATACATCAACCACCAACCACAGCCAAAAATATGAAAAATAAAAGAACAAAAATATCTCAGAATATGCAAAGTGGCGCAACGATGGATGCGACAAGATAATAAGAAAGACAGAAAAAGAGATGCCTCAAACTCACTAATTCCACGATCAGAGTCTCCAAGCACGGAGTGATAAAGCTGCAATCATCAAGGTCAATAAGTAAGAGCATGCACATGTGTAAACATAAATGCATGTGCACATATAAATACCAAGAATCACACACACACACACACACACATATGAATAAATCCATGTGTGTAAAAAACAAAAAGGCCAAGGGAAGCCGTGAAATCACCGGAAAGCAATAGGGAAATAACACCGGACGTAAGCTGTCAAGGGTACAAAGAAGCCCGTTAGAGATAATAATAATAAAAAAACCAAAACAACAAAAAAAAGAGATGAAGAACGAAGAAACAGTGTGGGGAGGGGGGAGTGTCGTACACCAAGCTGCCGGACGGAGGTCTTGCCAGAAACCACGACCTGCTGGCCAGATCCGACCCCGAGTACCACTGCACCGATCGCCAGAAGTCCCACCGTAAATCGTACAAGGAGAAGGTCGACCGAGAGAAAAGAAAAATAAAAAAAAGAAAAAAGAAAAAAAATCAAATGTGAAAAGAAAGATGAAAAAGGAAAAAGAGAAAAAAAAAGAGAAAAGAAAAAGAAAAAAAAGAAAGCAAAAGAGAAAAAAAAGGAAAAATAAGAAGAAGCCAGAGAGAGACAATATGTGAAAGAGCGCGAGAAAGACAAAAAAAAAAGAGATAGAAAAAGAGGATTTTCACCTATGAATGTAATGTTGATGAAGCCAGGGAAAAGATGAGAAGCCAGGGAAATGAAAGAAGCCACTGGAAACGGTCAGTTTTATGGAAGATTTGTTTTGGGATTTTTAAAATAAAAATAACAAGAGAAAAGGAGTAGAACAAGTTTTAATTAAGCCTGACAAAACTTACTGCGTAAAAAAGGAGGTCAAAGGTATTTGCAGAAGATTATTGGTTTTTAAATTTAAATTATGTGTCAGACGGCTGCCACTTTCCAAGAGAACCGGGAGAGACGTGAAGACAGCCATGCTCATTCCCTTCGCTAGTTTAGTTTTAAAAAAAAAGACAAAGAGAAGATTTCTGGCTTGGAAATACATGAAGTTTAGTCAGAAAAGAAACTAAGCAAGGCGCCCTTGTTCAGCCGCCCATCATACTAAACTTCACATCGCCATGTGCCACTCTTACTTCTTATGCGAGTTTCTTTTGTCTCCAATACTTCTCGCTAAAAAGAAACTAGGGGAATGTTGTTTAGGGAGAAAGAGGAAAAATTGTAGTAGAACGCCACGTGTCGACAAGGCAGAATAACTCTACGTAATCATTGTCGGTACCTAGCGTACCCCACCTAACTCGATATATAAGGTACCCCGTATAACTCGGTACCCGAGGTACCCCGAATAATTCGGTACCCAAGGTATCCCACCTACCCCAAATAACTCGGTTCTCGGGGTACCCCACCTAACTCGGTACACGAGGTACCCCGAATAACTCGATATCCGAGGTACCCCTAATAACTCGGTACTAGAGGTACCCTACCTAACTCAGTACCTGACCTACCCCGCATAACTCGATACTGAGGTACCCAACAGATCAAATTCGAAGCGAACGAGGAAAGTTCTCTGAAAAGTCAGCCATGAGAGACGTCTCCATCGCTTGATGGATAATATTTGATTTTGTCATCATTAAATAATAAAATATCGTACTTTAAAAGTAGCGGCAACCGCTTGTCATCTCTGCCAAAAGTGAAGGACGTTGTCCTAAGGATAATGGTCCTCAGCTACCTTACCAGACAGCCACTATTAAGGTACCTTGGACCACTCTCCAGTGTGCGCCACGTACCCAAAAGGATAAGATATGCCGCGAACGCCTTCTTGTTCCCCAAGCATACACATAACGACCCAAAAATCTTTAAAAAGGTAAAAGGACATAAAAGGCTTGAAAAGGGACAGCCAATAGCCATACAAAATACGCCACGTGGCAGCTCAGGTATTTCATATATAAAGGTGTCCAGGCTCTATTTTCATCATTTATTCATAAATACTCACACTCTACAAAATAAGCCTTCTTCAACTTTAAACCTCGATTTCAGAGGGTTGGTAAGCTCTCTTCACCATAAAAAAACTTGAGTTGCTAACTTGAGCATTGGAGTGTGAACGCCAGGGCACCCTGGCTTCACCTCTAACCTCATTTTCATTATTTTGCAGGCCTAAAGCTTAGTTCGAAGGACTTTTTTTCTTGATTCAGACCTCTCACTGTCATCACCAGCTCCCTCTACCTTTCTCAGCCCCTCAGAATTTCAGAAATATCGCACACAACAAACTAGTGAGGTGCCTTAGTTATTCGAAAAACAAATTTTTTGTTTTAAATATATTTTCCCTTTTTTTCCCCTCTAAAATCTATCTAAAACACATATATAGGTATATAAGTAATTTTATAATATAAGATTATTAAATTAAAGGATTAGTTAAAAAATTTTAAAAATACATATTTTAATACATTATAAAATAAAGTACAATGTATTAAATTTTTTCATATTTTATTTTATTCTTTATTTTAATAAAGTAAAAGATCCCATATTAAAAATTAGTCCCTTGGCTGATTCGATGATACTCCACAAATGCATCACAATCACGAGCTATATGGTATGTTGCTCCTGAGTTTACAGTTCACATAGGATGAGAATCAGTTGGGAGTACAGAACTCGTAACTAACACATAATTTAATAAAGTGGAATTGGGCTTCACCTTTTTTGGTTCAGTGCACTCATGAGCAAAGTGTCCCAACTTGCTACAATTGTAGCATTTCATCTTAAATTTGTCCTTTTTCTTGCCATCACGCCTACCCATTTTGGCGCTTCTTAACATCTAGTTTCTTCTGATTAGGATCAGATCTATCACCTATCTTACAATACTTATGACCCTTTTTGCGCTTGAAGCCCGAAGCCTTGCGCGAACTTGACTCAGCCATATAAACACGATAAGAAAGCTTAGTTGCCTCAAGGCGCTCTGCTTCCAGCTCTAAGTGATGTTCTATATCATTGAAAGTTCTGATACTTTCATTGAGTCATATTCACCTTCGTGTGTTCCCAGGAATCAGGCAAAGATCTTATTACTGCCGAGACGTGTTGTTTATCAGTCAGAATATGTCCAGCAGCCTTAAGTTCATGAATCATGTTTGACATCTCCCTCAGATGCTGCCTTATAGTATGATTATGGCGCTTCCAATAAGAATCAAACTTGATTGTAAGCCTTCTCTTAATGGTCGAAGTGCCACCAAACTTATCTTTCAGAGCAAGCCACATCTCTTGAGCAGTCTTATATTTCTCAAACTCACACATGAGGTCATCTTGTATGTTGCTCAACATCGTTATACGAGCATTGCTATTCTTCTTTTTTCAAGCTTGGTAAGTATTAAAATCCTTCCTGTGTTGAGCACTATTGCCATGCTCAGGCAGTCTCTTACTTTTCAAGGATGTATTGAATCTTACGGTGCGAAATATCATAATTGTCACCATTCAGCTTCTCACCCTTGTTTAACTCAGCCACAATGTTTTTAGATGCAGATGCCATCTTAACATCTTTTAACACATAAACAATTCAAAATACAATCAATAAAGGCATCTAATAATTACACAAAAATAATTATTTTGGTCGCAAACATAAACCAAAAAACATGACAAATTAATATCGAGAATAGAATCAAAAGGTTGTTAAAACTTCCAACCATCATCCAATTCCCTTATTATATTCATCATTAATTTGATTTTAATGTGCAAAATTATTAGTTCTAATCATGAATTCATCAAATTCAATTTGATTAGAACTCCCACTCAATAGAATAATTCATGAGATATCGTAAAAACATATATAGAGTTGAGCAACAACTAATGTAGAAATTCAATTAAAAAAATATAGCAGCATATTGTTTAACCAATTAAAAAAATCTAAAAATATAAAACATGACAAATGAAAGAAATAACCAAACATGGTTAAACTAATATCTTGACTCTTCTACATGTTCTTAAAATATTCTTTGTTGCTCTAGATTCTTTCATCCAACTTATACTCATGTAAATCTCCATATAAAAATAATTATTCCTTCTTGATGATTCGGTTTATGGTTTTCTCATATGATAATTTCTGCCCTCTACCAAGGTGATTAGCTTGTCTTTCATTTCACAGGCTCGTGTGAATGCTAAGTATTGAAGTTTGCCTCATTTTTTAAGCAAGATGGCACTCCTCTATTAGCTCAATTTCACACGTCAGCATATAATATGCATATGAGGGATTCTTGAACTCCTCTAACATGCGAGCCTCAAAGACAAGCGTATCATCATTATCAAGTAAAGAATTGATGAGGATCCATTGATAATTATCCCAGTCTGTATACTTAGTGTTCGTTTTTCCACATATTAAGTGCATAAAGACGTCATATATATCTTCTATATTCATACACATAGTACGATCAAAATCCATCTTATAATTTTCCATTTTCTTCACAAGTTCTTCATGAGATAAGTCATCTTTAGTTTCAATTAGATCAATAGGTGCAAACCAAGCTCTATACATCATTGAACCATCTTCCTCAATCCACAATTTTCTAACAAGAGGCTTCTAACACAAACAACATAAAATTCATATCAGTGATTGTTAACAAATGACTAAAACACGAGATATAATCAATTTTTAGCCACTTTCATGAAGAAATGTTTTCGAGCTCCTACTAAAGCGAAATATTTATTAATGTATAATGCTTATCAAAGAAATAACATATATTTGATCCAAATTTTATTTCAAAATTAAAAATTAAAAAACTTTGATTTTAAGTTAAAATTAAATAGAAAATTAAATTTCGGATCAAATGCCGCAAACACCGCCCAAATCAGAGTCCCGTATAGCAAGATACTTTGAAAATATTAATATGGACACATTACACCAATCGCACAGTTAGGCGCTTGCAGTCCATGCGCGATACATTGCTTGCTGTAGTATCGCTACAATATCGCACAATCATCCACTCCCCCTTGCGCATAATCAGAGAGTAGGACCCACGCACTGCCTCTTTCAGCCTCGATGACGTTGGATCTAACATCTTTCGACTCGATTTTTATTCCTGATTCCAATGGTGGCTTTAGATTTTCAATCGGAGGTAAGAATAAGCCGGAATCACCGAAAAACCGAAGATGATACTGTTTATTATCTTCTCCAAAATTAGGGTTTGTGAAATTTTGTAACTGTAATGCAACTAGATTCGTATTTTGGCCTCATTTGAAATCCGTTTTTAACAAATCACATATCGTTGGAAAGGTCTCAAAAAGGTCTTTCTAATAATATATAAAACACAATGTCATATGGCATAAATCAAAAGGTATGATCATATAACATTTTGGATTTAATGTTTTAATTAGGGTTCATACAAATTAAACCCTAGGTTGCATTTATGTCATTCAATTCCAGAATTTTACAATGATTCTAGCATTCCAGAACATAAATTGAACAACCACCAGATTATAGATTTCATGAAAAATAATTAACACATAAAATTCATGCATTTTTCATGAAATAAATTCAACCATTCATACAAATCCAACACAAAAAACTTGCTCTGACACCAATGAAAGAAAAATAATTAAGGATTCTAGAAATACCTTTCTTCTTAAATTAAGTAGCGGAGTAATTGCGTGTAGAATCATGTCAATGGTTGGAAATAGATCACAAGCAGGAATCCTCCTCTAATCACAATATAAATGCCATCTTTCTAATGAATTGTTCAAAGTTATTTTCCTTCTCACTCTGTTCTTTTCTTCTCTACTCTACATTACTCGTTCTTATTATTAAAGGAGTTTTATATTTCATAAAAACTGACATGGGAAATCAACTTTCTTCAACTCCCCATAACCGCATATGGTAAGTACTTACATTTGTCTTGATCGGGTCGGGTTGGCCCACCACAGGCGACCCATCCATCTAACATTTGTCTTAATTGTAACTAATAATTTTAGTTGTAATTGGAATTCTTGTAGTAATAATCTAACATTTGTCAACAAGAATTCCAATTACAATTAAAATTGGGTATCATTGATTAGATGGTGAATAAGTAATGTTATAAACTATAAAATTCATCATCTAGTAGTTGGAACTCAAATGCATAGGATTATTATTATAATTATGAGAAACACAAGTAGCATGGGTCTCGACATCATTGCAAGCAGCTTTTACAAAATCCTATTCAAACAACTAAAATGAATCAACTAATTTAAAACCAAACCAAAATTAGCAAAAATAGTAATAACTTGAAAGGAATTTAAACATATTACAAATAGATATAGGCAATTAAAATCCTAGAACTAATTAATTAACTACTTAATTAATTAAATTTGTTAACAGAGTGAAGCCTGAAAAAATCTACAATATAATTAACCTAGTTATATAAAAACACAAATTAATTAAACTAAATTAATTTTTTGAAATAGTGTTCACAGTTACTATTCATAAGCATTGAATCACAATTGACGTTTATGGTATTGTTCATAGTTACTGTACATGGATATAGTTCACCCTCATTAAAAACATTAATTTTGCTAAAAGCAATAAATTCCATAAACTAAATGACCCAAAGATATTTACGTGGTTCAGATTAATCAATCCTACACCCTCGAGGTCACGGTTAAATGAAAAGTAATTCACTAAGTTGAGATGTTATAATTTATGGATTTACCAAACTTAAAACTCTCTCTTACCGTTTATCACCATATAGTTTACTGAACCTCAGACAAAATCTGCTCCTCTTAAATAGTTGCTACCCCTCTTAATCCTCAATCTTCAATATATTTCCTAAAATGATCAATAACAATTCTTCAATTCTTTAATGTCTAGTGATCTAAGATCCACATAGACTCTTCACATAAATAAATAGAAATAGTCTCACTAGAAGACTTGAATGAAAAAGACAAGAAAACAAATGAACACAACATGATGCGCCAAATTCGAGTTCTCTAAAGAGAAGGCTGAAGTTTGCTTCTTTGCCTTATGGTCTGAGTTGTGCTATTTTAATTGTGAAATACCTCTCTTTATATACGCACTAAGATTTTACCAAAAAAAAAAAAGTCTTAAAGACTTGAATTCTTTCCAAATAAGTGTTATTTTCATCTTATAATTTCTATGAATCTGAATAGGAATAATTTTGGTATTCTTACCTTGCTTTCTAAGAAATATCTAAAACATTTAATAAACTTCTTTTTTAAACCAATTTTTTACTCTAAATAAATCCTCAGTGACAATTATAGAATCCCATTACCACTTGACCTCTTAAATTAGACATTTAATTAAACTAGAAACCAAATATTTCTCCTAAATTGGAGTTTCGTTAAATTAGGGATTTAATTAATTAAAACCTTATTACAAGATATTCAATAAATAAAATTTCAATTTAACTAGACTTACCATAAGATGCCAACTTTATAAGTAATGGACTTAACATAGCTAATTTAATCAGTTCATAATATAAAGATGCTTCATCTACTGAGTTAACACCCCCGCCAAATTAATAACTAATCCAACAATTAATTTGTTTACAATTTTTTGACTAATTTAATGAAACTGAAATCAAATCGAAATGAATGAGAGAGCTAATTTAGTGAAACTGACCTAATTTTATAATCGATCAATGCATCTGCAAAATTCTTGTTGTGTTGAGAAATAAAACAATGTGTAAATACTAGTGAGGGTGTTTAATAGCCTTAAAGGAAAAAAGCGGCAAGGCTTAGTTGGGCTTCCACTGGCTGCCCATGGTCAATTGACCACCGGTGGTGGTAGCCGCCCACCATTGAAGCATGCAGAGCCACCCCATGCCACCGATCCACCGTCCTGCACTAGCCAACCATCACAAAACTGACAACCACATTCAAAATTATAAAAAGATTACTTCCGCTGCCTTTTAGCCTGTGGCTATAACAGTGGTTGTGCGCCACCCCTTCCAATGGTCATTAAAGTATCCAATCATTCTCAACAAAGAAGAAGAAACAAGAAAAATCAGACACCCAACACCGATTTAGCTAACCATGATGAATACCCACCATTGTCGACACCATCATCTTTGAACAAACCACCAAATCCTATTTCTCATCCATCAATGAATCTAATCATCAACAACAACCTTTGCCAACCACAAACAGCCAATCACTATTATTGCATATATTATTGCTGCTGCATAAGTCACCAGTGTCAATACAACGATCGCCACAATTCACCAACTGAGCCACTGTCACTGTTTCCAACAATCCAAGCTCACCCCGCTTGACACAATTCAATCATGCAGCCCATGCAGCAACATTAAGCAGCTGCTGTCAGTCACAAACTGCTGCCAATCAGTCCACCATCACCTGCCATTGTTGACCATGTAAAGTCATTCCAAACTGCTACCAATCATGCAATGCATGATGAAAGGCAACCAAGTCCAATTGAGTGTGCTCCGCACGCATGCTACAACCAACAAAAAAGTTTGGCAACAAGTGAGCCACTTTTGGCATCCCATGATGGGCTGCCACATATTTCATTTTTTCCCACACTTGTATCCAACTTTCTAGCACATGATGTGATCCCCCACAACAGTCACGCGTGAGACATTTTCATAAACCGCACCTCATACCACAAAACCATGTGACTATAGCTCAAATTATACACGCTCACCTCAAGCCCATTTGGCTTTTCAAGCTCATTCGGCTTTCATCACCCTTTAAAAAATGCCCCCCACTCAGATTTTAAATACTACTCATAATGACCAAACATCCCAAAATGCCTCCCAACTCTCAACCCTTTCCGAAGCCACCATTTGCCAATATCATAAAATTGATAACAGTTCAGAATAACAATGCTTCAAAGCAATATTTGAAATCCTTTTTGGATACTGTGCCGGGATAACCCACTCAAACATCCCCATCAAGCCAACTACTATCCACCATAGAGAGCCAACAATGCTTTTTTCTAAGTTAGAAGAGCAATCCATGGCGGCACCCTACAAACTCTCACTCATCGGTAATGTTTTCTTTCGGGCGATCTAAAATGCCAATTATTCGTCAATTTTTTACATTATTGAGCTTGAAAGGAAATGCTCAAGTCCTATTACTCGATCCGAAACATATCTTGGTTAATCTCGAGCTTGAGGAAGATTATTCTCGCATTTGGATAAGACAATCCTGGTATATTAGTGGTCATGCAATGTACATATTTAAATTGACCACTAATTTTTCGATGTTCTAAGGAATCTCTTATTGTTTCAGTTTGGGTATCCTTACATTTTTTACCGATACATTATATCCATTGCAAACTAGCTCTAATCTTTATTGTTAGTGCTATTGGTAAGCTTTTAAGGGTAGATCATGCTACCATTGCTGTCATCAGGCCATCATTGGCACAAGTCCTAATTAAGTACGGCATCTCCCGACCTCTAATTCCTCAAATCTGGATTGGGGTGGTTGATTTTGGTTTCTAACATACGGTCATTTTCGAGCGGATCCATGCCTATTGTGCCTTATACAAGCACTTTGTCCATTCCGCTGAAGAGTGCTTCCTTGCTAACCCTGGGCTTCGGAAACCCCAATGGCATAATAGAGAAACTCAGGCCACAAGAGGTTGCAACCAGGCTCCTGTTGATCATGGTTAGATTTCTGGTTCGACTTCCCCACTTGTTACTAATATTGCCCCTTTTGCTTAGGCTTTGGGTGTTCAGAATTCAATTTTTGAGCCTCGATTTCAAGATAATTGTGGCTTAAAGGATTCTGTTACTCTGAGTGGTGATACATAGGAGTGTGTTGATGACGTTATCCCTACTCCTTTTGTCTCAAATGTTCTGGCATAAAAGGGATCTGCATGCACTACATTCGTCCAAAATATGATAGATGATATTCACACTGGGGTTGTGGGCTTCAATTCCCACTCTATGTTAATACTTGTTCAACATAACGAGGAGATTATTGATGATCCCCACATAGATTTATGTCATATTGTGAACTACAATTCTCATAATGATGAGGGTTTAAGTTTTGATGGTCCAATGGATGATGGATATTTGTTATCGGCTCTTGAGGATAGTGGAAGGCCCTAGTCTAGATTTTAGTGTTGATGGCCAACAATTAAGGAAGGGCACCAAACCAATTACCGGTCGTAAGTATCATAAAAAATAATATGGTCAAATGCATTAGTCCTTTATTATGTTTACATTTGTTAGGCATTGCTTTAAATCTTTTTTTGTATTGTTTTTTAGTTTAAAGGTTTTAGTCTATGTCTCTCTATATGTATTTTATCTTTATCGGATTTATATGACAAATATGAGTCCAGTCTAACCCCCAACTTTTTGATGGTTTAAAAAAAAAAAAGAATGTCTAAATATAATTTGCTATGTTACTCTAGGGCCTATGAGAGATTCGAAGAGGAATTTTGATTTTGAAAAAAAATGATTTTTTAAATTTTTTTTTCTTTTTTGGGTGTTTGGCAAGCGCTAAGTCTAGGGGTGGGACTTTCGGTTTACAATTCGGTTTTTTCGATTTTTGGTTTGATTTGCAACCCGTTTGGGTTAGAAAATTATTTCAGTTCGATGCGGTTCGGTTTGAATTTGGTTTGGTTCGGGTCGGATTCGTAATTCGGTTTGGTTTCGTGTTGTGAATTTCGGGTTGCAAAGCGATTTAAGTTATTAATTCGGTTCCGGTTAATAAATCGAGTCAAACTAATATTAGCCAAAAATAATCAAATTAAATAGCAAAATAAGCAAATCAAATAACAAAATAAGCAAATGATGAAAATTTCAGTTCATCAAAACTCCAAATTGAAAATACTCTAGTACAATAAAGAAAGTAACTTCCTAATTCCAATTCCAATTTCGAAGTCATGAGGTTAATCCAAATAAATAAAAACAACCATCAAATTATTGAATTAAAGTAAAACCATCTCTATTTCTCCATCAACAAACAGAAAATGATGAAGCAAATCAGTTCATTTTGCAAAAAAAAAAAAAAAAACAGTTAATTTCTCCATCAACAAATAGAAAAAAAATATCACAGTAAAATTTTTTTTGTTCTAGAACATACAATTGATGTTAATTTGCAAGTAGCAGCTGAGAATATTCAAACAAGAAGCCAAAAAGCAAAAAGATGATAATCAAGAGATTGGCATCTACATATTATAGCCTTTTTATTTGCATGTGGGCATCAGGCAAATTAATACAAAGAGAAGGTTCCAAAAGAAGGGATGACCAGTCGATTCATAATCACCATGCACCATAAAGCCAACATCACTACCACAACCACCTATGATTATGATCTCAAGTTTTAGTGCTTTTGGAAAGTGTGTGTGGACGTGGGTCAAACAACACAGTACACAACAATGCAAGAAAATGCAGCCAAGCGAAATTTATAATTGACTTACCGTGCGAAACAAGTAAACAATGAGCTGCGACAGCGTGGCTGTAGGCGAGTGACGATGGTAGGCTAATGGCAAAGGAGTGGTCGTGGCTTATGTGAGAGAGCCGAGACGAAATGTTACGACATTTTCCCTTATGATTGATTTGCCTTGATTCTAGCTAGTTGTTTGCTTATTTAGTTGTTTCCTTTATTAGCTTATTTCTTGTTTTCTGTGTATAAGAAGAGCTCATTTGGGGGGTTAATTTTTTTTATCAGAAAAAACATAATAAAACTTCAAGAGTTTTGTTTTTTTGGCTCTACCTCTTTAATCTTAAGATTTGGTATTAGAGCTCGATTTTGGCACCAATATGGCTGACATAACGAAAGTACAAGAGCAAAAGCTTGTGGATGAGTCTCTAAAGCAGTTGCAGGAGACCTCAGAAAAACACGGCCTTATTTTATCAGATTTGTCTAAGATGATGGCTGCTATAAGCCTGAAACTTCATCAATCCACAACAACGAAGACATGGGATTCCAACAATGGGGGAAGTACTTCAACCAATTGGGGTTTGAATAATAATCATACTGGTAAGAATTCCATTCAAACTCGATTTTCCAAACTAAATTTTCCCAAATTCGAGGTTGAAAATCCTAGTGGGTGGATTTACAAGTTTAACCATTTTTTCAACATCAATGGAATTGTTGAAGAAGAGAAAATAGAGTTAGCGTCGATCGATTTGGAGGGATATGCCCTTGAATGGTTTCAAGGGTATGATGCTGGCCATGAGAATATCAACTGGGAGAGTTTTTCTACAGATGTAGTTGCTCGTTTTGGTCCTAGTGCTTATGATAGTCCAATTGGGTAATTAACCAAGTTGAAGCAAACTACTGTAGTGAAAGCCTATCAAGAACAATTTGAGGCATTAATGGCTAGAACGAAGAGGTTGCCAGAGGATTTCTTTGTTCAATGTTTCATTAGTGGCTTGAATGATGCCATTAAGAACCAAGTCACCATGTTTCAACCGAACACTCTGACCTAAGCCATTGGTTTAGCCTTGCTACAAGAAGGAGCTGTGGAAGCAATTCTTAAGGAGGCCAAAGAGGTTAACAAAGGTGAGGTAAGTACAATGAATTATTTTGTACTGAAAAAGCCAGACAATAGCCGATTACCACCTGTGAAATGGATTTCTGCAGCAGAGATGCAAGAAAGGAGAGAAAAAAAAACCTTTGTTATTATTGTGATGAGAAGTATGAGCATGGTCATGTTTGCAAATGGAAACACATTTATCTATTATAAGGCGAAGATAACGAGAGTGAAGAGCCAAATGAGGTTGACAAAGTGGAAGGAAAAGAAGAATATCAAGTTTCTTTACTTGTCGTATCTGGGTCTAGCACTCACCAAACTATAAGAATTTGTGGCAGCATAAAAAAGAAACCTATCACCATACTCATTGATTCTGGAAGTACTCACAACTTCCTTGACCCTAAGGTTGCAAAAAGAACAGGCTGTAAAATTCAACGTGTTAGTCCAATGACTGTAGCAGTGGCAGATGGAACCAAAATAATTAGTGATGCTATTTGTCGGCAATTGAAGTGGAATATGCAAGGAGAGGAATCCCGAGCTAATTTAAGGCTCTACCATTAGGAAGATGTGATATGGTTCTTGGAATACAATGGCTCTTTGAATTGGGACCTGTATTATGGGACTTCAAGGAATTGACGATGGAATTTTCTGTTGGCGATCAAAATTTTGCACTGAAAGGTGATACACCAGGCCCTAAAGGGGTTTCACCAAAGCACATAGAAGATGAGGAAGCAAAAAAGTAAACAAAGAACCAGAGGATCTAGAGCAAGTATTGCATCATTATAGGAAAGTTTTTGATGAGCCAAAGGGGTTACCTCCTTAAAGGGAACATGACCATAAAAGCCCCCCTCGAACCTGGATTTACACCACACAATATACTTCCATATAAGTATTCTTATGTGCAGAAAAGTGAGATTGAAAAACTAGTACATGAAATGTTCGAAAATGGCACAATTCGGCACAGTGTGAGTCATTTCTCTTCACCTGTGTTATGGGTCAAGAAGAAAGACGGAACGTTGAGAATGTGCATGGACTATAGAGCCCTCAACAAAATTACCATAAAAGATATGTTTCTTATTCCTGTCATTGATGGGTTGTTGGATGAATTATATGGAGCTACATATTTTTCTAAGCTTGATCTCCGGTCCAGCTACCATTAAATCAGAGTGCATTCTTCTGATATTCATAAGACTGCTTTTAGGACCTATGAGGGGCACTATGAATTTTCAGTCATGCCTTTTGCGCTAACTAATGCTCTATCGACTTTTCAGAGCTTGATGAATGAGATTTTTAAACCATTTCTAAGGAAATTTGTCCTGGTATTTTGTTTTATGATATCTTAATTTACGGTAGTGATTAGAAGGAACACTTAGAGCACTTGGAATTGGTGTTTGGAATATTGACTCAGAACCAATTATTTGTTAAAAAATCAAAATGTGGTTTTGGTAAAAAGAAGATTGAGTATTTGGGGCATGTAATTCCAAACGAAGGAGTTGCCATTAATCCTGTAAAAATTCAAAACATGTCGCAATAGCCTAAACCTAATTCTCTTAAGTCTTTAAGGGGTTTTTTTAAGCTCACAAATTATTAACGGCGGTTCATTAAAGATTGTGGAAAAGTTAGTCAACCACTCACTGTCTTGTTGAAGAAAGATAATTTTCAGTAGACTCAAGCTGTAGAAGACGCCTTTTGTTGAGTGTTAGAAAATGCATATTTATAAAAGATAAAACCGTCATTTTACATTTCAAGTCTTACTAACACCTTTACTTTTATGAATTTAACATTCTTTTGATTTAATTCCGTTTGTTTTATTTTAATTAAGTATTTTATGTATTTTAGGGGCATCATAGTCATTTCATAATAAACAAGAGATCAGATGGCAAAACGGACATCACTTTTGAACTCAGGACGGTCGAAAACCTTAGGAGGAGCATAAAAGGAAAAATAGTACTGTTCACATGTAAGGTACTATTCACGTGTACGGTACTGTATACGTTACTGTTCACGACACTGTTCGCATAGACGGACGATGACGTGGCATTGACCGATGATGTGGCATTGACTGATGAGGTGTCACGATCCTGTTGGGCTAAAATGCTTATGTACTGTTGATGGTGACGTGGCAACATATCAGTGGACGAAAAATCTCGCGTACGGTACATGCATCACACAGGATTATTTTCAACCAAACCGAGTTACTGTTCATCCGGGTCAAACTGCATTACTGTTCATCCGGGTCAAACCGCGTTATTGTTTATCCGGGTCAAACCGCGTACTGTTGACTGATGACGTGGCGCAATCCTGAGCGTCCAAACTATTTTTAATCCGATGGCCATGATTTACTCCATGTATCTATAAAAATGGGGCCTCTCCCCCCTAATTTGATAGTTCTGAATCCATTTTTGGACTCCATTTTCTGTAATTCCTTCTCCATCTTGTATTTTCTTCATATTTTAATAAATTTCCATTTTGCCCCTAGTTCAATTATGAGTAGCTAATTTTTTTTCAAGCTTGGGTTGAAGGTGAAATCTCAACATGTGTCATGGGCTTTATTTGGTAAATTTATTTTTTCTTCACCTCTAGTTTTTGTGAATGTTTTGACTTCTCGTCGACAAATAATACTAATCTTGTCTAGTACCGCCTTGGTTTCACCGGCCCTCTAGTACAAGGTTATTATTATTTGGCACGATAAGCCCTTAGCACCATATTGATTAGAGCGTGGTTCATGAGGTGTGGATTCCCCCCTCATGATTTAATTGGCATTAATAAGGATTATTTAGCCCATGATACATGTTGATACGGATCTAGATACCCAAGTACGTCATTTCAATAGATTTCTCTTTAATTTATTCTCGTCATTGCAAGTCCAATTTTAGAATTTATTATCGCCATTTCAATTCCAATTTTAAGATAATTTAAATCACTTCCGCCACAATTCCAACCACCCATTTACAAAATTAATTCTATATATAATTAAAATCCACCTCCTCGTGGGATCGACACTCGTCACCATTAGCCTATACTACAATAGATTCGTGCGCTTGCGAGTACATTAAAATTTACACAACAAGTTTTTGGCGCCGTTGCCGGGGAGGTAAGTAATTTTTAGAATTAATTTTTGTGAATAATTTCTTTTATTTGTTTTCTTGTATTTTTTTATTATTAAAAAAAAAGAAAAAAAAGTGAATCTACATTTAAAGGTTAGTATTTCTTTCTTTTTTCTCTTCTTTAAAATTCTGTAATTTAATTTTCAATTTATTTTTCTTTGTAATTTTTTTTATTTTATTAATTTAATTTTTAGTTAATTTATTTCACGTATTTATTTTTGTATATTTTTATAGAAATGTTTTAATAGCGCAATAAGGTTAGTATCGTAATATCTCCCTCTTCTTTATTTTTATTTGTTTTGTTCCCATCTTTATTTTTATTTTTATTTTATTTGTTTTGCATGCATAGTCGTAGGTCATTATTACCTAATCTTGAACCTATAGACCTCGAATTAGAAAAAACACTTCGCACACACAGGCACATTAAAAATAAATTTGGAATGGATTTACAAGCACCACAGGATAGGCCATTTAAGGATTATTTCAGTCCTTTAGCCAATTTGAACACATCATGCATAAGATACCCAAATGTAGCTGTTAGGAGTTTTGAATTAAAACCTAGTGTGCTAAATTGTCTCCCAACATTCTATGGCCTAGAAAATGAGGACCCATATAATCATCTAAATGATTTTCATGCCATTTGTCAAACTTTTAAATATGAAAATTTTTCAGGCTATGATGTTAAACTCAGATTATTCCCATTTTCTTTAAAGGATAGAGCTCATTCATGGTTAAATACTTTACCTGCTAATAGCATTTCATCATGGGAACAAATGGTAACGAAATTTTTGAATAAATATTTCCCAGTGCATAAAACCAATGCTATTCGCAGGGAAATTTCAGAGTTTACACAGAGAGAAGACGAGCAGTTTTTCGAAACGTGGGAGCGATTCAATGGGCTACTCTTGAAGTGTCCACATCATGGGTACGAGAAATGACACCAATGCCAATACTTTTTGGAGGGATTATTGCCGAATGTGCAAGAATGGCTAATGGCAACAAGTGGAGGAGAGCTAATGTCAAAAAGTGCATCAAAAATTTGGGAATTCTTCCAGCGACAAGCAGATAATTCCCAACAACGAAGTCGATCACTCAAGAATACTAGAAGAATTAAAGGAGTGAATGAGGTTCACATTGGCGAGTCAACTTCGGGAATCAAAGAAGTCAAGGAGATGGTTGAAGGTCTTGCTCGACAAATAGCATCGTTATCGACTGCTAAATCAACAGAACCACATGACCATGACTCATACTCAGATCAAGCCAATGTCATAGGTGTAATGAGAAAGCCATCAAATTACAACCCATACTTCAACACATATAACCCTGGATGGAGAGACCACCCCAATTTTTCATGGTCTCAAGGATTCCAACAGAATGGACCAGCAGCTCCAGCTTCACCAATGCAACAAATTCCTCAAGTTCCTCAAGCCTCTCAGCCACCATTTAGACCATACAATCAGAACCAAAACTACACTCAGCCCAGACCATGGTAGGATTCATTCCAGAATCTTAAGAATCTTACTCACTCAACGATTGAGCAACAGAATAGCACCATTGATGGACTACGAAATGAGTTTAGAGCAGGCTTCAACTCACAAGCTCAATTAGTTTCAAGCCTCGAGAAGATGGTGGGACAACTTGCTTCTTTAGTTCAGACCTTGGCAATGACCGTTGAGAAAGGTAAGTTTCCAAGTCAACCAGTGCCTAATCCTAAAGGAGTGCATGAAGCAAGTACTAGTTCACCACAGCAGCATGGAGAGGTTAAAGCAGTCATGACCTTGCGAAAAGGAAAAGAAGTCGACAACAAAGTGGAGATGCCGGTGACAAAAGAAAATCAAATTGTACCTGTGAATGTTGAGGACTCATCACCGGAAGAGAGAGAAGAAACCAACCCACGGGAATATGTTCCCAAAGCTCCATTTCCTCAGAGGTTAGCTAAAGGAAAAAAGGAAAAATCCACAGGTGAGATTCTTGAAATCTTCAAACAGGTAAGTGTTAACATCCCTTTGCTTGATGCTATAAAACAAGTTCCATCTTATGCCAAGTTTCTTAAAGACCTTTGTACTAAAAAGAGAAATATGCATGTTCAAAAGAAGGCATTTTTAACAGAAAACGTTAGTTCTATACTCCAACATAAAATTCCTTTAAAATGCAAAGACCCAGACTCCCCTACTATCTCATGTAGTATAGGGAACCACACAATTGAGAATGCTTTGTTGGATTTAAGAGCTAGTGTAAATTTGTTGCCTTACTCTGTATTTGTGAAACTTGGACTGAGAGAATTACACCCAACTCCAGTGGTGTTACAACTTGCAGATCGGTCCACGAAAATACCTCGTGGCATTGTGGAGGACGTGCTTATCCAGGTAGACAAGTTTTATTTTCCTGTTGATTTCATTGTAATTGATACTCAACCAATACAGGACTCGAGGAAGCACATCCCCATTATTCTAGGCCGACCTTTCTTGGCAACTGCGGATGCTCACATTCAATGCAGGACTAGAAATATGCAGTTGTCCTTCGGCAACATGACTATGGAACTGAACATCTTCAACATTGCCAAACAACCTCACAATGCAGATGATGGAATTGTTGATGTGGATTTAATAGAAGTATTAGTTGATAATACTTTTGTTTCAAACCTTAGTGATGATCCTTTACAAACATGTTTAACTCACTTTGGTTTGGATTTTGATATTGACAGATCGGTCGATGAGGTCAACGCCCTACTTGACTCGTCACCATCCTTGGACACTAATAAATGGAAGTCAAAAGTTGAACAACTAGCACCATCAGAGAAGAAACTTATCCCCTCATCCGAATCACCACCGAAACTTGAGCTCAAACCATTGCCCAACACATTGGAATATGCATTTTTGGGAGAAGAAAGTACTCTACCGGTAATCATTTCATCATCCCTAAATGACGAACAAAAAGGTAAGTTGTTGGATGTTTTAAAAGAGCACAAAGGGGCATTAGAATGGACCATAGCAGACATAAAAGGTATAAATCCAGTAGACTGCATGCATTACATTCATCTTGATAAAAATGCTAAATCTACTAGGAAAATGCAACGTCGGTTAAATCCTAATATGAAAGAAGTTGTTAGAACTAAAGTCCTTAAGCTATTAGACGCATGTATCATTTACCCCATTTCTGATAATTCATGGGTCAGTCTTGTGCAAGTCGTCCCCAAAAAGTCAGGAGTCACAGTAGTTACCAATGCTGATAATGAATTGATACCAACTAGAGTAACTACAGGATGGCGTGTATGCATTGATTATAGAAAGTTGAATTCTGTCACACGTAAAGACCATTTTCCTTTACCATTTATCGATCAAATGCTTGATAGATTAGCAGGCCATGAATTTTATTGCTTTCTAGATGGCTACTCAGGATATAATCAGATTCCCATAGCACCAAAAGATCAAGAGAATACCACTTTCACTTGCCCTTTTGGCACTTTTGCATATAGGAGAATGCCATTTGGATTATGTAATGCACCTGCTACATTTCAACGATGCATGTTGAGCATTTTTTTTTATATGGTTGAACGATTCCTTGAAGTCTTTATGGATGACTTTTCTGTCTTTGGTGACTCGTTTGATCAATGTTTACATCATCTAACACTAGTTCTGCAGAGATGTATCGAGAAGAACTTGATCTTAAATTGGGAGAAATGCCATTTTATGGTAAAACAAGGTATTAATCTCGGTCACATCATTTCGAGTAAAGGTATTGAGGTTGACAAAGCCAAGGTGGATCTCATTTCTAATCTTCCTTCACCCAAAACAGTCAGAGAAGTAAGATCTTTCCTTGGGCATGCTGGTTTCTATAGACGTTTCATTAAAGATTTTAGCAAAGTTTCTAGACCCTTATGCAATCTACTTGCTAAGGATGTACCTTTTGTCTTTGATGATTCATGTCTTGTGGCATTTGAAAAACTAAAGCAGTTGTTGACATCATCACCCATCATTCAGCCCTCAAATTGGAGCTTACCATTTGAACTAATGTGCGATGCATCTGATTATGCAGTAGGAGCAGTATTAGGACAAAGAGTTGATCAAATTCCCCATGTTATTTATTATGCTAGTATGACATTAAATGATGCACAGTTGAACTATTCAACTACTAAAAAAGAAATGCTAGCAGTAGTGTTTGCATTGGAAAAATTTCGATCTTATCTCATTGGTTGTAAAATAATTATATTAACAGATCATGCTGCTCTTAAATATTTTCTCACAAAGAAAGATGCAAAAGCTAGACTAATTCGTTGGGTGTTACTTTTGTAGGAATTTGACTTGGAATTCAAAGATAAGAAAGGGACATAAAATATTGTGGCGGACCACCTCTCTCCTCTCCATTTTAACATAATCACAGAGCCATTAATATTGAATGAGTCATTTCCAGATGAACAATTAATGAGTGTGGAAGTATTACCTTGGTATGCTGATATAGTTAATTATCTTGTTACAGGTAAACTTCTAGAGTATTGGACCAAGCAAGATAAGGCTAAATTCTTTGCAGAGATAAAGATTTTCTTTTGGGATGACCCGTATTTGTTCAAGTATTGTGCAGACCAAATTATTAGACGATGTGTCCCAGAAAGTGAAATTCAAAATATCCTTTCATTCTGCCATGAACAAGCTTGTGGAGGCCATTTCAGTGCTAAGAAAACAGCAACTAAAGTTTTACAATGCGGTTTCTATTGGCCAACTATATTTCGAGATGCTTACACTTTTTGTTCTTCATGTGATAGGTGTCAACGAATGGGGAGCATTACACGAAGGAACATGATGCCACTAAATCCAATTTTAGTGGTTGAGATTTTTTCCGTATGGGGTATCGACTTCATGGGACCATTTCCCCCTTCTTTTGGCCATCAATACATATTGGTTGCTGTTGACTACGTATCGAAATGGGTAGAAGCAATTCCATGTAGAACCAATGATCACAAGGTGGTGATAGGATTTTTGAAAAGCAACATTGTTTCACGCTTTGGATTCCCTCGAGTAATAATCAGTGATGGTGGTGCCCACTTTTGTAACAAAGCATTCAAAACCCTTTTGACAAAGTATTCAATCACTCACAAAGTGGTGACCCCATATCATCCGCAAACCAGTGGCCAAGTTGAGATCTCAAATCGAGAAATAAAGCACATATTAGAAAAGACGGTGAAGCCGGACAGAAAAGATTGGTCATTAAGACTTGATGATGCATTATGGGCATATAGAACGGCTTTCAAGACCCCGATTGGGATGTCACCCTACAGGCTAGTGTATGGAAAAGCTTGCCACCTACCTGTGGAACTTGAGCATCGTGCGTATTGGGCCATCAAGAAATTCAACTTTGACATGCAGCAAGCCAGCTCAGAAAGAAGATTACAACTGGCAGAACTTGAAGAAATTCGCAATGACGCATACGAAAATGCCAAGATTTACAAGCAACAAATGAAAGTCTTCCATGATAAGCAAATTATGAGAAAATCGTTCACTCCAGGTCAGAAAGTGCTTTTATTCAATTCTCGTTTGCACTTATTCCCAGGTAAGTTACGCTCTCGATGGTCTGGTCTCTTTATTGTTCATACTGTTTTTCCACATAAGGTAATTAAAATTAAGGACCCAAAGAACGGTGTCACGTTTAAAGTTAATGGTCAAATATTAAAGTCATATCTAGAGTACCAACCACATGGAGAAAACATCGAAATTAATTTGAGTGACCCACCAGATTTGAATTGATTTTTTTTTCTTTTCGTTGATTTGATTTTTTTTTCTTTATATTATTTTTCTGCTAATTGAAATTATTTTTGTATAAATGTGTTTTTTTAACTATTAAGTTTTCTTTTATCATTTTTAATCATGAGTACATTAGTTAGACCGTTCCTCCTGAACATTCTTAAACCACTTCAACGTGTCAAAACTCATCTCAAAAGGCAGATTCAATTTTGTAAAACACATCGCATTTGGGCTCTACAACCACTAGAGTTAGTAACCTATGTTGAGGGTTTAGAACGCCAACTCCGAGACATTGAGAGAAGTGTTTACGACATCCAGTTGGAGCTTGAGGTAAATTCAATAAGAGGACGATTTTAATTTTCTTTGTGTGTTTTAATTTGTTTTTCTGTTTGTGTGCTTTAGTTTGTTACCCCGGTGAAGTGGCGGATAACGGTACTCCGTGACAATCAAGTCGGTTACTTCAGTTTCTCATAATAACTGATATTCTGAAGTGAAGATATGGATAGAAACGAGACTCTAGCGAAACTTCACAAGCGATTTCCTTCACTTCCTCAGAATGTCATTCTTACGATCTATAAAGTTCGGTCCGAACGCATGCGATTGCTCATGAGAAATAACATACCTGCTGACATCTGTTGGTTAATCGAAGCTAAAGTACGATCGGCAGGTGAGTTACCTCCAAAATTTATTGCATACATGCCTAGTTGTGGTAAAGAAAATTATGCAAGAAAACGACGAGCTTGAAGAATTTCTGTTGCTTGTCATAAGTGTGCCAGAATGAGTTGCAATAAAAACACATGTTCTTTAGGAATGGTGTCTGATAACATGGAAGATAAGATTCAATTCATTAGGGATGGCTTGAATAAGGAGTCATTGAATGATATCCTTTTGTCTCTTGAAACGCATCCCAGTGGATATGTGCAAGGAGCGATTCTCCAGTTATGGCCATTATTCCAGAAAAAGCATGCACGATATAGTCTCGGGAATCTGACTATAAACGACCTTGTTTGCCAGTTTATAAGAAAACTGGATAGGAAGCCTATCCTCGACCCATAAAGAGCGTTCAAGCCGTTTCTGGACGTAAAACCAGAGGAAGATGTGAGCCACAGTCGCAACTACCTGTAAATATCCTTTGACTTTACTGTTATTTTATTTCACTATTGTTTTATTGTGTGCATTATTGTCTTTAATAATTTATTACTGTTTGCTTTTTCATTTTTACTGTTTCCTTTTTGACTCGCGAGCCACGTGCTTTACGCGTTATTTGACACTGACATGTTACCTCATATACAACTGTGACCCACTGTCACCAAGACTCTTAAATGTGATTTTTTTTGTCAAGCACTCATAAGTTATTTTTTGAGAAGTATCACAATGGCAGCTACTCCCAATCGACAATTCAAGAACATTTGTGTGCTTTCTGGATTTACATATGGCAAACATAAAGAGTTCGTTGAGGCAGCCATAGATCTTGGTCGAAGCATAGCAGCGAGAAAATTACACTTGGTGTATGGAGGAGGTAATCGAGGGTTATCAAAAATGGTCTCAGAAGCAGCTTTTATCAGAGGCAGCCAAGTGTTAGGCATCATCCCAAGAGTCCTAAAACTATTGGGCAGTTCGTCTGACTCATCAACTGGAGAAGAGTTAGTCGTCTCAGGTATGCAAGAAAGAATAACTGAAATGCTTAATCATGCTGATGCTTTTATTTTCCTTCCAGGAGATCTTGCAACACTAGAGGCACTTATCACACTAGCATCTTGGGCCCATCTGCACATCCACAAGAAACCCATCGGTTTGTTAAATGTCAATAACTTTTATGATGGCTTTATCGCATTTCTTAACCATGCAATACAAAACTATTTCATTCCCTCTAATGCGAAAAAACTCTTTATTTGTGCTTACACTGCTAATGAGCTACTTGATATGTTACAAGCTTATAGACCGGAGCCAGACCCCAGGACCTTTGTGTTGGAGCATCTAAATAATGATGGTAACAGTAGCCGCAGTAAGAAGTACAAATTAGATTTAACTCTCTGCTTGTAAATATTGTTTTCTGTGTTGCACCACCCAGGTGATGTCTTCTAAACTCTACTTCTTTCCTTTCAAACATTGAGGACAATGTTTCGTTCTGGTTGGGGGGAAGGAATAGTCGACAATTGTGAAATTTTGGTTAATTATGAAATTTTGGTTAAGTTTTTACTAATTTTTTGTTGTAGAAACTAACTGTTGCTAACTCTTTGTGTTGAAGATGGCTGAATATGGAGTGTAGTAACTCTAGAAACGCATCTTCATCGTTAAAAAAAAATTAAAAAAAATTCAGACATTTTCTTTTTCTGTATTATGTTTTGATGTTCATTTTTCTTCTTCTTTTTAATTTCTCCTTATAAATATACATTTTCCAACTTTTGAGTCGAAGATGGCTGAATATGGAGTGTAATGCCTCTAGAAACGCATCTTTTTTATAAAAAAAAATTATTTTCGTTTTCTATCATTTTACGTGTAACTTTTCTAATTAGTTTTTATGCATCATTTTCACATTTCTGCATGCATATTTTCCTTTCATATTTAGAATAGGTTGGGGGGTAGAATGTTGTTTAAAAAAAAAATTGTGTGATTTGTTTTAACATTGGATGACACGATTAATTTCAAATTTTAGTATTTGTATTATCTTTAGTCTTAAGTGATGTTACATTATGTTTGTTACTCTATATGTTGATGTCGGAGACAAATATGAGTTGCTTGAAGGAATGAACATGTCATAATAAGTACCAAGTAAGTTTTTGAGCCTATTATTTTTCTTGGAGAATAACCCTTTTGCCCACTTTTTATACAGCTTAGCAGTTTATTATTTTACACACGATCTCTAAATTGCTTTTGAGTTAACCCTTAAAAAAAATTGTAAAATAAAAAAGAAAAAAGAAAAAAGAAAAAAATGTGTGTTGATTTTAGGGAACAATAGTTTGAAGTAGTAGCTAGTTATATGGGCTAAAAAGATGTAGTGATGCATAATAAAAAAAAAAGATAAATAAAGTGGGTTGACTAGCATTTTTGTTTGACTTGAGTTTGTATTATTTCTAAGCTGATGGCATATTTATTTCATCTTGGTGAGAGCATGTGATATCACTTCTTTATTATTTTCTCTCTCAATTACCATTCATTGGAATGACTATTTTTATTGATTTTAATTTCTTTGTGAGAGTGTCACTACTTCCCGTGAGATTTTGGGGTTTGACATGTCATTCTTGAAAGTAGCTATGACAAAGTCTACTAGGCTGATTCATGTGGATGGTTGATGTGGGTGTGATGTTGCTTTAGACTGGAGATAATGCTTATACTTTTATTTGATTGCTATCATTAATCTGATGGAATAAATACGAGTGTTTCTATTAAAAAAACATTTATTTTGAATTTGAATTTTGTTTTCGCTTTATTTGCTAGGGACTAGCAATAAGCTGGTTGGGGGGTGTGTTGAGTGTTAGAAAATGCATATTTATAAAAGAGAAAACCGTCATTTTACATTTCAAGTCTTACTAACACCTTTACTTTTATGAATTTAACCTTCTTTTGATTTAATTCCGTTTGTTTTATTTTAATTAAGTACTTTATGTATTTTAGGGGCATCATAGTCATTTCACAATAAACGAGAGATCAGATGGCAAAACGGACATCACTTTTGAACTCAGGACGGTCGAAAACCTTAGGAGGAGTATAAAAGAAAAAATAGCACTGTTTACATGTACGGTACTATTCACATGTACGGTACTGTTCACGACACTGTTCATATAGACGGACGATGACGTGGCATTGCCGATGATGTGGCATTGACTGATGAGGTGTCACGATCCTGTTGGGCTAAAATTCTTATGTACTGTTGATGGTGACGTGGCAGCATATTAGTGGACGAAAAATCTCGCGTACGGTACATGCATCACACAGGATTATTTTCAACCAAACCGTGTTACTGTTCATCCGGGTCAAACCGTGTTACTGTTCATCTGCGTGGTCAAACCGCGTACTGTTGACTGATGACGTGGCGCAATCCTAAGCGTCCAAACTATTTTTAATCCGATGGCCATGATTTACTCTATGTATCTATAAAAAAGGGGGCCTCTCCCCCCTAATTTGATAGCTCTGAATCCATTTTTGGACTCCATTTTCTATAATTCCTTCTCCATCTTATATTTTCTTCGTATTTTAATAAATTTCCATTTTGCCCCTAGTTCAATTATGAGTAGCTAATTTTCTTTCAAGCTTGGGTTGAAGGTGAAGTCTCAACATGTGTCATGGGCTTTATTTGGTAAATTTATTTTTTCTTCCCCTCTAGTTTTTGTGGATGTTTTGACTTCTCGTCGACAAATAATACTAATCTTGTCTAGTACCGCCTTGGTTTCACCGGCCCTCTAGTACAAGGTTATTATTATTTGGCACGATAAGCCCTTAGCACCATATTGATTAGAGCGTGGTTCATGAGGTATGAATTCCCCCCTCATGATTTAATTGACATTAATAAGGATTATTTAGCCCATGATGCATGTTGATACGGATCCAGATACCCAAGTACGTTATTTCAATAGATTTCTCTTCAATTTATTCTCGCCATTGCAAGTCCAATTTTAGAATTTATTATCGCCATTTCAATTCCAATTTTAGGATAATTTAAATCACTTCCGCCACAATTCCAACCACCCATTTACAAAATTAATTCTATATATAATTAAAATCCACCTTCTCGTGGGATCGACACTCGTCACCATTAGTCTATACTACAATAGATTCGTGCGCTTGCGAGTACATTAAAATTTACACAACACCTTTAACCAGCTCAAACGCATCATGTGTGCGGCACCAGTATTGGCAATGCCAGACTTTTAGAAAGATTTCATGATTGAGTTTGATGCGTCTGGAAATGGGATATGAACAGTATTGCTGCAAGAGGGCAGACCCATAGCTTACTTGAGCAAGGCTTTAGCATCGAAGAATTTGGGTCTTTTGACATACAAAAAAGAGATATTGGCTGCTGTCATGGCAGTACAAAAATGGAGGCCATATGTGGTAGGGAAGCACTTTAAGATAATCATTGATCATCACAGCCTAAAGTTCCTTTTAGATCAACGAGATTCAACTCCGATGCAATATAAATGGCTTACCAAATTAGCTGGTTATGACTATGAGATCGTCTACTGTAGTGGTAAGGAGAATACAGCTGCAGATGCCTTATCAAGGGTGCATGTGGAAAGGAAAGAACTAACTATTATGGCCTTGTCATTTCCAATAGCAAATTGGTTGGGTGTGCTACAAGATGAATGGAAAAAAGATGAGAATATACAAAAACTTATCCATGAGATTCAACTGGATCAGAATTTACACTCTAAATTTACTTAGATAGATAATCAGCTGAGATACAAAGGAAAGTTGTGGCTAAAAGATCAATCTAAAATAAAGAATATGATATTGCAAGAAGTTTATGGTAAAGTAGAAGGTGGACATTCGGGGGGTGAAGAAAACATTAGAAAGAGTACGAAGAGCTTTTTATTGGAAGAAGATGAGAAGAAAAATGTGTAAATTTGTAGCTGAGTGTGACACATGCTAGAGAAATAAGGTTGAAACTATAGCTCCTTTAGGACTTTTACAGCCATTGTCAATGCCAGAATTGACTTGGTCTGACATTTCCATGGATTTTATAGAAGGTCTTCCGAAATCTCTTGGTAATGAGGTTATCCTGGCGATGGTTGATAGACTAAGCAAATATGCTCACTCATTGGCATTAGCACAATAAAGGATGTAGCTCAAGTGTTCTTAGATAACATTTATAAGCTTCATGGCCTACCAAAGACCATAATAAGCGATCAAGATCGAATTTTCACAAGTCAATTCTGGAAACATCTTTTCACTCTACAGGGTACTCGATTACTTATGAGCATATCTTATGATCTGAAGACAGATAGTCAGACTGAAATAGTTAATAAGTGTTTGGAGCAATACTTGAGGAGCATGACTGGAGACAAGCCAAAGGAGTGGAGTAAATGGTTGCCGCTTACTGAGTGGTAGTACAACACTTCATTTCATTTCTCTTCTAAGATGACCCCATTTGAGGTTGTCTACGGCAGGGAGCCTCCTACTTATACTACTTACATTCCCCACGAGACTTTCGTAGCATTTGTGGACCAAGCTTTAAGAGACAGAGACTCAATGAGACACCTTCTCAAGGAGAACTTGCATCAAGCTCAAAGAAAAATGAAACAAATGGCAAATAAGCATTGGACAAAAAGGAAATTTGAGGTAAATGATTAGGTTTATCTTCGGCTGCAGTCTTTCAAACAAGCTTCTCTAGCTCTTCGGATAGATAACAAGTTGGCTCCTAAGTTCTACAGACCTTACAATGTGCTTCAAAAGATTGGACAGGTGGTGTACAAGTTAGAACTTCCTTCACACTCCAAAATCCATCCAGTTTTTCATGTTTCTTACTTGAAGAAAAAATTAAGAGCTGCTAATGTTCAGCAGATAGAACTGTCTACAATCCAAGACGATAGGAGAATGCAGCTGGAGCCACTAGCATTGTTGGAGAGATGTACGATTAAGAGAAACAACAGGCCTGTAGTTCAATAGTTGATTCATTGGACTAATTCTTTTCTGAGGATGCTACATGGGAAGATGCTTACATTATTCAGCAGAAATTTCTAGAATTTAAGCCTTGAGGACAAGGCTTCCTGAACAGAGGGGGAAATGTTACAACATTTTCCTTTTAAGATGGATTTGCCTTGATTCTAGCTAGTTGTTTCCATATTTAGTTATACCTTTTATTAGCTTATTTTCTTGTTTTCTCTGTATAAGAAGAACTCGATTAGGGGGTTAATTTTTTTTATTAGAAAAAACTTAATAAAACTTTAAGAGTTTTGTTTTTTTGGCTCTACCTCTTTGATCTTAAGACGAAATTGGACATTGAAGACATGACGCGTATGGCAGTGGTATGTTGTCGTGGTGCAGCGACGTCGATGTGGAGCGATAGAGAAACTGTCGGCGGGTATCGATTTTGGTTAAGGTTTGGGAATTGGGATTTTGGGTAGGGTGTTGGAGTCGGGTTTGTGAGAACTAAGAAATTCAATTGGTTATGATACAATTGGAAAGATAGAAATGGTTAAAAGAGTTAGGGAATTGAGTTTTTGGATTTTTTTTTTTGTCCGAGGATATAATTTGTTCAGGTTTTAAGGTCAACCTGAACAGAACCGAAAACAAAATAAAATTTCGGGTTCAGTTTGGCTCAGGTCAACCTGAGCCGAACGCCCATCCCTAGCGCTAACGCTGGAAATTAGACAAGGAGCTTGTCACTTCATTATTTATTTGGGAAAATTTTTCACTGCGATGGTTGACTTCTTTTAACACTTCAAAGGTCCAAGTTTTGAGAAAAGCCTTGCAGACTTGCAGTGCACTCCCCAATGCCTCTTGCTCCTCCGGTGATAAGTGTCACTTTGCCTTGTAGCCTGGCAACATCAAATTAGCATGCAACAATTGTAACATCTAATCAATCTAGCTAGTTGAGAGTCAAAATTCAAAACTAAAACTTAATGAAGGCTTAAGATTTGACAAATAGCTAGGCACATGATATTTGGAAGGAGCCGACTAAGTTACGTTTAACGTAACTTACACCACACACAGCAAGAGTAGCGGGTCCTACCACTGTGCACTGTTGTTGTGTGTGGCGTAAGTTACGTTAAACGTAACTAAGCCAGAGCCTATTTGGAATTGATAAGAGTTTTGAGCAAATTATACTAACATTCCTGCTGCAGCTGAGACAATTGAAGCACTGCCCATTACCATGGCACGTATGGCAACCAAAAAGTGAAGATCAATTATGGTGTCTTACAAATCTAAAAGGATGTTATCACCCAACAAACTTTTACTTCTCTTTCTAAAAATTGAACTTGTTATAGATTGCAATCTCCATTGAACCAGTACAACATGTCTTATATCGACACCACTCCTTATGGATCACGTATCACTTTGTTGTCAAGTGATGCAGAACAGGAAGAAATTCTAATTATATTGAAATTTATAATATTTAAGATATTTTAATTAATTTTTATTTTATTTTAATTTAGTTTTCTATTTAGAGTCGTATTGTTTAAGCATTTCTTATTTGATTAATATTCCTAATTTAGATATAAAACTTATTAAAATAGATTTTCTAGTCAAATTAGGACAAACATTAATTAATATAAATACGCATCTTCTGTACCTTTTATAAGCAAAGATTTTGATTTTAAATAATATTTTTAATTTTAAAATTTTTATGTGAATCTTTGAATTAATTAATTCTCAATATTTTACAGAATCAACGAGTTTTAAATTTTAAATTCACATTTTTTTAAACTAACGTAAATTTAATATTAAAGCCTTAAATTTCCACTGCATCATCAAGTAATCTATCTATTCAATGCAAAACGTTGTCCATACGAGACAGGATTCGTGCATTATTGCTACCCTTTTATTAAATTCTCGCCATGTATCTATGAACATTACTAGATTTCTTGAAACGTCACACCCAACTTCATAACAAAAAGGGAACAGAAAAAATATATTTTCGTAATAACACCCAAGATTTTATCATTCATTCCATAGATTAGATATAAAAAATTACTAGTCACGCATAAAATTTTTAAATAATAAAAAATAAACTAAATGACACCAATCAGATAGCGTATTTTATTTCGCGACAGACATCATTGGAATATAAATTATATACCCCAATTATATAAATATTAACTGCAAGATTGGGCGCACTTAATCCAAACCATAAATATGATATTATTGTTGCAGATAGATAATTGTCTGGCGATGACCACGGCAAAACCAAGTAATAATCGTTTTAATCTTAAATTTCTTTTTTTTTTGGGTGGAAAACTGGAAATTAGTTTCCATCATCACTTTGAAGAATGGTAAACCCCACAGTATTTTATATGCCGCATATATTATGGATGTTAATCAGTTACGTAATTATCACCGGTTAGGTACCTAAAAAGTGTGCTTCCATGCCTTAAAAAATAAATATTTGGATTAGTTTCAATAGACTAATTTAAACTAATAAATTAAAGATTTTTAGTTACATCATTTTTTTTTGTTGGTTTATATCGAATTCAAAACTAGATTTCCTCGATAAATTCTTGTTTTGTTAATTACCATGAATTCGTTAGAGACACAATATTACATTCAAATCCAATCGTACGTTTATTTCATGAGGCACCCAACAAGCAACCCCTATTGTCAAGTAATAAGGCCAAAAATAAATATTAAGATTTTCTTATGATCTAACTCATCTTCAAAAAAAAAATATGTTAGTGATTAATAATTAATAAATAAATAAAATTAAAAAATTAAAATTTACTTATAAATTATTTCTAAAAGACACGTAATATAAAATTTTTAAAAACTCGATCTTAATCTCATAAGTAAACATCTACCGAAAATAATAGCATTTTTCCTCAATGAGTTGGTAGTTTAAAAGCTGGTTTTGACAAAAAGATTCCAGCTTTAGGAGGTCCGTTTCTCACCGACCCACGAAGAGCTGTTTCAAGAAAATACAACTATCAAATATTGTTTCATAGCTCTCTTCAACACACAGGCTGTCGCTTTCAATAAAGAGGACGGCTCTGCCCACCAGATCAAAATCTTACAAGTTAATACAGCGATATTATATATATATATTGGAAAAAAATTTTGAAACCTAAATTGAAGTCCATAATGGATTTATGACATCATAAATTGACTTTTACAGTGTTATAAATTAATCTACAGTGTCGTAAAATGTTTCGGATTTTATTTTCGGATATAAAACACACACACACATATCTAGTAAGGCTTCTAGTGTGTGCGTGTGTGTGTGGTGCTTTTCCAAGTGCAGAATCCTAGATTGGAAAAGTATCGGGATGCTATTGGTTTGGCTGCACAAACCAACATATATTTTTTAAAAAAAAAGAGAGGCCATTGGATTAAAAAATCCAATCGCCGATATATATATATTCTATTTTTTTTGGGAATTTCCTCTTTTTTTTGTACGCACACATTATTAGGTTTTATTGTTTAACAAAGTCCGTACATACATGTTATTAAACCATATGACTTAACAAAATATTCATGTAAAAAAAATTAAGGACACCTATATATTCATTACTTTATTAAGATAAGGGATAAACTAACAGATAAAAAAAAATACACTAAAATGTAGTGTACTTTGTCCTAAAATATATTAGAATTTATATGTTTCAATCTTTTAACTTATTCTTTACTATATTAAAGTCAGAAAATCCTTACTAGATAACGAAATATATAAATACTCTAACTGTGATGAAGTAGCAAATGATTATAAGAATTATTGCAGTGTAACATTTTACTACTTTTACTTTTTTAGAAAAAATAATATTTTACAACTTTTTCGTTAGCTCTATTAGTCAAATGCTAATGTCATGATAATCTGGCAAATATATCTTTGTATGAAATCTAACCTAAAGTTATGAATCAACCCAAAAGTTTGAAAGTACTACAATGCCCCTAATTAATACCCTAATTTATAGTTGTTAATAACATTTGAAAGTTCAAAAATAAAAATAAAAAATTCAGAAAATAAAAAAATGAAATTATGTTTAAGTTTTTTTTTTTTTTACATTTTCAAACTTTTAGGGCGCTTTTAGAAATTACTAAAAATCTAGCTTTTTATTTTGGAGTTATTGATAGGGAAATTTTAGTATTTTATATGTCAACCGTAATAACGGAAATTAAAGTAATAAAGCATTGTTTTTGTAGTTAAGGTAGTAAACTGTTATACTTTAATAATTCTTGTGGTGCTTTATTATTTCACTATAGTTAAAGGGATGAAAGAATAGTAATTTTAAAGCAGTGAAAGGATATTAATCTTACATATATTAAATAGGGCTGGGTCAAGAATTGAGTTTGATTCAGTACATAACTGAACTAAATAAAAAATAACTAAAGTAAAGTATGAACTGAGCTAAATTGGTTTATTGGTTTTTCAAATGTAAGTATATTTTTATTTTCTTACATAATTTAATAATTTTATAACATGAAATTAATTTTGATGTTCTTTTATATCATACTACGAGGTATTATTTATTCTAAAAAATAATTTATTTTTCGGTTTAGTACCAATACAAAAGTTTGAACTGAGAGCATAACCGAAAATTTGGTTCGATTCTCAATTAATATTTATTGATATTTCTGAAAATGTAAAACCGACCAGAAATTTAAAGAAAAAAAAAAAAAAGAGCCGAACTAAACTTTTTATAGGAACCGGTTGGTTCTGCCCACTCTTAATATTATTAGAGGTTTGAATGGGAACAGAGGCGAGGCTATGTGTGGGAGGATGAGCTGTGGCCCTTTTACACAATGTTTTTAGCCTTTAGATAATTAGTACATCCTTAGCTAAAACTAGAGACTGATGAGGGCGTGGCTTTTCATTGATGAAACGCATTAAACTTTTTTCCACAAACATTTTTGCTTGGATTATTTTACTTGTTTTATCTCTCTTAGAACATTTTTTTTTCCCTAAATTGTGGTTTAAGATTTTATCGATTAAAATGTTTAGAACCTGTTATCTATAATAATTAAAGAAAAGAATTAACATTCGGACATCAATTCAACCTTATAATAACGATTTTAGCGGATTTCTTTTCATGTCATATTATGGAGAGACATGAAACTTATTTTGAGACAATAAAAATTCTATCTTTTTTTTTATTTCTCCCTCAGCAAGTTATATGTCTCTAAAGATTTCTTTATTTTGTTTTATTGCATTACTTCGTCTTGAATTTTAATTTTAATTTTTCTTATTTTTTACCTTGATTTTCACGTAAGTTTCAAACCTCCATAATATGAGGTGAAAATCAACACATTATCAATTTCTCATAAGCTTAAATCGCTGTTTCAATGTCTCAGGATACAATATCCTAAGGTAGCATTGTTGGACTAATACTGACTTACACCCCATATTCCCGATTTTACATGAGTTATTCATGGAAATTAAAAGAATAAAGTAATTTTAGACTCCCAAGAGAACAAGTTATATGTATATATGGATTTCTTTATTTTGTTTTATTGTGTTACTTTGTCTTGAATTTTAATTTTAATTTTTCTTATTTTTCCCCTTCATTTTCACGTAAGTTTCAAACCTCCATAATATGAGGTGAAAATCAACACATTATCAATTTATCATAAGCTTAAATCGATGTTTCAATGTCTCAGGATACAATATCCTAAGGTAGCATAGTTGGACTAATACTGACTTCCTCCCCACATTCCTTATTTTCCATGAATTATTCATGGAAATTAAAAAAATAATAATTTTAGACTCCCAAGACAACAAGTTATATGTATATAGAGATTTCTTTATTTTGTTTTATTGCGTTACTTTGTCTTGAATTTTTATTTTTATTTTTCCTATTTCTCCCCTTGTTTTTCACGTAAGTTTCAAACCTCCATAATATGAGGTGAAAATAATCACATTATCAATTTATCATTAGCTTAAATCGATGTTTCAATGTCTCAGGATACAGTATCATAAGTTAGCATAGTTGGACTAATACTGACTTACTCCCCACATACCTTCTTTTACATGAGTTATTCATGGAAATTAAAAGAATAATAATTTTAGACTCCCAAGACAACAAGATATATGTATATAGAGATTTCTTTATTTTGTATTATTGCGTTACTTTGTCTTGAATTTGAATTTTAATTTTTCTTATTTTTCCCCTTGATTTTCACGTAAGTTTCAAACCTCCATAATATGAGGTGAAAATCAACACATTATCAATTTATCATAAGCTTAAATCGATGTTTCAATGTCTCAGGATACAGTATCCTAAGGTACAATAGTTGGACTAATACTGACTTACTCCTCACATTCCTTACTTTGCATGAGTACTTCAAGGAAATTAAAAAAAAAAGAAATTTTAGACTCCCAAGACAACAAGTTATATGTATATAGAGATTTCTTTATTTTGTTTTATTGCGTTACCTTGTCGTGAATTTTTATTTTAATTTTTCCTATTTTTCCCCTTGTTTTTCACATAAGTTTCAAACCTCCATAATATGAGGTGCAAATCAACACATTATCAATTGATCATAAGCTTAATCGATTTTTCAATGTCTCAGGATACAGTATCCTAAGGTAGCATAGTTGGACTAATACTGACTTACTCCCCACATTCCTGATTTTACATGAGTTATTCATGGAAATTAAAAAAATAATAATTTTAGACTCCCAAGACAACAAGTTATATGTATATAAAGATTTCTTTATTTTATATTATTGCGTTACTTTGTCTTGAATTTTAATTTTAATTTTTCTTATTTTTCCCCTTGATTTTCACGTAAGTTTCAAACCTCCATAATATGAGGTGAAAATCAACACATTATCAATTTATCATAAGCTTAATCGATGTTTCAATGTCTCAGGATACAGTATCCTAAGGTAGCATAGTTGGACTAATACTGACTTACTCCCCACATTCCTTATTTTGCATGAGTTATTCATGAAAATTAAAAAAAAAAGTAATTTTAGACTCCCAAGACAACAAGTTATATGTATATAAAGATTTCTTTATTTTGTATTATTGCGTTACTTTGTCTTGAATTTTAATTTTAATTTTTCTTATTTTTCCCCTTGATTTTCACGTAAGTTTCAAACCTCCATAATATGAGGTGAAAATCAACACATTATCAGTTTATCATAAGCTTAAATCAATGTTTCAATGTCTCAGTATACAGTATCCTAAGGTAGCATAGTTGGACTAATACTGACATACTCCCCACATTCCTTATTTTGCATGAGTTATTCATGGAAATTAAAAAAATAATAATTTTAGACTCCCAAGACAACAAGTTATATGTATATAGAGATTTCTTTATTTTGTTTAATTGCGTTACTTTGTCTTGAATTTTAATTTTAATTTTTCTTATTTTTCCCCTTCATTTTCACGTAAGTTTCAAACCTCCATAATATGAGGTGAAAATCAACACATTATCAATTTATCATAAGCTTAAATTGATGTTTCAATGTGTCAGGATACAATATCCTAAGGTAGCATAGTTGGACTAATACTGACTTCCTCCCCACATTCCTTATTTTCCATGAGTTATTCATGGAAATTAAAAAAATAATAATTTTAGACTCCCAAGACAACAAGTTATATGTATATAGAGATTTCTTTATTTTGTTTTATTGAGTTACTTTGTCTTGAATTTTAATTTTAATTTTTCTTATTTTTCCCTTCATTTTCACGTAAGTTTCAAACCACCATAGTATGAGGTGAAAATCAACACATTATCAATTTATCATAAGCTTAAATCGATGTTTCAATGTCTCAGGATACAGTATCCTAAGGTACCATAGTTGGACTAATACTGACTTACTCCCCACATTCCTTATTTTGCATGAGTACTTCAAGGAAATTAAAAAAAAAAAGAAATTTTAGACTCCCAAGACAACAAGTTATATGTATACAGAGATTTCTTTATTTTGTTTTATTGCGTTACTTTGTCTTGAATTTTAATTTTAATTTTTCTTATTTTTCCCCTTCATTTTCACGTAAGTTTCAAACCACCATAGTATGAGGTGAAAATCAACACATTATTAATTTATCATAAGCTTAAATTGTTGTTTCAATGTCTCAAGATACAATATCCTAAGGTAGCATTGTTGGACTAATACTGACTTACACCTCACATTCCTTCTTTTACATGAGTTATTGATGGAAATTAAAAGAATAAAGTAATTTTAGACTCCCAAGAGAACAAGTTATATGTATATATGAATTTCATTATTTTGTTTTATTGTGTTACTTTGTCTTGAATTTTAATTTTAATTTTTTTTATTTTTCCCCTTCATTTTCACGTAAGTTTCAAACCTCCATAATATGAGGTGAAAATCAACACATTATCAATTTATCATAAGCTTAAATCGATGTTTCAATGTCTCAGGATACAATATCCTAAGGTAGCATAGTTGGACTAATACTGACTTCCTCCCCACATTCCTTATTTTCCATGAGTTATTCATGGAAATTAAAAAAATAATAATTTTAGACTCCCAAGACAACAAGTTATATGTATATAGAGATTTTTTTATTTTGTTTTATTGCGTTACCTTGTCTTAAATTTTTATTTTAATTTTTCCTATTTTTCCCCTTGTTTTTCACGTAAGTTTCAAACCTCCATAATATGAGGTGAAAATCAACACATTATCAATTTATCATTATCTTAAATCGATGTTTCAATGTCTCAGGATACAGTATCCTAAGTTAGCATAGTTGGACTAATACAGACTTACTCCCCACATTCCTTATTTTACATGAGTTATTCATGGAAATTAAAAAAATAATAATTTTAGACTCCCAAGACAACAAGTTATATGTATATAGAGATTTCTTTATTTTGTTTTATTGAGTTACTTTGTCTTGAATTTTAATTTTAATTTTTCTTATTTTTCCCTTCATTTTCACGTAAGTTTCAAACCACCATAGTATGAGGTGAAAATCAACACATTATCAATTTATCATAAGCTTAAATCGATGTTTCAATGTCTCAGGATACAGTATCCTAAGGTACCATAGTTGGACTAATACTGACTTACTCCCCACATTCCTTATTTTGCATGAGTACTTCAAGGAAATTAAAAAAAAAAAGAAATTTTAGACTCCCAAGACAACAAGTTATATGTATACAGAGATTTCTTTATTTTGTTTTATTGCGTTACTTTGTCTTGAATTTTAATTTTAATTTTTCTTATTTTTCCCCTTGATTTTCATGTAAGTTTCAAACCTCCATAATATGAGGTGAAAATCAACACATTATCAATTTATCATAAGCTTAAATTGATGTTTCAATGTCTCAGGATACAGTATCCTAAGGTAGCATAGTTGGACTAATACTGACTTACTCCCCACATTCCTTATTTTGCATGACTACTTCAAGGAAATTAAAAAAAAAAAGAAATTTTAGACTCCCAAGACAACAAGTTATGTGTATATAGAGATTTCTTTATTTTCTTTTATTGCGTTACCTTGTCTTGAATTTTAATTTTAATTTTTTTTATTTTTCCCCTTCATTTTCACGTAAGTTTCAAACCACCATAGTATGAGGTGAAAATCAACACATTATTAATTTATCATAAGCTTAAATTGTTGTTTCAATGTCTCAGGATACAATATCCTAAGGTAGCATAGTTGGACTAATACTGACTTACTCCCCACATTCCTTATTTTGCATGAGTTATTCATGGAAATTAAAAAAAAAAGTAATTTTAGACTCCCAAGACAACAAGTTATATGTATATAAAGATTTCTTTATTTTGTATTATTGCGTTACTTTGTCTTGAATTTTAATTTTAATTTTTTTTATTTTTCCCCTTCATTTTCACGTAAGTTTCAAACCTCCGTAATATGAGGTGAAAATCAACACATTATCAATTTATCATAAGCTTAAATCGATGTTTCAATGTCTCAGGATACAATATCCTAAGGTAGCATAGTTGGACTCATACTGACTTCCTCCCCACATTCCTTATTTTCCATGAGTTATTCATGGAAATTAAAAAAATAATAATTTTAGACTCCCAAGACAACAAGTTATATGTATATAGAGATTTCTTTATTTTGTTTAATTGCGTTACTTTGTCTTGAATTTTAATTTTAATTTTTCTTATTTTTCCCCTTCATTTTCACGTAAGTTTCAAACCTCCATAATATGAGGTGAAAATCAACACATTATCAATTTATCATAAGCTTAAATTGATGTTTCAATGTGTCAGGATACAGTATCCTAAGGTACCATAGTTGGACTAATACTGACTTACTCCCCACATTCCTTATTTTACATGAGTACTTCAAGGAAATTTAAAAAAAAAAGAAATTTTAGACTCCCAAGACAACAAGTTATATGTATATAGAGATTTCTTTATTTTGTTTTATTGCGTTACCTTGTCTTGAATTTTAATTTTAATTTTTCTTATTTTTCCCCTTGATTTTCACGAAAGTTTCAAACCTCCATAATATGAGGTGAAAATCAACACATTATCAATTTATCATAAGCTTAATCGATGTTTCAATGTCTCGGGATACAGTATCCTAAGGTAGCATAGTTGGACTAATACTGACATACTCCCCACATTCCTTATTTTGCATGAGTTATTCATGGAAATTAAAAAAAAAAAGTAATTTTAGACTACAAAGACAACAAGTTATATGTATATAAAGATTTCTTTATTTTGTATTATTGCGTTACTTTGTCTTGAAATTTAATTTTAATTTTTCTTATTTTTCCCCTTCATTTTCACGTAAGTTTCAAACCACCATAGTATGAGGTGAAAATCAACACATTATCAATTTATCATAAGCTTAATCGATGTTTCAATGTCTCAGCATACAGTTTCCTGAGGTAGCATAATTGGACTAATACTGACTTACTCCCCACATTCCTTATTTTGCATGACTACTTCAAGGAAATTAAAAAAAAAAGAAATTTTAGACTCCCAAGACAACAAGTTATATGTATATAGAGATTTCTTTATTTTGTTTTATTGCGTTACTTTGTGTTGAATTTTAATTTTAATTTTTCTTATTTTTCCCCTTGATTTTCACGTAAGTTTCAAACCTCCATAATATGAGGTGAAAATCAACACATTATCAATTGATCATAAGCTTAATCGATTTTTCAATGTCTCAGGATACAGTTTCCTAAGGTAGCATAGTTGGACTAATACTGGCTTACTCCCCACATTCCTGATTTTACATGAGTTATTCATGGAAATTAATAAAATAATAATTTTAAACTCCCAAGACAACAAGTTATATGTATATAGAGATTTCTTTATTTTGTTTTACTGCGTTACCTTGTCTTGAATTTTAATTTTAATTTTTCATATTTTTCCCCTTGATTTTCACGTAAGTTTCAAACCTCCATAATATGAGGTGAAAATCAACACATTATCAATTGATCATAAGCTTAATCGATTTTTCAATGTCTCAGGATACAGTATCCTAAGGTAGCATAGTTGGACTAATACTGGCTTACTCCCCACATTCCTGATTTTACATGAGTTATTCATGGAAATTAAAAAAATAATAATTTTAGACTCCCAAGACAACAAGTTATATGTATATAGAGATTTCTTTATTTTGTTTTATTGCGTTACTTTATCTTGAATTTTAATTTTAATTTTTCTTATTTTTCCCCTTCATTTTCACGTAAGTTTCAAACCACCATAGTATGAGGTGAAAATCAACACATTATCAATTTATCATAAGCTTAAATCGATGTTTCAATGTCTCAGGATACAGTATCCTAAGGCACCATAGTTGGACTAATACTGACTTACTCCCCACATTCCTTATTTTGCATGAGCACTTCAAGGAAATTAAAAAAAAAAAGAAATTTTAGACTCCCAAGACAACAAGTTATATGCATATAGAGATTTCTTTATTTTGTTTTGTTGCGTTACTTTGTCTTGAATTTTAATTTTACTTTTTCTTATTTTTCCCCTTGATTTTCACGTAAGTTTCAAACCTCCATAATATGAGGTGAAAATCAACACATTATCAATTTATCATAAGCTTAAATCGATGTTTCAATGTCTCAGGATACAGTATCCTAAGGCACCATAGTTGGACTAATACTGACTTACTACCCACATTCCTTATTTTGCATGAGCACTTCAAGGAAATTAAAAAAAAAAAAGAAATTTTAGACTCCCAAGACAACAAGTTATATGCATATAGAGATTTCTTTATTTTGTTTTGTTGCGTTACTTTGTCTTGAATTTTAATTTTACTTTTTCTTATTTTTCCCCTTGATTTTCACGTAAGTTTCAAACCTCCATAATATGAGGTGAAAATCAACACATTATCAATTTATCATAAGCTTAATCGATGTTTCAATGTCTCAGGATACAGTTTCCTGAGGTAGCATAGTTGGACTAATACGGACTTACTCCCTACATTCCTTATTTTGCTTGAGTTATTCATGAAAATTAAAAAAAAAAAGTAATTTTAGACTCCCAAGACAACAAGTTATATGTATATAAAGATTTCTTTATTTTGTATTATTGCGTTACTTTGTCTTGAATTTTAATTTTAATTTTTCTTACTTTTCCCCTTGATTTTCACGTAAGTTTCAAACCTCCATAATATGAGGTGAAAATCAACACATTATCAATTGATCATAAGCTTAATCGATGTTTCAATGTCTCAGGATACAGTATCCTAAGGTAGCATAGTTGGACTAATACTGGCTTACTCCCCACATTCCTGATTTTACATGAGTTATTCATGGAAATTAAAAAGATAATAATTTTAGACTCCCAAGACAACAAGTTATATGTATATAGAGATTTTTTTATTTTGTTTTATTGCGTTACCTTGTCTTGAATTTTAATTTTAATTTTTCTTATTTTTCCCCTTGATTTTCAAGTAAGTTTCAAACCTCCATAATATGAGGTGGAAATCAACACATTATCAATTTATCATAAGCTTAATCGATGTTTCAATGTCTCAGGATACAGTTTCCTGAGGTAGCATAGTTGGACTAATACTGACTTACTCCCCACATTCCTTATTTTGCATGAGTTATTCATGAAAATTAAAAAAAAAAAGTAATTTTAGACTCCCAAGACAACAATTTATATGTATATAAAGATTTCTTTATTTTGTATTATTGCGTTACTTTGTCTTGAATTTTAATTTTAATTTTTCTTATTTTTCCCCTTGATTTTCACGTAAGTTTCAAACCTCCATAATATGAGGTGAAAATCAACACATTATCAATTTATCATAAGCTTAATCGATGTTTCAATGTCTCAGGATACAGTTTCCTGAGATAGCATAGTTGGACTAATACTGACTTACTCCCCACATTCCTTATTTTGCATGAGTTATTCATGAAAATTAAAAAAAAAAAAGTAATTTTAGACTCCCAAGACAACAAGTTATATGTATATAAATATTTCTTTATTTTGTATTATTGCGTTACTTTGTCTTGAATTTTAATTTTAATTTTTCTTAATTTTCCCCTTGATTTTCACGTAAGTTTCAAACCTCCATAATATGAGGTGAAAATCAACACATTATCAATTGATCATAAGCTTAATCGATTTTTCAATGTCTCAGGATACAGTATCCTAAGGTAACATATTTGGATTAATACTGGCTTACTCCCCACATTCCTGATTTTACATGAGTTATTCATGGAAATTAAAAAAATAATATATTAGACTCCCAAGACAACAAGTTATATGTATATAGAGATTTCTTTATTTTGTTTTATTGCGTTACCTTGTCTTGAATTTTAATTTTAATTTTTCTTATTTTTCCCCTTCATTTTCACGTAAGTTTCAAACCTCCATAATATAAGGTGAAAATCAACACATTATCAATTTATCATAAGCTTAAATCGATGTTTCAATGTCTCAGGATACAATATCCTAAGGTAGCATAGTTGGACTAATACTGACTTCCTCCCCACATTCCTTATTTTCCATGAGTTATTCATGGAAATTAAAAAAATAATAATTTTAGACTCCCAAGACAACAAGTTATATGTATATAGAGATTTCTTTATTTAGTTTTATTGCGTTACCTTGTCTTGAATTTTAATTTTAATTATTCTTATTTTTCCCCTTCATTTTCACGTAAGTTTCAAACCTCCATAATATGAGGTGGAAATCAACACATTATCAATTTATCATAAGCTTAATCGATGTTTCAATGTCTCAGGACACAGTATCCTAAGGTAGCATAGTTGGACTAATACTGACTTCCTCCCCACATTCCTTATTTTGCATGAGTTATTCATGAAAATTAAAAAAAAAAAGTAATTTTAGACTCCCAAGACAACAAGTTATATGTATATAAAGATTTCTTTATTTTGTATTATTGCGTTACTTTGTCTTGAATTTTAATTTTAATTTTTCTTATTTTTCCCCTTGATTTTCACGTAAGTTTCAAACCTCCATAATATGAGGTGAAAATCAACACATTATCAGTTTATCATAAGCTTAAATCAATGTTTCAATGTCTCAGTATACAGTATCCTAAGGTAGCATAGTTGGACTAGTACTGACTTACTCCCCACATTCCTTTTTACATGAGTTTTTCATGGAAATTAAAAAAAAAAAGTAATTTTAGACTCCCAAGACAACAAGTTATATGTATATAGAGATTTATTTATTTTGTTTTATTGCGTTACTTTGTCTTGAATTTTAATTTTAATTTTTCTTATTTTTTCCCTTGATTTTCACGTAAGTTTCAAAGCTCCATAATATGAGGTGAAAATCAACACATTATCAGTTTATCATAAGCTTAAATCGATGTTTTAATGTCTCAGCATACTGTATCATAAGGTAGCATATTTGGACTAATACTGACTTACTCCCCACATTCCTTATTTTACTTGAGTTATTCATGAAAATTAAAAAATAAAGTAATTTTAGACTCCCAAGACAACAAAAAGAAAAATAGTTTCACTCTTTGAAGCCAACATGGCTAATAGATTTTTACAACGGAATTATTTTCATGTGCACCCCATCTGGAAAACTTCACAGAAAAAAGTCTGGATAACTTCAATTACAGGCTAATTATTTCATAGACACATATAAAATTAATTTTGTAATATGAGAATATTAAATTGAGGGATAAATTAAAATATATTAAAAAACATAAATTTTAGTATATTGTAAAATAGAATACAGTTTGGAACGTATTTTTTTATCTTTTATTTTGTTCTTTATTTTAATAAAAGATTCCTATTTGAAAATTTATTTTTGTTGACATATGATAATTGACAACTTATGCTGGGGACCTGTATTTTACTTAATTTTCTTCTCATGTTTATCTTCCACCCTCCCCCCCCCCCCCCTTCCCCTCCCGGGATAAATCCTTCTCTTACTATTTCGTTTCACATTATTTTCTCTTTCGTCCAATATTCCATCATGTTTCTATTGTTATTATTAGAAAATACAACAATCAAATGTTGTTTCAAAATAAGAAAGGCGATCCATTGAGCATGGTCTCTCTCCGCAAGGAGAGGAATGGCCACATGTCAAGCTCTCAAAAAAAGTGTTGTAAGATCTAAAGCTCTGCTCTTTCCATGAGACCTTGATACATGGGTGAGCGACCTATCCACCAAATTAGATATATATTTACGAACAGAACTCTACTTGCTTATTTTTAACTATTTAACTCTACTTGCCCATTATAAGTATTTAAAATAATATTATTCAATAAGGAGCCCTATTTTCAATCTGTGATGTAATGCAATTTTGCGGTGAATTTAGAATCTTTTGCATCTCTTGCAGAGGTTCTTTTCTTGTTACAGTAGGTGATCATTTTTTATCTTAAAAAAAAAAGTGGTCATTTTTTAACTTAATAATTATTGTTTTATTGAATTATGTGATATTATTATATTATTAGGAATGACATTATGTTATAGATAAGCATTGGGTATTTTTAAAATTAATTTATCAACTGTACTGATTATTTTATTTGTTTTCTTCTTCCACAGACATAATTAAGGCACTTCAATGATACTCAACTTGTTCAGGCCAAGGGGTTGAGCAAGAAATCTTGATTTCATGATGATAATGCTTATTTACCGGAAGTTGTGAGACATGATCGGAAGCCCAAGTTAGGCTAAGAATTTGAATCACTAGATGATGTGCTTGAACTTTTCAACAGATGCAAAGGATACTTGATTTAATATTAGAATTTATTCCAGTAAACAAGATTAAAATACAAAAGAAATTGTAGAGGAGTATGTGTGGTTCAAAGAAGGAACATCATCCAAAAGAGATATTTATGCATCATCATCATCATAATAATAATAAGCAAACGACAATTCACATGAACATTCTTCCTCAAAACAACATGCCAATCAAATAAATAGTTTATATTCAGCAACAGTGAATATGCATCTGATAGTACCATCTTTAAAAGCAGCTTTTACTAAATATTTAAGTTATACTTATAGTGAAAAGTAATTACTTAGCTAATACATACACAAATATACCATAAATAATTTAGAATTAACATTAATTAAAAAAAATTTTACATTATCATTGTTTTTACACTATAATTAAGATATATATCACAACACACCACACATAACATTGTCATTGTTTTTACACTATAAATAAGGTATATATATATTACAACACACACACATATATAATTTCACATATAGAAATTTAATTGTAATTTCAAAATATGGAATCATAAATTGCTAGTAGTGAAAAAATAAATAAGATAATATGTGTATGGCTGCCCAATTAAGCAAAGAAGAGTTTAATTCAACCTATGCCGCAACATTAAGTAGAGGTCAGGAAAGAATCACCCTTTGTTGAAAACAAAAGGGCAATTTGGTGTCTCAAAAAAGAAGCAACAACATTAACATGTCATTGTTCTAATCCAGGAACTGTACAACTTGAGTTTTTCATGAGCTATAAATACCAAAAAATATCTCCCAAGTAAAACTGCAACAACAAAAATAATTAATTAAACAAAACTAAGACTCTCTAGAGAGATGGTGAGTCCGGGAATTGCAAGCAATTCAACAAGAGAATATGCTGCAACAGAGACAGAGCAGAAACAATGGAGATGGAGCAACAGCAGCAGCAGCAGCAGAGATGGAGCAACAATCGTTTTTGGGGACGGAGAGAGAGAGAGCTGTGATGGTGAATTGTGGTTGAAGAACAAGAGTATAGTCACGAAAAGAGAGAGGGGGAGTTATGAGTTTAGATCGAGATTAAGAGATAAGATTTTAGGAGAAAGAAGATCAATTGCTTGAATTTTGTTTTGTAATTTATTTTAGGATTTAGTTTGCAATTCATTGAAAATGTGTTAAATATATTCTTCAATTTTATAACAATAAGAAAAAATCTAAATTATTTGTTTTCAAATTTATTTTTTAATCCATCAACTAAACATGTATGACATGTATAGTTTCAAAATGAAAATGAAAATAAATCCCTAAAAATGGTACCGAAGAAGTCATAATTTTCCTGACCCATAAAATCGGAAAGTCCGTTTTGTGACCGCATCATCTACTCGCCTCGTTTTATTAAGATTTCGTGCAACTACAACTCGATATCATGATCTCCAATAATGGAAAGTGTTATCATAGAATTTGAATTCTAGGCAAGTAATTCAAATTTTGGCATTTGTGTGAGTTGAAAAGTACTAATTATCCAATCTACACGAAATAAGTTTCATAGTAAAAAGCAGTAAAATCGAAGCTCAATTACGAATTATTAGGATCAAAACATGCAAGCTTCCGAAAATACACTCATTCAGATTTCCCAAACACAGAAAACCCTGCATTGACAATAGCAAATCCTCCATCTACGACCAAATTATGCCCACTCACACACTTAGACTCATCACTCCCCAAATAAAGAGCAGCTTCAGCTATATCCTCAGGCTCAAGAACAGCCCCCTTAAGATTTGAATACATGCCGCCCAAACCATCATCAGCAAGCTTGAGAAAATCCTTAGCTAATGGAGTTGAGACCACATAAGGTGACACACAATTGACCCTAATGCCAAATCGTCCAAGCTCCACAGCAGTATTCTTCATCAGCCCCAAAAGGCCATGCTTTGAACTAGCGTATGCATGTGTTGCAGCGCCACCAATGATTCCGCAAACGCTCGCAGTTGAAATTATGCTGCCTCGTCCGGCGGGTTTCATCACCCTAGCAGCATGTTTCGTCCCCAAAAATGCGCCAACGAGGTTAATGGAAAGTATGCGCTCAAATTCAGCCTGATCGTTATCGAGTATGTTAGGTTTGACTTCATCCACAGTGCCGGCGTTATTGAACATAATGTCTAGCTTTCCGTACTGAGTGACTGCCGTGTTAACGGCGTTTTCGATATCTTTCTCTTTGGTTACATCACAATGGACATAGGAGCAGCCGCTGGCTGATGATGATGAAGAGCCTATGTCTTTGCATACAGATTCGCCCAAGTCATCTTTAATATCTGCAATGAGTACTTTAGCTCCATGTTTTGAGAAGAGCCTTGCAGTGCATTCCCCAATGCCTCTTGCTCCTCCTGTGATAAGTGCCACTTTGCCTTGTAGCCTACGCAACATCAAATTAGCATGCATAATTGTAACATCTAATCAATCTAGTTAGCTGAGAGTCAAGATTCGAAACTAAAACTTAATTAAGGCATAAGCATTGAACAATAGCTAGGCAAATGATATTTGGAACTGGTAAGAGTTTTCAGCAATTTGAACTAACCTTCTTGCTGCAGCTGAGACAACTGAAGCACTGCCCATTCTTATAGCACGCACAGCAACCAAAATATGAAGGTAAGTTATGGTGTCTTGCGGATCCAAAAGGATGTTGTTTCCCTTTAAATATATCTCAAGCCCCTTCTAAAATAGACATTACAAAGAATTTGACCACATTTAAATTAAATAAAATGTTTATTGTTTGGTAATAAGAATTTTATTTATGATTTTTAAAACCTCAGTTCAAATCTCACCACAAAAAAAAAAAAAAAAAAGGTAAACGAACAATATGAAAAGGTCAATTTCCTTTAAATTGAATTAAGTTTTTTCAACCAAGTCCCGCTAATCGAACTGGCTGGGTCTGCCGCTAGTTATTACCCTGCAAGTTTTATCTCCTGTTTCTGAAATTTGAACTTGTTATGGATTTCAATCTCCTCCGAACCAGTGCAACATCTATCTTATGTCTACACCACTCCTTATAGATCACGCGCCACTTTGCTTCTATTCAATGCCAAAACGTTGTACGTGCAAGACAGGAACGTGTGGTTATTGCTTCCTTTTATTAAATTAATAAATTCTCGCCCCTTGCCTATGGACATTATCATGATGGAGCCGGCTAAGTTACGTTTAACATAACTTAAACGGAGCCTATCATGATTTATTGAAAAGTAGAAAAGTCTCACCTCTAGATTATTAGTATATCCGTAGTTCAAAACAAGAGGTAAAAGTTGGCGTGGGTTTTCATTAATGAAACGCATTAATTTTTTTCTACAAACATTTTTGTTTGGGTAATTTTACTTGTATTATCTCTTTTAAAATATTTTTCCCCCTCAAATTATAGTGTAAAATTTTATCGTTTAAAATGTTTAGCACATGTTATGTATAATAATTAAAGAAAAGGATTAGCATTCGGACATCAATTCAACCTTGTGATAATGATTTTATGATACGTTTGACACACTATATTGCATTATTTTAATACAGGTGTATTGTATTATATTATATTACACTAGTACTGTATTATAATAATGTTGTACAATATTTGGTGCTACATTGTGCTGTATTAATTCTCAATTATATTATATTTGGTACTGCACTGTATTGTATTTTAATTTTTTGTGATTAATTTAAATTATATATTTAGATAATAATATTTATTAGTACTAAAAAAATTAAATAGAAAAGTCTTAAATTTTAGAAATTTAAAATTTTTATTAAAAAACATTAAAATATCAAATTCTTCCAAAGCTTATAGCCTTAAATTTTAGGAAGTGTAATTTTTCAGTATTTTCTAAATATATAACATGTGAAATAAAGATCAAAGTAAATAATTTAACAACATAAATAAATAGTTAAAATCTTCAAGATCAATTCAAAAATCATCTTAGGATGATAGAATAAAAGTTTATACATATCACAAGATAATTACAAAATAATCAAGTGATACAATTATTATAACATTTTCACTAAAAAAATGAATTGTGCTCAATAATCCAATAATTATTTATATTATTAATTTTCAATTAATATTATTTAAATTTATTTTAATATTCATTATTAGTTATATTAGCTTATTAAAGATTAATCAATTTTACATATTAATTAATATAATATTACTAAATAATAAATAATAAAATTTATTAACTTATATTAAAACTATAATGTAAAAATAAATAATATAATATAACATTCAATTAAAAATTATATTTATTTATTATTATTATAAAGTAAAAAAAAGATAAGCTACTTCCGCATTAGGGTGCATCTAATGCAGCAATTTGCATTTAATGAGGGGTACCAAACACCCCCTTAATATATTCCTTTCCATGTCATATCATAGAGAGACTTGAAACTTATTTTATGATAACAAAAATTCTATCCTTTTTTCCCCAGCAAGTTATATGTATATAGAGGTTTCTTTGTTTTGGTTTATTTCGTTATTTGTTTTGATTTTGAATTTTTATTTTTTTCTTGTTATTCCTTCTTGATTTTCACATAAGTTTCAAACCTCCATATTATGATGCAAAAATAAACACATTAACATCATTATGAATTTATCATAAGCTTGAATCATTATGAGTATCTCAGGGTACAATACCCTAAGGTAGCTTGAATCAAAATATAATCAATAAGAAGCTGCTTTTGTGCAATGTGATCCTTAACAAAACAAAGGTTTAATTCAATATGTTTAGTGCGTGAATCATATTTTGGATTACTAGTTGTTGGGTATAAATTCAAATGCTATTAGTGTTAATGTGCAAGTGTACACAACAAGTAATATAATTATAAGTATTCAAGATTGTCTCCACATGGATTGATTTTATCAGACTTGCTACAGTAGTTTTAACAGTGCAGATTTTGTTCTAAATTAAAATAAAACAATTAATGAAACTAATATACTAATTAAATAAAAACACAATAAATAAAATGCAACAAAATAAATTATCACGTCAAACTCAAAGATAAAACCAATAGGAATATAAAGAGTTGGGTGAATAAACTTTATTAATGGTTTTGACTATTTTCTAATGGTTGGCTCGGTTGCTACAGCATTTACTACAGCACTGGGTAGAATCCTTATGTATCATCAGCCATCGCATGTTGGATATCTTATATCTATATACAACCTAACAGTGATCAGTTGTTATGCCAACATAATATATAGCATTACACGCTTAGGTTCTATTTACCATACAAGTTGAATCCCTATGTCTAGTTCATCACTAATTTTAGATTAAGCATGGTCATTTTGGGATAAGTTAAACTCAATCCAGGAAACACAATTTAAAACCAAGTATTGCTCTGATATGTTCCATTAAGATAGATCATTTTGTGGCTATCTCATAATTTGTATCATTAAATGGGTGATCAACTAAAATAATAAATAAAAATAAATGCTATCAAAACAAAATATTACAGCAAACATGCAGCAACTCATATTTTCAGTCAATAAACCATTAAAATTGTTTATCACTCAACCACAAAAATTTAGTTCATGATTTGCAAAAGAAAACTAAAGAACAAAGTTTCAGCAATGAAACACATTCTCATGAATAAATAGAAAACACGAAAATAAGAGAAGAATAAGAATGATTGAGCTCCCAATTGATCTATGCAATTTTTCCTCATGTGCATCCCTTAATCTCTCTCTTGAATCTTGTTTTTCTTTTGTTTCTTTGTGTTTTTCTTCTTGGGTGACAGCTCTCCCTATTCCTTATGATGTGTGCTTCTTTTATAACTGAAAATTAGAGTAAACGGAAGCCTAGGACGTGCATAAGTCAGATTAGGAAACTGCAGATCTCAATTCTGCAAGTATCCTGCGCGGAATTTTCTCTGTCGTTGTTCCAGGATTGCTACAGCAACGGCTACAGTAACTACACTGTTCCAGATTTATTTCAATTCTTTTGTAGCCAAGTTCTTTTCCATCTTTTGCAAGCATATTGCATTAGCATTCTTTCCTTAAAATTTGAACTTCCGGACATCTATAATTATGCATATGATTTAAGCACACAAATTATTCTAAAACAATGCAATTTATAAAAAATAAACTAAAATAGTTATTCATGCAAAATAAAACTAAAATGCAATAAAAATGTCATTTACTCTCAAAGTATTATTGATTTAAGTCTAAAAGTGTCATGATAACTCTTATTTCATAGAGTTATCACTAGCCAAAGTCTCAACACTCTGATTATCTCAATATAGAACTGAAACTTAAGTAAGAGAGATCTTAAGCTCTTTTAATAGATAATAACCCATCGAATCTTTGAGATAGTTAAGGCTGAAGCATGACATTCATATTAAGTTGAAGATCTTGATGCAATGTACCATTTTTTAGAGGACCAAAAAATATGATTGCTACCTAAAAGTACACAATAACCATCAATGGACCTACGATCATCAAGATCTGAATCCCACTTTTCATCAGAATATGCAGTTAAGTTTAAAGAGCCTAAATGAAAAAAAAAATTAGAGGCCAAAATTTGCAGTACATTGAAGGTATCTTAAAACTCTTTTGCAAGTATTGTTTAAATTTTATTATTGGAATGTATGGTTATTGCTATAGGTGTCAATGTACAAGTGTACACAACAAATAATATACTGATAAGTATTCAAATTGTCTTCACATAGATTAATGTTATAGGATTTACTACAGTAAACTTAACAGTGCAAATTCAATCTAAATTAAAATAAGATAATTAATGAAACTAATGAACTAACTAAATTAAATGTACAAACAACATAATGCAATAAGAAAAATCTTACTAAACATTATTGGTGAGATGATGAGTTCTTTCATTGTCCAAATACCATCCTTGATTCATAACTCCCTTTGAGGTGACCATATATGCAGCTCTAGAAGCTTAGTTCTAATTAAAAAAGTTACCTTGGACTGAAGGACTTAGAATAAAGTTCCTATTGAACTTGTCCTTACACTCAGGTGCATAATGATTATGCTTAAAGTAAATTTGATAGGTGATAATTCCTCTGCCACCTCCTCTTTCAAAGCCAAAAAGACCACTAATAAAGGCAAATTGTTAAATGTTAGTCTAAAGGACTACACATATTGTAATTTGACGAGAACAAACATGCATTTTAAATGATATGATACACATTGTATTTCACATTTTCAATAGTTTTTGAAGGAAAATATTTATGCAAGTAAATTAATTGAAATGAAGCTCAAGACACTCAACAGACAGTGGCTTGATCAAGAACAATGTTTAGCTCAACGAAGTCATTATTGCACCAAATTAAAGCTAGTATGATTTAATATATGCATGCTTTATCATTTGAGGAGCTCAAGATTTTGTTTAATAAATTATTACTTTTCATAAACTAAAAGATTTGATGTTTACAAGACAAGTATTTTGTGGATTTGAGTGTTTTTCAAAATTTGGATTAAATTAAAAAAGTTTTGAAATCAATAAGCATTATGAAAAGAATCTTTTTAAAAAGTATTATAAAGTTTTGGGCTAAATGATAATTTTTAAAAGTTTTGGGAATAACAAGTATTATTTACAAATTATGAATTTAGACCCATTTGTAAAAATGTAAAATATTTGAGGCCATAGAATAATTTGTAAAACTTTTAGACCATATTTTAAGTTTTAAAAGTGTTGGGCCCAAAAAGTAAATATTAAAAATATGGTGGCAAGACAGAGAGTTAAAGGCTAGCCACCTGAGGTAAATTTTAAATTTTCAAAGCCAAAATTTACAATGATAACTTGCATTGTACTAAGCGGTGATCCGGCTTATTAAGAGGCTAGCTGGTTACTTCTTGTTTTTGTTCATAACTGCTAGTTTTTGTGTCCAAATTCAATTTTAAGAACCATTGCAAGCAAGAGCAAGAGCATACATCATATTTTAAGCTTTCATTTCGCAAATCATCATATATAGGATCTCCATTGTGCTATCATTTGTATATCTACTCTAAAAGAGATTTATTTGTTGTAATTTTCATTTATTTATCAAATTTGTGAGAGTTTGAGTGTGAGAAACACTTGGGCTGAGAGATTGCGTGATAATCTCTTATTATAAAGGTCTATTGACTCCTTGAAAGTCAATTATAAAAACTTGAGACGTTTGGATAGTGAAATCTTCAAGTTTAATTTGCTTGGAGGCATGGATGCAGGCAGGAATTACCGAACCACATAAAAATCTTTGTATTTGCTCTCTCTTCCTTTACTTTTTTTATTTTTTGGCATTGTTAAATTTATTATTTTTTATTTCATTAAGGAAGTAGATTAAATAGTTTTGTGGTTTGCTTAATTTAAGTTTTAAAAACTCAATTCATCCGCCTCTTGGGTTGCATAACTAGTATTTCATTAAAATCACTAGCGAAGCCACCATTTTTATTATTGAAGCCACCAAAAAAGCTAGAAAATCCACCTCTGTCTTGATTATCATTCGATCCACTTCTAGAATATCTCTCTTTCTTATCCATAGCATCCTCTGTTATTGTAATTACTATTCCAGTTACAATTTCCACTCTTGTTTTCATAATTTCTATTCTAGTTGCCTTGATTATTACTATTTTAACCACCATTATTTCCAGTCTTATGATTTTTTTTCCAACCTGGGCTATGCTAGCTATATAATTCAACTTAATTTATTTATCGGCATTAGACTAAGCAGGTTTTTATCTAGCTTCATGAGTTCAACAGCATGGAATAAGCCTCATTAATGCTCACCTTAAGAACATTAGCCCCAACATAAACCACAACAAGATAATATAGTTTATCTAAACCACAAACTAAGCATGTAAATCCAAAGAACTAATTGGACTACTTGTAACAACTAATTTATCAGTCATTGATCTCAGTTTGCTAAAGTAATCGGTAATTGACATGGATCTTTTTCTTGAGATTATTCAATATCATCTTTAAATGAACTTTCATAATAATAGTTTTATATCCAAATTGTTGTTCTAAGCTAGTCTAAAGTTCACAAAATGTTTTAGAAGTCATTGCATGACTAAAGATCTCAACATTGATTGAAGACAAGAGCCAGCTCGGTAACATTTTATCTTGTTTCTTCTAAACACCATATACAGGATTTTCTTGTGCACTGGCATCAGAATTTGTGAATCACTAGTGAGAAACTGATTTGGACAAAGTCATGATCCATCAAGAAGACTTTCAAGCTCATTAGCACAAACTGAAATGTAAATGATGAAACTGATGATGAGATGTTTGTAGTTAAACTTGAGGAAGCCATGAGATTGTTTGATCTATAACTTTAATACCAAAGCAAGGTTTAATTTGTAGACTTGCATTGTTTGGTTATTAACAAAATGAAAAGAAAACTAAGATTTGAAAGAGAAAATTGACAAAGGCAAGAAATCATTTCTACAGTAGTAAATGTGATTGCAAGATCTGCTTATATGCAAATGCCCAGAACTTTCTACACACATCTAATGCATGTGCTAAGTTTAAGCAAAATAGTAACAGGTAATTTTTAAAAAACTCCCCTGAGGTTTGAGCGTGTTGCAAGTAGATGGCGAGAATTGGTTTATTTGTAAAAAATCCACTACCGTCAGTTAATTTTAACATTGACCGTTAGTTGACTGTGCAAAGATAATATTACCCTTAATAATAGTTTGTAGATGGAAATAACTAAAAAATAAAATAAAATTGTTGGCTATTTTACTATCTTTAAATTATTGATATTTTCTTAAAGTTCCTACAAAAAAGATAAAATTAAAAACTTGAAAAATCCTCTTTAAATTATTGATATTTCCTTAAAATTCCTACAAGAAAGATAAAATTAAAAACTTGAAAATAAAATAGTCATAATCTTTACCTATGATATTGTAAATCTTTGGAATTGCAAGGATAAAATTGTCAAAAAATAGGGTTTGTGCTTTTCGCACCAACAATTTTATTTTTTTTTTTAATTATGTCAGTCTACAAACTATTATTAAGGGCAATATTGTTTTTGCACAGTCAACTAACGGTAAATGTTAAAATTAACTGACGGTAATGGGTTTTTTATAAATAAATCAATTCTGGCCATCTACTTGCAACAAACCCAAACCTCAGGGAGGTTTTTAAAAATTACCCAATAGTAACTAACTAATTAACAAAATAACATAATGTGAATACTGTTACACCTATAACAACCTTGCTGATCAGCCAAGTCATCTAAGTGTTAGTAATTAACTAACATAACTAACTCTGTGAACGCCTATTCTCAACACCAAGGACTGGTTCGATAGGGAAGGTTGTAAGGCAAAGCTTGGAATGGTGAGAACAAAATCGTAAAATCATATTGTCAGCTTGTTTATGGAGAGTCACAGCCATCCATTAATCACCGTAACTTTCACCTACAAATGTTCCAACTCATCTTTAAATAAATATCCTCGAATTGCAGGCTGAGGCATGTATTTTCAATCAGAGAAAGAAAAGAATATGGCATTTACTTATGCCATAAATACAGATAAATAAGATCGAATTATTAATATATTTTTTAGGCAAATGCAACATCTAGCTGGGCAGGTATATAATTTTTATGGCGATGTGATTGTATTTGACACTACTTACACATGAACTATTATAGCATGAGTTTTGAACCTTTATGGTCAAGCAATTATATTCGCTTGTTTGTTCTGATTAAGTGATGAGACCACTTAATTAGAGTTTAAGAAAAGATGTTAGGAAATTTTAATCCCACCCAAGATCTTGCAAGTAAAAATATTAAAAAAGTAATGAGTAGAAAATAAATGATGAATAAAAAAAATTAAACAGCATAAAAATTTACGTGGAAAACTCCTATTGAGAAAAATCACAGCCACCAAAGACAATAAGAAAAAATTCACTATGTCAAAAATTATTTCACTTGGACTTAGAAAAATCCGGTCCAAGCCCACATTTTTTAAAACAACCCAGACCCTTCAAAAGCACTGCTTGGGCCAAGCCGGTCTTCAGCTGGGCCTGGGCTTTTTTCATTAATTATAAAATGTTTGAATTAAATATAATCATCCAATACATAATAAAATAATAGTCAAATACAAAAAATATTAGTAATACAATATAATAAATCACAAATACTAATTTAAAACAACATATTAATTTAATATTTTGAGCTTTTTCTTATTTAAATGTAATTTATTTTTTATTTATAAATTAAAAAGGCCAAAGCTTTTTTCTTAGGCCCTTATCTAAGTTCAATCTATCTCGGCTTTACATTTTTCATCCCATATTCAAACCCAACCAATGAGGACCGGGCTTCAAACCCGCGAGCCTAAGTCAGGACTTGGGGGTGGGCCCAGTCTTTTTTGCCAACCCCGCAATCACTATAGTATTTTTTCCTTATACCCAAAATCCCAATAACCTTTAATTTCTCAATAGACCTATCGTTTCTTTCACATTAAAAATTGTCTACTTACAGATAACTAATTATTTTATTATACAAACAAGTGAATCCAAAATCGTTATATATAGTGATTATTCTTATACGAGAAGTATTTTTTTCCTTATAATAATTGTGTTCCTCCTTGAATAAGTTAAGTCCTAAAGGGAAAATTACTTCTTTTTTAAATATGAATCCTCTTGAATAAGAAAACTACTAAATAAGAAAAGGCTAAGAAATATCCTAATTTAGGATTTACAAATCTCCATTGAAAAATGTGACATGTTTCCTAACAATCTCTGCCTTGGCAAAATTTTTTAATTAGGTGACAAAACATGATCTACCGTGTGTCTACACAATCATGTCATCTGCGCCTTCTTTACTCCACCAAAACCAGACTCACATACGGCTTATGAGAATCACTCCACTATGGGCAAAAGCTTATCTTCTATCTAGTAGCTATAAGTCTCTACATTGAGAATCATCGTACTCCACCTTATATAAAGTACACAAATTTGGCACGTGTCGATCACCTTGCGAAAAATAGCCACTCTCATGTTTGACTTCCTTGAGAGTCCTTAGCCATCAATATAAAAAATTCCACCGCACACCTCGCATAAATGCCAAACCATGCCTTGTGTGCCAATCTTTTGGACAGGTTAGCAACAACACATCCTCTTCCATGACATGTCAAAAAGATAAAGCAATCTCCATAGAGAAAAGAGACACACCAATACCTAACATTACTAGTATCTCTATCTTCTTTAAGGTGCCTTGATTGTCTACACACCTCTAGGGGATTCCACTATGGGAATAAAGTTTGCATCGCCCGTATTTTTCTTGTGTAACCAGATTGAATCAATATATCATTGACCTGAACTTGCCACAAGTTAAAATTGATTCTTCCATCAAACTTTCAACCTCAATCCTTGTAGGATTTGAAAATTTATACACAGATATTATTGCTTTGCAGAACAATCTTTAACTCTAATAGCACTTGTTAGGGAATTTTAATCCCACCCAAGATCTTGCAAGCAAAAATATCGAACAAATAATAAGCAAAAAATAGATAGAGAATAAAATCAATCACACAACATAAGAATTTACGTAGAAAACTCCTATACTGAAAAAACCATAGCCGCTAAACGCATTCCACTTTGTGAAAAATTATTACAATTACTCCAGTATTTTTTCTTTACACCCAAAACCCCAATAACACTCAATCTTTCAATAACCTATTGTTTCTCTCATACTAAAGACTATCTACTTGCAGAGAATTGATTGATGCGTTATACAAACAAGTGAATCCAACCTTTCTATATATAGTGATAATTCTTTGTAGGAGAAATATTAATTTCCTTATACTAGTTATATTCCTCCTATAATAAGTCAAATCTCAAAGGAAAATTACCTATTCCTTAAATATGAATCATTTTGAATAAGAAAACTACTAAATAAGAAATGCCTAGAAAATATCCTAATTTAGGACTTATAAATCCTCATTGAAAAATGAGACATATTTCCTAATAAAAGAGAATCGTACATTGAGTTTGGACTATCTTTAATAGTAATTTAAATCATAAATATTTCTATAATACATAATTTTATTTACATAAACAAATTATTTACCCAATTTTTAAAGTGCAAATAACCCCACCATCAAAAATTTATCCTCGTTAAAGATAAATTTGTAACCGGGGAAACAAAAGTGGTGCTAGTGGCACTCCTTAATAATTCTCTCGTAATCCCTTCCCTAAAATATGTCATGTTCAATATTTTCAAGTGTGAGGGCAGCGGTTCAAGCTCCTACAAAAGCATTGTGAGGGCTAAATATTTATAAAAACTCTTCTCCCTTCTGAAATACAAGTGGAGCAGGGGCATCCCTCATTTGTGAGGGTTATTTCATTTGAGCATGTACTTCATAGAATTTAATGTAATAATGTCGGTCTCAGTAATGTATATCTGATTGTAAATATCAGTGTAATATCTACTATAATAGCAGTTGTAAATATCTGTGTAATGCAGTAATTTAGTGTGTAACCAGTATTAAAAAAAAATAAAGCTAACTATTTCTTTTATAACACCACCATCAATTCCATTAATACCCTTGTTCACTGAAAAGGAAAAAATAAGTAATGAAAGAATGGGCTGTATAATCTCTTTTGAAGCCTTGAATTTACGTAACAAAATAGGTGGGGTTTGATAAAGAAAAAAAATAGGTGGGGTTTGATAAAGAAAAAGAGGACAATTTAATAAATTTGAGTAAAATACTCCACTTTAATATACAGAGAACTAGTATTTTCTAATTTATAGAGGAGCAGAGAAATTTCAGCAAAATATAGAACCTCGATCCATCAAGAAATAGAAGTGATAAAAATCTATATTATGAGGAAATTTCTTCTGTAGATAAATCTCTTATTTTAGAATGGTTGAAGTATAAAATTTTGTGGTTGTTTCAATTCAATTACATGCATCAATCAAGTATCAAAAATAGAAAGAAGCAGAAATAATAGAAGACGTGCAGATTTTCAGAAAGCTAATAAAGAGAAGTTTTAAAAATGAATTGTGCAGGTCGCAGGGTTTCATTAGTTTCTCTATTGGTCTTGTAATGTAATTTTAGATATGGTTAAAATCAAACTATAACGGGGTTCTAATAGGATTATTGTTGTCTTGATGGGTGTCAATTATGCTACTCCTTAAGTTTTTAATAAATAGGTTGGTGTATTATGGCCGGCTTGCTGTGTTCGGCTGGCCCTTCTTTTTGCACATTGAGCTCGAGGAATCAAGCACAAGTATGATTCAATCAAAATCATTAACCCATCCAACTTCTTGATCTCCTTTTATTTAATTTTTAATAATTGTGTTCGATTAATTTCATATATATATATATATATATATATATATATATATATATATATATATATATATATATATACATATATAGCAATTCTCAAGTGTACATGCTCAAAGGATAAAAGCTCGTTTAATCCCTATATTATGAGGTTAGTGCTCATTTAGTTTATATATTTTTAAAAATACATCAAAAGATCTTTATATTTTTAAAAATACTTCAAAAGATCTTTATTGTTAAACTATTGATACCGTTGTCGTTACTTTTTGTTCATTTTAACTTGTTTTTACTATATTACTCCTTTACAATAATTTTTTTATATTAATAAAAAAATTAAATTACCAATTTAACCCAAACAAATAAAATGGAAACAAAAAGAATTAATATCAATTTTTGTGAAATACTATATTGAGGAGTTAATATTTTTTTTTTATCAGTGTCCAAAAATTAGTAATTTAATTTTTTTTATAGAATGTTAATTTTTTTGGACATAGATAAGCTTCCAAAAAAATTAATATACATTGTTTTTGTGTTTATTTAATTTTTTGGGTTAAATTCTTAACTTAATTTTTTTTATTAATGTCCAAAAAAAGAAACATTATTGTAAGAAGATAATATTATAAAAGTAAATCAAAATTAACAAAAAGTAACCGCAAGGGTCAAATAACATTTATTTATTTATCTATTTATTATAAGGAGGAACGACTTGGTGAACGAAATTACACAATTATTTAGCAGATCTAGTACACAACCGCACACACCTAAACAGAATCCTTATTATGAGTAATGCTACATCACATAGTTAAGGAATGGGGTCAATAAGTAATGAGAATAGACAATCCTTAGTATTTTCTTGAACAACGTATCCATCCCCAAATTGGTACATGCATTGCGTCATCCTCCCCAAATTCAGCACAATCCCAGTAAATTTTTCGGACAAGTAATTTGGGTTTTCAAATCGATCCCTATTCATTCCGTTACTTTTTAGGGAAATGTAAATTGGATGGAGCAGCGCAACGTTTAGGGAAATGACACTAAAACCCACAGAGTTTTATCAAAATGCGCCCCCCTAATCCTTCGGAATTGTAACATCGAACTTCATTACTGTTTTAACTTTTGAGCTTTTTTAGATGACGATAAGATTAAGAACCGTATGTTAATCATGGTGAGCATTTAACTTTTAAACAAGTTGCCGTGTTTTATATTAACAAGCGGCACAATTTGGTTGATATTAATGGGAATTTGACTTTTGATTATTTTCTATTTTCAACCACTGAAATGACGATACATAAAGGGTAATTAAGTTTTAATAACAACGACAACGGTAAACTTAAGAGACAAAATATTATATTAGACTCCAATTTTTTAGCATAAAATGAGAATGTCCATTTTGTGATGGCATCATGTACTCGTTTTGCTAAGATTTCGCGTAGTTACCACTCGATATCATGAGCTGCAATAATGGAAAGTGATTTCGTAGAATTTGAGTTCTAAGTAATTCAAATTTTGGCATTTGTGTAAGCTGAATAGTGCTAATTGTAATAAGTTTCATAATAAAAAGCAAAAAAATAAAGCCCAATTAGGAATTATTAGGATCAAAACATACAATCCTCCGAATACACTCATTCAGATTTCCCAAACATGCACAACCCTTCATTGACGATAGTAAATCCTCCATCTACGACCAAATTATGCCCACTCACACACTTGGACTCATCACTCCCCAAATAAAGAGCAGCTTCAGCTACATCCTCAGGCTTAAGAACAGCCCCACTGAGATTTGAATAAATGCCACTCATACCATCATCGTCAAGCTTCAAAAAACCCTTAGCCATTGGACTTGAGACCGCATAAGGTGACACACAATTCACCCTAATGCCAAATCGTCCAAGCTCCACGGCAGTATTCTTCATCAGCCCCACAACGCCATGCTTTGAACTTGTGTATGCATGCGATGTAACGCCACCAATGACTCCGCAAACGCTTGCAGTTGAAATTATGCTGCCGCGTCCGGCGGGTTTCATCACCCTAGCAGCATGTTTCGTCCCCAAAAAAGCGCCAACGAGGTTAACGGAAAGTATGCGCTCAAATTCAGCCTGATCGTTATCGAGTATGTTAGGTTTGGCTTCATCCACAATTCCCGCGTTATTGAACATAATGTCTAGCTTTCCGTACTGAGAGACGGCCGTGTTAACTGCGTTTTCGATATCTTTCTCTTTGGTTACATCACAATGGACATAGGAGCAGCCGTTGGCTGATGATGATGAAGAGCTTATGTCCTCGCATACAGACTCGCCCAAGTCATCTTTGATATCTGCAATGAGTACTTTAGCTCCATGTTTTGAGAAGAGCCTTGCAGTGCATTCCCCGATGCTTCCTGCTCCTCCGGTGATAAGTGCGACTTTGCCTTGTAGCCTAGGCGACATCGAATTAGCTTGTAGCATCTAATCAATCTAGCTTGTTGAGAATTGAGACTCGGAATTATAATTGAACGAAAGCTTAAGCTTATTTGACAAAAAGCCAGGCAAATAATATTTGGAATTGGTAAGAGATTTAAGCAAATTAAACTAACCTTCTTGCTGCAGCTGATACAATTGAAGCACTGCCCATTATTACAGCACGTAAGGCAACCAAAAATGAAGCTCAATTATAATGTCTTGCGGAAACAAAAGGGTGTTATTACCTAGCAAGTTTTATCTTATCCATCGAAGCAGTACAACATTTGTCAACATCCACACCACTCCTTATGGATCGCGTCACTTTGTTTCAAGTGCCTATCAATTTTTGCTTCCTTTTTTTTTTTAATCAAATTCTTGCCTCGCGTTTTAGACATTAACATGATTGGTTGAAAGGCACGCCTAAATTATGAATCTCGTAATTTTATGTGGTTGAGATGAATTGTGTAAATTATATTGAATGTAACTTAGCACTTGCCTAAAATTTAACACCTATCTCATAGCATATTTTATTTGGTGATACACATAATTGGAATATGAATTGTATACCCCGATTATATAAATACTAACCAGGAGATTGGACGCAATTGATCCAAACCCTAAATATAATATTATTGTTGCAGATAGATAATTATCTGGTAACGACCAAGAAAACACTAAGTAGTTTAATCTTAAATTTCATTTTCGTGGTGGAAAAATGGAAATTAATTTCACTTTGAAGAATGGTGAACTTGCCGTTTAGTCAGGTAGTTACATGTAGCTTAAATATGTAGAGCAGCAGAGAACTGGAACGCTGATGATCGGAAAATATTGCTCTTTCGCTTTGGCTGCTGCAATGCATACTCAAATATCAGCAGCAAATGCTATATGCAATATGACTACCATTCTCGCTCGGTTTTGGTATCAAGTTGTGAGATCATAGAGTGGACAAATGTGAGCTCAAAACTCGTAGACGAAACCCATATCCGCGAGTTAATACTTCAAATTTCAAATTATAATAATACCATGTAGATTTAATAATTTACATCAGTGCCAGAGATTCTTGTTTAAAGCAGCACGTGTGAGGTTTTTAATTGGCCAAAAACCTCCAAGTAGAAAAATAAATAGAGCCAGTAAAGTCAGGAGACCAAAGCCTACAGATACAAGCCGATGATGGACAGTCATACCCGCGAATTTAGACAGCAGACATTGCGGACGCTTCGATTCTTGACGTTTTGATTTCTCTGAAGAGAGCTCGCGGAAACGACAAAGCCCCAGTTTTTGTTTCCTCAATTTGATTCGACGACTCGCCGTCCCTTGGAAAGGACCTGCTTGAAACGAAAATGTTTCCCCTTGCTGTTGAGAGTTCCTACCAGTTTCCTGTTGACTAGCAAGCGCAGGTGGGAGCGGCAGCATGGCAGACAGTGAATCGAGATTGATTATATCATCCTTCAGTATATCAGCATAGAAGTCTTCTTCACCTGGACAATCCTGTAAATTAGGCAAAATGCATAGAATCATGAATAAGGAAATCTTAAATATCATGTTGAAGTCAGAGATCTGACCATTATGTTCAAGTTGAATTTGTAATTTCCATTTGGGGATGCCGTCTTCCTTGATTATTTAAATTTGAATCCCAAGCAACTAGAAAATCTTATAAGAGCATGAAGCATGCAAAGTGACTTTATCTGGACAATGATGGATATCATAACAAACAATATGTAAAACGCGAATCTTGATCTATAGCAAGGAGTTCAGGTTGGCTGTCTTGTATCAAACAATTGCATAGAACTACGAATTCATGTAAACTAACCTTCTGATGGCTGGAAGATTCTGTCGGATTAACATCATCCAACAATTTCTCCTCGGCTTCAGATGCTGAATCAGTTTGCTCTATCGAGTAAGAATCATGACTGCTACTACACTTCTTTGAACTGCATTCAACAGCCTTGTCCCCTTCAGACATGCCTGTCTGATCAGTACCTCCTTCCGATACCGCACAGTTACTGTTATGCACTCTTCTATGTTGAGAAGCTCGGGTTGAAGTTTTATTCAGACGAAACTCACTGTTCTTTCTCAGACGGCAAACTACCAAAGAATCCTGTAAATTTAAAACGGCAGAATGCAGCAAAAAAGTTTGTTAACTCTTCCAGAAGAAGATAGCATATTTATGCTACAGACAACATTTTATAATCAACTCATGGTGGTCCAGTGAAATGCACCCATATATAATCATTTCCCATCTAGCACAGCTATCAGCAAGTAATGACTAAATCATGTGCCAGATTAATACATATACATAACTGATATTTTCAAAGGTAAGTGCCACAAAAGGAAGAGAATTTATACAACCAGCCTTTTCAAAACCATGGCACTATATGCTGCCTAAGTATTGAAAATAAGAAGCTGGCAGAATCATGGGACTCCCCAACCCAATTTAAAATTCAAGGACCCACAGTGGGATGGTGTGGGGGGGAGGGGGGGAGAATTCCGGCATCGCTAGTTCTAAGTCTATGAGGTCTAGGATCCATCTACACTCGCTCTCCAGATGAATAGAAATATTATCACTTCCCTCCACCATCAAAAAGTTGCATGCAGGTATGCATGCACACACAGACATAGTTGTCAGATAATAGTAATTTTTTCTCACAACAACCATTAAAAAGGTTGCATGCAAAACCATACATATGCAAAATAAGATTTGGGCTCTTCCGTCTGTTTAATCACTACATGAGGTTCCCAATTTGTGACACCAAATCCTCTGCAAATTCAGTCTTACATATGTTGCTTGGTTAAAATTGCATTAGAAATCATGTTGATTGCAAGCTACTCAAAATTTGAAAAGAATCTGATGAGAATTGTATTTCTGCTCTGATTTTAACATTTGGCAGCTGATAGATTAGAAATAGCCATGACTATGAGACACTGTTCTGATTGAATTTTTCATTCAATAAACCAGATCTTTGTCACAAATTGCATAGCAACCACAACCTTGATGGAGAAAGAATCAGTATATGCAGCATCCTGAAACATGTGAGACATCAGAAAATCTTGGCATCCATTTTTTTTTTTTTTTGGTTGAATTTTAAGTTCAAAGGGATTATATAGAAAATAATAACTATAACTTAAAATTTGAATTAACTCGAGATTACGTAAGAGAGTTCACTGTTGACTTCTTGGGAATAAAAAAAATACATCAAGGAAAGAAAGCAATCATATATAATATCCTACATAAAAGATCTGCATACGAGAGAATTTCATCCATGCGTGCTTCGGAAAAATTTAGCAGTATATTTACAGCAATGTTTGGTCAACCAAATTGGAGGAAGCAGGAACTAACCATATTTGGGTACTAGTGGTTCAAGTTAGAAATTCCATTTACATGGCAAGAGTGAGACTATGACTTAATTGCAAGACTGTATGACCTTTTAGGACCAAACAGTTGAGGAGAGGTAAGAGAATGTGAGGGCATAACTGATCAGTCCTAATAGCACACAACAACAGTCAGAATGACAACTTACAATAAATGGCTAGCAGAATAACTAATGCTTATAGTGAAAATAACTGAAATCACCTGGGATCCCCCCTGCATGCAATACTCGTGCATAATCCATTCTGTCCTTTCTCCTTTTGGCGCACGACCAATGTGGAACACGAGAGTCCTCTTTGTACCAATCACATTCCTACCTGACTTTACATTACGTTCTTTGCCAGTGGCTTTCCAGTAACCAAGTTCAGTTGCCCTCCTACTTTGTGAGCCATTTGGGTATTTTCTCCCACGAGCGCAGAAGAAAAACCATTCATTGTCAGATTGGATGACAGATTTTGCTGGTTAAAAATGATCCACCAACAGTTAACAAAAGAAACCACCAAATCTAAATGCATAATGATATATATAACACCACAGAGAAAACAGAAGAGAAAAACAATAACAACAAAGCACAACGTGTTTCAGCATTTCAAGCACAAATGAATGGTGACCATAGATACTTAAAAGGTTCAAACTTTCCTTTGTCTGTCCATTCACAACAAAATATGTAAACAAATCTCTTCTATTTTTCCTAAAACAAAAATATAATAATAACTTAGAGGAGTATTATTAAAAAGTACATATGAATTCCAAAAAAAATTATCCAAATGCAAAAGCTCCACACCTCCTGCTAGTCACAAATACCCTTGTACTAACTGAGTTGGTAGCTTAGGTGAGCCCTGTGCGCGGTGATACTTTTATCCAATTGAATATTGATCCATTCAACCAACTCCGTTTGTAAACAATTTGTTTATTAAAATATTTACTTTGACGATTTGATACTACAACTAAAAATTTTGACTTAAAACTGCTGCATAATTCCACCCGTAAGTTTTCTAACCATTTATTAATCGTAATCAACCGGCTGAGAGTCATGCTGATCAAAGATAGTATTGGGCGGGAATATTTACCTTAAATTGAGACACAAATTCCATCCAATTATTTTAGTCAATCCAACAGCCGAAATGCAAAATAGAAAATGTGGATTAGATGTTGCCAACTCATGAACCCTTACTGCTTTGTCGAATTAGCATGCTCAAAATTTGCCTCGATACTTATTTTATATTGTAAGCTTTCTAAACCGTTAGATTAATTTTATAAAAAAAAAATGGACGGTTCAGGGTTCGCATCCATGAACTTCTGTCACTTTCACGAGAAGATATGACAGATTTAAAATTTAAAAAAAAAATATATATATATATATGTATATAAAAGCTAGAAGCATAAGATTAAAAAAAATTGAAAAAAGGAAAAAGCGAGCGAACCTGGCAAGTCCCAAGGCTCATATCTACAAATCTCAATCTCAGAAATGACCTCAACGCACTTCTCGGAGCCTTCCATCTTCTTCTTCAAGTAAAAAGATATCAATTCCACGTCAGTCGGCGAAAACCTAAATCCCGGAAACATCGACGACGCCTCTATCGACATCTGCGTCTCTCTTGATACCCCCGCCATCTTCTTCTTGTTCTTCTTCTTCTTCTTCTTCAACTGATTTTATTTTTGTTTTTCTGTTTTGCTTTTGTTTCTCGTTGTTTGTCTTCCTTTTTTTTCCAAAAAAAAAAAAAAAAAGAGTTCCTTTCGGTTGCTTTCGGTTCGGTGTTTTCTTTTTTAACTTTTCTTGTCGAGTTTATCGGGTAAAAGTAAACGAACGAAAGAAAGAAAGAATTTGGAGTTTGATTTAGCTTCTCAGTGCTTCAATTCAATGGCAACAACGACGGTTATGCTTTCCTTTGCTTTGATTTTGCTTGCTGCTTCTTTTTCTCCTCTATTTGCGTACGTGTCGAGGCGGTCTATGTGCACTTGGCATGGGACACAGCGACGTGATAGGGCCAGACCAACCGCCAGTATAATGTATTCAGACAGCTTATGTGGATTGCGTATTCGATTGCCACTTGGGTCCCTCTTTTTTTTATGATTTATCCGGTAGTAATAAGTATTGGATCCCCTATCTTACATGTACTGTTTATGTGATGTTTAACGTACATATAAGATAAGAATTGCCATAAATATTTATTTAAAGTTATGGCTACGATAGCGCTGATCTAAGGTGGATTTAAGGTGGAGTACGAATTTCATATACACATAAAATAATAAATAATAAAAATTTATTATAATTTTAATAGTATGATTATGAATAGGTGTTCTACCTAGAGTGGATTCCAAGTTCCAACATAACCAAACTTCTTACTTAATTTCATAACTCTTTATTAAAATTTTTTTTTACTTTTTTTAATACAACTTTTAAAATTTAAATAAGTTATTTTATTTTTACTAGTAAGAGTTTAAATTTTAAACTTTTAGAAGTATTGATCGAAAGGTTTTTTAAATGTTAAAATATTTTCTACTTATTTAATAATCTTATTTTATTTTTTTATAACATAACTTAAAAAAATTATCTATTAAAGTAATTTTATAATTTTTAATAAAAGTTCATATTAACAACCAAATAATTAAATTTTAACAAAAACTCCCATTAACATCCTTCCATTTTAATAAATGCTGACAAAGAGACATTTTTAAACTGCCTTTTTCCTTCTTTTCTTTTTTTCAGCATACCCCGTTACAAATTTTGAAATTTGTACTCTTTTACGTATATACCCAAGAAATAGGGGAAAGTGAAAAAAAAAACAACAAAAAACATCTAGTGTATCATCACTAAACCATCTCTCTTTCAATATTTCACTTAAACTTTAAAAAGACAAAATCTAATAAACATAAATTCATAAAAGAAAAACAAAATGTATAAATAGGAGTGGGTAGAATCAAATTGGTCAAAAAAAAAAGTCTCGATCATTTTCATTTTTTTCAGTTTTGGTTCAATTCTCACTCACAAAAAAAAAATGATAAACACAAACAAAAAATTGAACCAAAAATTCGATTTGGTTTTTGTTTGAAAAATTAAAAATCGATACCGAAACCGAAAAGAATTGATAATATTATTTTATAATAAATAATACCATGTGGCTAGATATAGGAGAATATTACATATATATTTATGTCTTAAAATTATAAAATTATGTAAGAAAATTAAAAATATATATTTGAAAAACTAATATGCTGAATCAAATCGATACCCAGTCCTACTTATAAATACATACTCCTCTATTAGATGTGGTGATTTAAACTCTTTTTTGTGTTGTTTTTTCCCTCTTATTTTTAGTGACTTAAAAAAATTCAAAAACAACACAAAAAAGAATTTAAATCACCACATCTCTTATTTTTAGTGACTTAAAAGAATTAAAAAATATGTCGAGTGAGTTGACTATAAAGTTGAATATGAAGTCGTGTGAGTTGAGTCTAAGGTTGAGAAAGTCGAGTAAGTTAAATGTGAGATTGAAAAAGTCGAGTACAAATTCAAGTGCGAAGTCAAGAGAGTTGAGAAAATTAATATAAAGTCAATTAATTTTATGTGATTAATTGGTATTTTTAGTATTTTCTTAATATTTTTATAGATATATGTGTAAAATTAAAAAATGAACTAAGAGGGTGTTTATTTTTTAATTTAATGACTTTAAGTGACTTAACTCAATTAATTAAGTTTATTAGAGATGTTTGTTTTTATAACTTAACCATACTTTTAGATAATTTTGACTTAATTAAAATAAGCCAATTTTTTTGGATTTTTACTGAATCGAAAAATCTAAATAAGTGAATTAATTTCTAATATAAAAAAAAATATCTCCACTTTATAATTTATTTTTCATCCCTATCACAAAACTATCCATGCATGTTTAGTCACTAATGATCTAATCTTATGTTATCTATTATTATTGAGAATTTTTGATAAAATTTGAAACCTATAGTATTTTATATATTATAATTCTAAAATCATGATGTTTTATTATGGTATTTATATTCTTTGAAATATAAATATTATCTATTTAAAATTTAAAATTAATAAAGATACAAATATAAAAATAAATATTTTTATTTTTTAAATTACTAAAATAAATAACTTAATAATTATTTTTTAAGATCTAAATAAAAAATATATATATATATATTATTTAAATTCAAATATTCAAATTTATTCATTCCAATAAAAAAAAAAAAATTGTCACCTTACCTCGAAAGGTACTTCTGCAATGTTTGGTGTGAATGGGACGTACCTGCTTCAATTCCCTCGTTTACAATTGCCGTCCTGTCAGCATTGAGTTCAGTGTTCACATATCATTTTTCTCTAATTATTTGTATTTTTTACGAATAAAATATTCATACATGCATGATAAATTTATAATTATTAAAAAAAAAAAAAAAACAGAAAAGTCCAGAAGCCTGGCGGCTGCGAGTCTAAAACGATGACGGCTATTTGTATGAATGATGACCCCATGAGCAAAAAATCTCAAACTGAGAAAGAAAAAACAAAACAACAGAAATGGCGATAGTAGCATCAGACGCACCACTCTTTGCCGAAGTGGACATGGGTGCGGACTCATCTGCACCCACGGTTCGCGCCACCGTCGTCCAGGCCTCCACCATTTTCTACGATACGCCCACCACTTTGGGTATTGGCCAGCCCACCATTCAATTCAAATAATTTTTATTTTTTAAAAAAAATTGAAAAAATAAGAAAATGTTGATTGTATTGTGATTATTATTTATAACAGGTAAGGCGGAGAGATTGCTAGCTGAAGCGGCGGGGTATGGGTCCCAGCTAGTTGTGTTTCCAGAAGCATTCATCGGTGGATATCCGCGTGGTGCAAATTTTGGCGTGACAATTGGCAATCGAACGGCTAAGGGTAAAGAGGAGTTTCGCAAGTATCACGCTTCAGCCATTGATGTTCCTGGTTAGTTTATTTTATTCATCGTCTGCTTCGTGGTGTTTAGCTGAAGCACTTTCTCATGTCATGAAAGTAATTGCAGTGCCTCTTTTTTTTTTTTTTTTTTTTAAAGGAGATTGGTGCTTTCTTAAGAAGTATTTATGGAATCGAAATTTCTTTTTAGGCTCCATCTGCTATTGTGATTTTGTGGATTAATGTGAATCAAAAGCTATAGGGATTAAATAAAACTTGATAGTGTTTAGTAAATATTACTTACAAAAGTTTATATTTTTTACAAAAATAATAAGGGTAATATAGGATCTTCCTCGGACAAATGTCGAGTAAAATCATCTTAACTTTCAGATCACAAACTACATTAGTAAGTGTTTGCCAAATATTTTGCAGCTGGAGCTTGTAGACGTCAACTCCAAGCAGAGCCTATTGTACTTTTTCTTTTGGGGGCCCCGGGGGAGGGGGGGGAGGGAAAAAAATCAAATTGCAATTGATATTCATTCTTATTTTATATAGTTTCCCTGAACTAGAGATGAGTGCCTTTGGGATATAGGAAGCATTTTTAGGTTGATAAGTACTTTTGACAAAGCACTGTATAAATTGGTAGATTGTGTTTTATCTACTTTGTTACCCTAGTCACTAGTGGATCTATGGATATAAACTATGGTTTTTGATCTTTCTACTCGCATTATGCTTGACCTCCTTATATTTGTTGATTGCAGGTCCTGAAGTTGAGCGACTGGCCGCTATGGCTGGGAAATATAAGGTTTATTTGGTAATGGGTGTGATAGAGAGAGATGGGTATACACTGTACTGCACTGTTTTGTTTTTTGATTCTCAGGGTCATTTCCTTGGGAAGCACCGAAAAATCATGCCAACAGCATTGGAGCGTATAATTTGGGGATTTGGAGATGGATCCACAATTCCTGTTTTCGAAACGCCAATTGGAAAAATTGGTGCTGCCATTTGCTGGGAAAATAGAATGCCACTTCTTAGGACAGCCATGTATGCTAAAGGTTAGAAATTCAATTACACATGCATTCTAATTTACCTTCACAATAATACTGGGTTTTTTCTCCAAATTGCTTGATTCATGGATTTTTTTTTTTCTTTGGATTCTTTGGATAATTGCATGCACTTGAGTATTGATTTTATAAAGCAGTGAATTCAGTTGAAAGTTTTAAGCAATGGTGTACCCTGGATTCTGGTAGTAAAGTCTTCCCAATCTTGAATATTGTTTGATGCTGCTGATACGATGTCCCAGCTCTTCGGATTTGTATCTAAAAGTTGAAGAATAGCTCCTGCTTCTTAATACCATTTAGATCAATTATTAATGCTGTTATTGACATGATAATATTGTTGCTTTCTTGAATTGTATTGTTTCTTTGTGGTTTGTGCAATCAACTATTGATACGTTACCTTTGCTTATAAAACTCTGTTTTTTTCCAGGGATTGAAATATATTGTGCTCCTACAGCTGATTCCAGGGAAGTTTGGCAAGCGTCAATGACCCATATTGCCCTTGAGGGTGGATGTTTTGTTTTGTCAGCCAACCAATTCTGTCGAAGGAAAGATTACCCACCTCCTCCGGAATATGAATTTTCTGGCACAGAACAGGACCTTACACCAGATTCCATTGTCTGTGCTGGAGGCAGTGTTATCATATCACCATCTGGGTCTGTTCTGGCCGGACCAAATTATGATGGAGAGGCTCTTATCTCAGCAGATCTAGGTAAATCGCTGCTTTCAGTTTATGGTCACCTAAATCTAAATTTTCTTTGGAACCTTTGCCAAGCCTTGGTTGTTTCATTCCATGTTGTTGTTTGTAGAGAATTAACGAAACCAAATATGTTTTTGAATATCACGTTTGTATTTAAGTTGCCAACTAGATTAGAGGAAAACCAGAAATTATAGACTGAACAAGGTTACTTGGAGTTGAAAGACCCTCAAAGGTGTCTGCAAATTTGAAAGTTATCCTGTCAGTGGTGCCTTTATAATCTGAAAACTATTCACAAAGTCACATTGTCGTGTTTTTTAAGTCATAGCAATTAGTATGAGTTAACTGAGCCAATTATAAGACTATTCTATCTATAAAAATGTTTTTGTGGAACACCCGTGTGGTATGTTGGTATGAAATTTTAGAAACATTTCTTGTGTAATCTTCAATGAATCTTCTTATTTGAACAAAGGTAAATTGTCATTTTACAGATATCTTACAAGTGTTTCAACAGATTGTGTGGCTTCCGGTGACCAACAGGAAGACAGATACTACTATGAACGTGCAGTTGGAAATCATTCCTTCTGTTAGGTTTCTGGTGCAAGCAAATTGAATTTTAGAAAATCTATCCTCTGTCTTAGGCAGATTAGTGGCAGTAGCCAATGTTCTGGCAGACAAAACCTAGAACATTTTGACTAGGCCATTATTGTAGGATTTTAAAAATTATGGACAGAGTTTTGATTTTGCGACTAAAATGCAGTAGGGTGTAATAGGTTGAACATATTTGCTCACTTAATATTGTGTGTGCAATAGATCTAGTTAAGAATATTATACCTGGTTTGATCCTAAGTAGTATCTTCCTCTGAAGAAAGGCAAAATATTTTTTTTTTCTTTTTTCATTTTGAATCCTCCAGAAAACATAATCTGGTCCGATCCAAGCATACTATGCTTGGACAACCTTTGTTCTGTTTCTATTTTGAGATCTTTTATCATTCAGTCACGCGTCTGTTCTGTTTTTAGAGCAGAATTCTGTTTCTGACCATTATCAATGTTGGCCAGATCTTGGAGAAATAGCTCGGGCAAAGTTTGATTTTGATGTGGTGGGCCATTATTCAAGACCTGAGGTCCTTAGCTTGGTTGTGAGGGATCATCCTGCAACCCCAGTTACTTTCACCTCAGCATCTGCAAAAACAGAAGGTTCTCACAAGTAGTTAATTCCAGCTAGTGCTGAGTTATCATGCAAATTCTTTGGCCCTCTAATAATCAGGCAGACCCTTGTTACGATGACCATCTACATTGACAAGGTCAGCTGTGTAATTACTGTTTTATCGACTTCATACTGACTTCTCTGCATAATTTCTCCTTTATCATGCCCTTACTGACAATTCTCTCAACGCCTGAAACTTCAGTATCTTTTTTCTTCTTTAGCAAATGTAAATTGGTGTTGACGGTTGGCTGCAAATTGTTGCTATCTTGCTTTGCTGTAATTTCTGTGGTTAATGTATAAATTAAAAATCCTTATTTAACTCTTAATAAATTTACCTTGGATTTTTGCCGCATGTCAATCTTTTTGAATTGTTTGCGGGAATTTTACTTGGACTGGCTGCAGTTAAAGAGTTATAAATTCTCTTTTGGCGTTGATGACTGTTTGATGCTTTGACTTTACACCACTTGGTTTTCGGGCAAATTTCAATGTGGGCTATATGGTATTAGATTAGTTTTGGAAATAAATATCTCTAGCTGGCATACAAAATTCACCTAACTTTGGGGAAAACTCTACATGAAATGGATGCTGCTCGGGGCTTTAATGCCTTTCGAATTCCATAAGTGGAGGGAGATGGAGGATATGTACAAAATACAGAAGAATTCACCATAACCCCATTATGTCAACATTTGCAAATAGCGCTTTTAGGCTTTGTTGTCTGGTGGTTGTGCTGTCAAAGATAAGTTGCTCAAATGTTTTGCTAAATACTGGCACTTGTGATTCTTGTTTGAAAGCTTATGAACTATTGCTTAGTTTACTAAATTAGAAATATTCAACATAACTTTGAAATAAAATATATTGAACTTTGAAAGTCATTTTACCGAATACCTATGACTTTGCACTTGACAACTAGAGTTTTAATTTTAGAGTAGTAGTGGCTTTGAAGCCATAGTATCAACATCAATCAGAGCCATTGTTAGTTTAGAGTTTCCGAGATACAGAGGAACGTAAACCTCTTTGCTTTCTTATCCATGCGTAGCTCTATGAGAAGGATATTCAAAATTTTCAATTGAGCTCCATTATTAGGAATTCAGGCTGCGGTCTTTAGCATGTAACGTCGTATCTGTAGAGTCTGCTAATGATATTTGGAATTATTGAGTGGGATAATTTTTCTTATCAATTAATATTGAATGTTATTGATACAATGTTGTAATATACGAGTGTAATATTTTATGTAAAGATTATTGAGAGTTAGTAAGCAACCGGTAGATTGTAATGGTTGCGCATTCAACAAACAAATTCAAAAAATTTAAACTTTGGCAACCCCATAGGCTATTGTACAATAGCGTCCCCTAATAAAAAAAATATCTTGGACCTAGTAATGCTGACAGATTAAGAAGTTAGGCAGATGAATTTGGAATCATATATTTGATTGTGATTAAACACGTTGAAGCAGCCCTTTGTAAATGTGCAATTCAGAATAAAGTCACATGCTTGACGGCGCCTTCAATTATACACAAGATCCACGTTAGGCCGATGCCTTTGGCTCTTAAATCAATTATAAAGAACTTTTCAACATTTGGTTGCAAATTTTATGCTGGCTCCATGTTAGGATCGACCTGGCTGTTCTTTTGGCAGATGCAATTATTTCTATGTTTGTCTAATCTTTCTTGACAAACTTATGCGCTGCTTTCAGTGGATGGATTAGGTCGGTAGACCTGGCGAACGCTTGATACAGATTCTAGAGTGGCCAAGAGTGATCATAAAATAAGATATCTCGACAGTAGCGATGGAGTCAGAAATTTAGTATTTAGTTTATGGGGCCAATTTAAGAAAGAAATTAATATAAGAGATTGTAATTTCAACTCATAGGTATTTCAATTAAGTTCATAGGAGCATAGGCTAAAATTCCTCTAATAGTCCAATTAAATTCACTGGGCAGAGACTTAAAATAATGAATGTAATTTAAGGATATTTTTAATCAAACGGGGCAGTCACCCCCAGCGCCACTTGCTCACTACTAGCTCTTATCCTTATCAGCAACCCACCACTTGGTCTGGTTGTTGTCACCTCTTCACCTTATATTCGGCTTATATTCGGAGAAGTTACAGTGATAATTTTGCTTTAGATGATTCCGACATTACTAGAAAAATGAGTCTTTCAACAAAAATGGTATATAGAATAGAATTTAGTTGAACTTAAAAAGCTAAACTTGTATTCCGTCGGAAAGTGGAGCAAACCTTTTACAATTTTATACAGTGTAACAAAATATTTCAGGCAAAATTCTGTTTCGCTGAAGTAAAGAATGCTACTAAAAAACATATAGGGGGGCAACACATGCTGCAAAACTCAAGTACTCATAACAGGCTTCGGACCAATAAGCTTTACCAGATCCTTACAGCCTTGTGTGATCTTCTATTTACAACTCTGCTTTTCTGGAATTTATAGATTAATCAACACAAAATACATCCCCGTGGGGGAGTATTTTTAGGAGACTGTAACCTGCGAGCAGACTAGCAAAAAGAATTACTCTTCAGAACTTGTTGACATCCGCCGTTCACATCTTGTTTCCCAGAGTCATCGCCCTGACTCTTCCGACCTGCACTACCAGGATCCTGCACAGGCAAGGATTGTCCCCATTGGCGTGTAGGACTCGCAAAGCTTTGGAGTGACATCGTCTTTGAACCGGATAGTATGTGGTCTCTAAGACTCTTTATGGACCGATATTGTTTAATTTCGTCAGCATGATCTGTTTCAGTCTGTGAAAGGATCTCGGCTAATCTTTCCCTGTCGATCCCACCTGAATGTTCATGGAAGCTCTGCTCCATATTAGAAGATCCTCTTCCAAAGCAAATGTTTCCCCATTGAATTTTCTCTATAGATTTCCTCCCTTTAAATACTTTATCAACCGATACCCTCTTCCGATCTTCTTGATCATCATGGGCATAACTCCACTTGTAGCTGCGGCTACCATTGTCCATGTTTAATTCAATGGAATGAAGATCACTATCAGCTGAGTCGTTGTCCCCATCGTTCTCTTCTCCATTGGCTAGTTCCCCTTCATTCTCCCCCGTCACCCCATTTTCACAAGAACCAAATTGGATTTTCTTCAAATAAGCTTCAAGTTCCTTGATTCTCTCAAAATTGGGGGACATATCACCATTTTCTTTACCCTTTTTGGTTCCCAAGTAAGCCTCAAGCTCATTTCTAAGCCTTTCCACAGCTGCATTTTTCTCCTCAAAATGGTACTTAGCCTCTGAGAGCTTCATCTGGACTCTCTCCTCACGCAACACGTCAGCAAGTTGAAGCATTTCCCTCTCCTTTTCCATCTCTTCCTTAACTTTAGCAGATTCTCTCTTTAGTTCTTCAAACTCAGCTCTGTCTTCTCCAATGCCTCTAGCTAACTCATCGCAGACTTGTTCCATTATATCTTTTGCCCTTTTCTCGCTCTCAAGCTCTTTCATCGCATTTGACAAACACGCCTTTGTCTCTGCCAATTCTTTCCCGAGCTTCTTGTTCAATCTCTCTGTTTGTCTTTTTAGCTTCTTCTCTACCTCAAGCTCTTCTGCAATGCACGATATGGCCTCACGGATCCTCTCCCGCTCCTTCCTTCTCCAAGCTGCCTTCTCCTCTGCAAAATGCTTCATGAGGTACTCAATCTCACTGTGATTCAAACACTGCTCCTTGATCAATTGATCAACTTGAACGCGAGCTCTATCAACTTCAGCCCGAATAGCTGAGATCAGAGTTATGCCAGAAGAATGCTGTTCTTCAATGCCCCAAATACGATTCAAAACTTTCAAAAGCTCTTTGGATGCAGTTAAACCGCTGCTAACATCCTTCAAACGGGTTTTGATTCCACTTATGCATCCATTATGATGCTTGCCTCGAGAACAAAGAGCTTCTATCTGCATTTTTTAGCAAGAAATCAATTTACTTATCTTCTCAAAATTTTCATGCGCTTACCCTCAATAAAACAACCCAAGAATCCTGTAGGAATTTATATATAAGCGATGTAGAAAAGCATCACAGTTGATGATTTGGAAAAAAGGGCTATTTTATATTACATCAAATAATGCACCGCCCCAACATTTCTTATGTATTACTCTGTCGTTACATAACACTTCTTATCTTTTCAAACATGACAATGTCTCATTGAAAACGACCCAAAAACTATGCCGTTTTGGAATTAAGTTGTCGTTTAGTCTTACCTCCATTGTACCATCATTGCTAATTAAATTTGAGTCCATTGCCCCCACATTGCAATCACTCACTTGAAGCTCATGAGATTGAGACCCCATTGATGTTCTTTTCCTACGTGCAATAATATTGCGTCTAGATCGATCCATTTTCTGCACAATTCAGTGACGCAAATTTTTTTTTTAAAAAAAATTCACTCAAGTGCTCTAAAAATAAAGTAAAAAATTCTACCTCTGAAAATGGACTGTAAGATGGATCTGACAAAATTTGCTTATCTTTTGGTGAAGGGACTTTATTGATTTCCCACAAAGTGGCAGCAAGTTTTCTTGCTGAAACTGACACTTCCTTGGTTTTAACTCCACAACGATGAGAAGTCAAAGTGCCCTTTGATTGTTCAGGTGCTGGCATGGCTAAAGATGGAGATTTTGTGCTCGTTTTCCATGCGGGAACCGGCGTGCTTGAGCCGCCGCCGCCGCCACGACCACCTCTCTTTCCTACAAGAATTGCACGTTTAAATCTGTATCTTTGGGCTAATGACGATGATGAAGACGACGAGCAGCCTCGCTTTCTGATCTTGCTTGTTGTTGTTCCTCCTCCTCTGCTACTACTTTTTCCTTCTATATGATTTTGGCTCTGCCATGACATTGTGTGATGATCACACACACGGAGCCCCCAAAAAATGGGAACTTTCACTCAATTTTGACAGCCCAATTGTGAGATTTTCAAGGAAACGTTAATTTTTAGTTAAAATGAAGATGGAAAGTTGTGTAACGCCTATCACTCACCATATCAAAGTGAGTGAATGAGAGAGATTTGATAGTGATGACTAAAGAATGAGTGAAGACTGAAGAGTGTGGCTAGTGGTGACCCATTTGTTAAAGATTCGTAAGGATTTTGATTTTGACAGACAAATGGTAAACAAAATCTTTTTTTTTTTAAGGCAAGTGAAATATTTACGGCCTTGATTTCCTCAAAAAAAAAAAAAAAGAAAAGAAAAAGTGACAAAATCAAAGATGATTCTTCCTTCTCCTCCTCCTTCTTCTAATTTGTTGTTGTAATCTTTTAGTAGAGTAGCAGCAGTCCTAAAGACGAAATAATCAAAAGAGTGGTGTGGGGAGAGAGGATAAGAAAGTGGGCGAGTGTCAAAAATGGAATGTCCTCGAAATGATTTTTTTGAGGGGATAATTGGGGACTTGGAGTTTTGCTTTGATTCAGAAATATTAAGAGGGAAAAATAAAAGAAAGCAAAAGCAAGAGTCAGACAGAGAGAGAGACAGACGCATTAACGCGGTTGCGTATTCGTTTGATTAAAAGACGAGAAGCAAGCAGACGTGGTGTACACGTGAGCGCAGTCACTATTTCGAATCAGGTACTTACTGCTTCTGCATGTGTGAATGAACAGCCTCTATCCGTTTTCTTACAAATTTTTGCGTACGTCTCCTTCAACTCTTGCAATATTTTACAATTCACCTCGAACGTATGTCTTAAAAGCAATAAGATAAATCATTTGAAAAATCTTCCCATCATTTATAAGTATTAAAACAATAGATAGCAAATTTGGTCGAAGTATCTGTTACTTAGGTCCTGATTGATGCAAATTTGGTCGAAGTATTTATTACTTAGGTCATGTTTGATGTTGAGGTATTGTATCTTTTGAGCTATAACTGTTGTAAAAAAAAATTATAATTATGAAACAAAAGTTAATAATTTATAATAAATATAAATTTTAAATAATAATTTTAATAAAATTACTAAATATATAATAAATTTTACATCATACAAGTGAACAATTATATTACTATAACTTTTAAATTACAGTTGCCAACCGCAATTTCATACGCACTCTTAGCGACATAACTAATTCAAAAATCTTCTTGAATATTTATTTTTTTGGAAAAAAATGTATTGTACTTCAAAAACAAGTAAAAGATTTAGTACAAATACTTTGTTGGCACAAAACAAGCTTAACAATGCATAATAAATCTAAATCTCTCAAGCAAATAGCAACATTAACATCATCAAGTACAATCCAAAATCAATTCATGCAGCTACTACCAATCTTTCATGATTTTGTATTACAACACTATACCCAACTTTCCTAATGTCCACATATGCAACAAAATAATGAATAATACCAAAAGGTGAAACTATCACTAAAAAAAATATTAATAAAATCAACTAAGTTATCTAGTAATACTATTAATTTTTTTTGAAATTATGAATAAAATATAAGGCTCAGTGATGACATCTTAGTGCAGTAATTTTGATATACTAAAGGGATCCAAAGATTTAGATAAAGAAATATTATATTTATTATAAATCACTGTTTAAATTGTTAAATTAACTTTTTAAAAGCTATTTAAATAGATGTGCTAGTTTGTTCAACTAGAAAAATTTCTTAAAATATTTACGGAACTTATAGTCAACTCACACTAAAATTCAGGACTAATCTAACATTGTGGTTTATTTAAGAAATGTATAAAAGTGGGAGGGTGATGAAAAATATATGTAGAAAAGAAAGGGCCTCTTCACAAATATGAGTAACATAAAAAAGTACTGTGCAATAATAACTGTAGACCAAGTGTTAATGCCAGTCTCCCATCAGGACAATAAATCAATCAATCAATTAGGGATCTTTCAAACACAAAGAAAGAAAGAAAGAAAGGAAGAAAGGAGAAGGTGTGTCACAGAAGAGCAGAAAATTTGGAGAAGGTGGGGCCCCACTAACGGCTCAATGATCTGGGATTTCATAGCTGTAATTTTACAGAAAAAAAAAAATCCTCATGGATTCAGGCCCCACTACTTGCATCTGCCCACACTTTTCCATTTGTCTTTGTCTAGTTTGATTTTGTAGTTGGCCGTTCCTATGATGATCATGATCTTAAGTTCTACCATCTTTGGCAAAAGATTGGAGAATCTGCATGTTCATGGACCACCATGTTCATCATTATCAGGGTTTCTTTCTTTCTCTGTAACTCCCGTCTTTCTGATAATGCTGGCTTGCTTGCTTGCTGCTACTTCACGAATCACTTGGTTTTTGGGCTTCCTTTGTGTCATAAATGGAATATTGGGGCTTGAGCCATGTATTTCAGCATGAAAACAGTCCTTAATTACTTCACAATTATTTCTTGTTGGGTCGGGCTGTAATGCAGTGCTGCATGTCATGCAGCTGCCTTTATTATTTTTTTAATAATGCGGATGTAACCGGCCACCGATTCGCTCCTTTTAATCGCTTAAAGCGGCAAATGTTAAAAGAAACTATCATAGAACTCCCTCATTTTAGGAAATATTAAGATAATCAATTCAAAACTAGTAAATTATCAAAGACCCCCTCAACTTTACACCAAAAAAATACTTCCTTTTTCTTTTGATTCATGGAAAATATAGTTAATATATTTAACTTATATCCTAAAAGAAACATAATTAAATAAAATTAATTGGACTAATATATTTAAATAAAAATAATTATATTATTTTTCTTAATATTACATTATAAATTTAATGATATTTTGCCTTAAAAAATGTAACTTATGTACTAATGAGAATACTATTTAAATATAATAAATGGAAATAATTATATATTAATTAAAAAATTTAATTTATTAATTGCACTATTTTTAATATTATGTAATAAATATAATGATATTTTGCTTACAAAACTATCAAAATAATTTTATCAACTTTTAATTACATTAGAATCCGAGTATCTAAACATATAACGAAATCGATTTATTTCCAGATATTTAGAAGAAATCAATTCCAGGATCTCACGATTCACATTCAAGGACTTAAATCCCTACCTACTAAAATGAGGACAATATTTATCCAACTATCAAATAATTATCATTCCAAACATCGTAATTACCCCTCAAATGTTGTTGTTGTTATTATTAGTGGCCAATATTAGTATGTTTTATGTATACCCTCTAAAACAAATATTCATATATTACAAAAATATAAAGCATCTAATATTTGATATTTTTAAATAAAACTCATAATCAATCTCTTGTGCAAATTAATTCATACTATCTTAAGTGAGATTAATTATTTTATTTAATCCTTTTTGCTATAATAATTTTTTTGTTAAACATTAATCAAATTCATAATGGTACATAACATGGATAATTACAATTTGAATGCAACTAATATTGAATAATGTTGTATTATGTTATACTTATAGTTATATAATTTAAGCATGACAGTTATATTTCTAAATTAAATTAAATTATTTGAGTAACATTGCACTCACTATATGGGTACATGATTTGTCTACTAAATGATGTGCAAGTATTATAAAATATGTTCAATCTTAAATTTATATCTATATTTTTTTGAAATTAAGTTAATTTATATCACAACCAAAAAAAATTAAATTATTTAAAAATATGAAAAATATAAATTCATTTTCATAGTAAGCAGTATGTTTTACTAAATTTACTTTTAAAACATTTTATGCCATTGGGGAGAAATATAGTCTTTTAAATTCATTTTTATTTATACGTCTTAAGCTTGTTATAATCTTTGCCACATGAAATATGTTTTCACTGTAATTCTCGCTAAATTTAATTTATATACTTTTATTCTAGTGGTAAAAGAAATTGAATTTGAATATAATTTTTTCAATTTAGTTTTTTTTAACTGATTAAGCATCATGTTACTGTATTACACAGATATTTACAACTGTTATAACAGCAGATTATTACACTGATATTTACAATTAGATATACAAACTGAGACTTATATTATTACATTTTAAATTCTATGAAGTAAGTGCCCAGACAAATAACCCTCACGGAGGAGGAGTGTCTCCACTCCACTTGTATTTCGTAAGGGAGAAAAATTTTACAAATAATCTCCATATAATTATGTTTAATTAAGGGAGTTTGAGTCTATGAGGACTCGAATTATTGCCCTCATAGTCATGTTTTACTTTAATGGTGTGTTTACTTCATGGAATGAGGAATGAGAATGAAGGAATAAAAATGAAACATATATTTACTTGGCAAAATGTAATTTGGGAATGAGAATAAAATGTGTGGGTCCCACACAATTTGGGAATAAGGAATGGGAATCTCATTCCCGGGGGTTGGGAATGTGAATGAAATATATGTTTACTTTTGTATTCCTCTAATTTTTTCATATTTTCTAAATTACCCTCATTCAAATCACAATTAATTTTATTATTTTAATTTATCAAAAATTTATTATTATTTTAAATGTCATTAATGATAATTATTATTATTATCAAATTTTATTAACTTTATTATTTTAGTTATTATTAATTATTTTTATTTTTATTATTAATATTATCATTATTAACAATAAAAATAATGATAAAAATAATAATTAATAAAAATAATTAATTTATCATTATTTTTATTATTATTAATAAAAATAATAATAAAAATAATTAATAATAACTAAAATAATAAAGTTAATAAAATTTAATAGTAATAATAATCTAATTTTCATTATCTAGATATAAAAATGATATTAATTAAAAATAATAATAAATGTTAATAATAATATTAATAAAAATAATATTAACAATAATTAATAATAATTAAAATAATAAAGTTAATAAAATTTAATAATAATAATAATAAATGTTAATAATGATAATATTAATAAAAATAATAATAACAATAATTAATAATAACTAAAATAATAAAGTCAATAAAATTTAATAATAATAAATGTTAATAATAATAGTAATAATAAAAACAACAATAATGATAATATTGTTAATAATGATAAATTAATTATTTTTATTAATTATTAATACTATAAGTATTTTGGTAAATTGATTTTCATTCACATTCCTCATTCCCATTTATTTTGTCAAGTAAATACATCAATGACATTTCAGCACATTCTCATTCCCATTTATTTTTGCCGAGTAAACATTAAAATCGCATTCTCATTCCAACTCATTCTCATTCCCAGCCCATTCCTATTCTACCACATTCTCATTCTATGACGTAAACGCACCATAAGGTCAATGGTTCACCACTGGGCTAAAGCCTAAGTGGCTAATTTAGCTTAATAACAACTAAATTTACTCCCATGGATTCAAACATCAACTATTTTGTTTTTAATTCAAATGATTTACAACTGCATTAATTAGTACCCACAACGTGATTATTAATATACTTACAAAGTAATATATCTCATCTATATTAAATTATCAATATATTTGTAGAAAATTAATTTTATATTAGCACAAAAGTTTAAAATATATCTTTTTTATGTAAAATTTATACATAGAAAAATTTTGGCAAGTAAAACTACCGCCTCAATGAAAATATTATTTACAAATTACAAAAATGAATTTTTAGATTTTGAATGGTCACAACAAATTTATCCGTGGAAGTTTTGTCATACATCATCACTCTTTTGTAACTTGCAAAAATCAATTGCATAATCAAAATGTTAATGATATCCATCGAGTGCAAAAATAGCGTAGGACATATGTACATTCTTATTATATTTAATTATAAATCCCACAGGATATGATATTAATAATAATAACTGTAGTAATATCCAACAAGCACACAGAAAAAAAAATAGAGATGCTCAACTAAAATAGATTAACTAAACTTTAATCTTGTAAATTAAAGTATTTTTGTAACTTAACTTATATCATCATAGCTTTAGAAGCATAGCAATTGCAATCCTTCTTACTTGTTATTTATTTATTTACCGTTGACGTTATGAAAAACTAAAGCAATTAATTTGAAAAGTAAAGAGAAAGATGAAAATAAATGCATAGATTTATTTTTAATATAATTAAACGCTATTAATTAAAATGATTACAATGAGAATAGATATGTATAAAAGTTAAAAGCTCAAGTATACATACAATCAAACTCAAAAGATTGCATGAAGTAATGAAGATGAAAAAAAAAAGGACTTAGATTATGGACTCAAAATGTTGAAAATGATGAAGGGTTGCAATAAAAAAATTCTTAGTATTATGTGGTAAATTGATATTTGTTAAAATAGTAAGGGGTCAACCATAATTTGCCTTATTGATATTATTGTTATTTTCAACAAGTAATTTATTATTAGTAAAAAAAAAGAACCTGAAACATGTACTGGTAGTGTTGGAATATAATAAAAATAATAGGAACATAAAACCATTATTAGAGTTTAACAAGAGTTGAGGAGCATAACTTAAAAGTTTGAAGAACTTAACAAAAATATGATAAAGTTTAATAATAAGTCGAGAACTAGAAAATAAACTTGAAATATCTAAGTAAAATGTTAGAAATCAATAAAAAGAGTTGGAATACAGAACCAAAAAGTTGTGGGAACAAGAGTAGAAGAAGTTAACCTAAAAGTTGAAATAACTTATCATGAATTTGATAAATTCAAACACGAAATAGGGATCTGAAAAGTAAATTTGACATATTTACCCAAAATTTGAAATTCAATGAAAAGAGTAGAAATATTGAACAAAAAAGTTGTGAAAAGATAAGTTGGAATAACTTAGCGATAACTAGATAAAGTCTAACAGGATATAGAGATATAAAAAATAAACTTGAAATGTTAACCTAAAAATTTGAAATTTAATAAGAAGAGTGGAAATATAGAACAAATAACTGGTGGAAAAATGAATTGAAACAACTTACCAAGAATTTGATAAATTTTAATGGAAAGTGGGGATCTAAAAATTAAACTTGAAATTTCCAAACAAAAAGTGGGAATTCAATAAAAAGAGTAGGAATATAAAACCAAAAAGTGGTGGAAAAAAGAGTTGAAGAGGTTAACCTAAAATTTGGAAAGAGTTACCAAGAATATGATAAATCCAACAATAATTAGGGATCAAAAAATAAACTTGAAACATTCACGAAAAATACTTAAATTAAATGAAAAGAGTAGAAATATAGAACAAAAAAAATGGTGAAAACAAGAGTTGAGGAGCATAACTTAAAAGTTCGAAGAACTTAAGAAAAATATGATAAAGTTTAACAATAAGTTGAGATCTATAAAATGAACTTGAAATATTTAACCAAAATATTAGAAATTAATTAAAAGAATTGGAATACAAATACAAAAAGTAGTGGGAACAAGAGTGGAAGAAGTTACCCAAAAGTTGAAATAACTTAACAAAGATTTGATAAATTCTAACGCAAAGTAGGGATCTAAAAAGTAAATTTGACATATTTACCCAAAATTTGAAATTCAATAAAAAGAGCAGAAATATTGAACCACAAAGTGCTGGAAAAATAAGTTGGAACAACTTAACGATAACTAGATAAAGTCTAACAGGATATAGAGATATAAAAAATAAACTTGAAAAATCAACCTAAAAATTTGGAATTCAATAAGAAGAGTGGAAATATAGAACGAATAACCGGTGGAAAAATAAATTGAAACAACTTACTAAGAATTTGATAAATTTTAATTGAAAGTGGGAATTTAGAAATTTAACTTGAAATTTCCAAATAAAATGTTGGAATTCAATAAAAAGAGTAGGAATATAAAACCAAAAAGTGGTGGAAAAAAGAGTTGAAGAGGTTAACCTAAAATTCGGAAAGAGTTACCAAGAATATGATAAATCCAACAATAATTAGGGATCAAAAAATAAACTTGAAACATTCACGAAAAATACTTAAATTCAATGAAAAGAGTAGAAATATAAAACAAAAAAAATGGTGGAAACAAGAGTTGGGGAGCATAACCTAAAAGTTCGAAGAACTTAACAAGAATATGATAAAGTTTAACAATAAGTTGAGATCTATAAAATGAACTTGAAATATTTAACCAAAATATTAGAAATCAATTAAAAGAATTGGAATAAAGAACCAAAAAGTAGTGGAAACAAGAGTAGAAGAAGTTAACCCAAAAGTTGAAATAACTTAACAAGAATTTGATAAATTTTAACAGAAAATAGAGATCTAAAAATTGAACTTGAAATTTCTAAACAAAATGTTGGAATTTAATAAAACGAGTAGGAATATAGAACAAAAAAGTGGTGGAAAAATAAATCGAAATAATTTACCAAAAACTAGATAAAGTTTAACAAATTGTAGAGATATGAAAATAAACTTGAAATATCTATCAAAAAATATGGAAGTTGATGAAAAGAGTGGAAATATAGAACCAAAAGCTAGTGGGAAAATGAGTTGAAACAACTTACAAAAATTTAGATAAATCATTACTAGAAATAGGAATTTGAAAAGTAAACTTGAAATATGCATTATAAATATTGGAATGTGACAAAATAAGTAGGAATGTAACCATTTTGTGATATGTTTATATTTTTTGTACTATTTTTAAATTTTAAATTATTACAATCTTTTTCCTTATTTAATTAAAATTTTACTCTTTTTTTTCCAAATTTTTTCATAATTTTTTCACATTAAAAACAAATAAAAATATAATTTTCATTATATTATCCGGTTAAAAACCGGTTGTACCGGTTGCATGCATGTGCTGTATGAGATACAGCGCTGCATGGTAGGTTGACTCTTTCTTGTTTCCCCTTTTTTGTGGGTATTAATTGATTGATTTGATTGAAAATAAACTAAATGTACATTAGGGTCATGCTGTGTTTCATTATATATAGCATGCAGCCACCTTTGAATTATCACCAAAAATTAAAAAGTTGTAGCATACGAAACAATTAAAGCTGTCATGAATGACAACTTATAGGTTCATTATATTTTGCATTATATGTAACATAGTCTAGTCCTTTATATTATAGATAAAATTATGCTCTATAAGCTCTATGTTTTTAGGATGACATGTTGGTTTTTTTATGAATTAAACTGATTTTTTCTAAATTCTTGGAGGACTTTAAAATGATGATTTATACTTTTGTATTCAATTTTAGATACGTCCACGTGCAATGGATTTTGTCTAAGTTTGTTGTAGGTTTTTGTATAATCAAGTTGTATGTATGCATATAAGCTATTAAGGGCGTGTCTAGTAGTTTTTCGAGTAGTTTTATTTAGCTGGCCACTCAACTTTAAATTTAAGATAAGTAAGGGACTAATAAATAAAGTGGGATTGCCACTTTCCCCCTAGCAGTAATCAACATATAGCATTTACCTCCCTATTATTTTTATAATAGCCAAAAACCTCATTGACTGCATAAGTTTATAATATTAACTTTATTTTCAACTACTCTTTTATTTACATTTATTATAAATTAAATAAATTACATTAATAAAAACTAAATAAAAAATTAAGTATTAAAAATAAGAAATATATGTTTTGATATGAGCAAAAATATTAATAATAAATTTTTTTTCTTGTAATTATTTATTTTATGAACATTTTGTAATATTTTAAAATTAAATGTAAAAGATAGGCAAAATATTTTATTATTTATCTTATAATAAATTTTTATTTGTCATTCAAGTTTTCTTATAATAATTTTTTTATCATTTTATAATAATTTTCTTATATATTTATTATAAGAAAATTTTCACAAAATGAATAAGTACAAGAAAAAAATTTTATTATTAATTTTTTTCTCATGTCAAAACATATGTTTCTTGTTTTTAATGTTTAATTTTTTATTTAGTTTCTATTCATGTGATTTATTTAAGTTATAATAAATATAAATAAAAGAGTAGTTGAAAATAAGAGTAATATTATAAACTTATGCTATCAGGGGGGTTTTGGCCATTATAAAAACAGTAGGGGGAGAAATGGTATATGTTGATTACTGTAGGGGGGAAATTGGCAATCTCCCATAAATAAATATGAGCTTTGTTCATCCTTTATCTTAAAAAAACAAAAAAGTTATATACTAGACCAAAATAATTAGGTTAAAAGTTGAAAATGATTCAAACATGGCAGTATAAGATTCATTTTGTTGGTCATATTGTTGACTAAAAGATAACGCCTGAGATTTTGTGACCAAACTAACAATGTTAGATAGTTTTTAACGATTTTAGTCATTCTAGCAGTATTAAAATCTAATTAAAACAAAAAAGCAGTATTAAAATCACTATTGGTCAAAGTATTTTGACTTGGTGAAAAATGTGGATTGTGCGATCCTAACGGTTTGATATAATATCAAAATTTGATCATTGAAATCAGTTATATTAGGTTGGTGGGCAGCAACTAAGAATATTTGAGATATATTCATGATAATTATACGTATTAATCATGTGTTTTGTTTATCATTATGAAATTAAGCCGTATTTTAATTTTCAATTCTAAATAATAAGCTATTGAGTAATAACAAGAGAAAGTCTCGAATGCTCCAATCCCTACACCATTTTTTTTTTAATTTTTTGGTGCGTGAGCAATTGAGCACTTCTCAACTAATGATGTAAGAATAAATACATTTTATAGGAAATTTTGAACGAATAAAATAATATACAGTGAGAGTACTCAAAACACTTCCAACGATAGTGTTACAACTTACAAGCTACAAGTGTGTGGGGCGGGGTGATTTAGAATCTATGACGGGCGCCTACAAAATCTGATCCATGGTCCCTCATTTGGATTGGGTCCAGCCTATACCTTAAAAACGTGTAGGCCCAATAGGCTAAGTCCCTTAAATGGTCTTAAATCTCAATTATCATTCAATTGACCTCCTTATGCGAACAATCTCAATTGATCTTCGACTTAAATTCAGAAGTTATTAAGAACATCTAACTTTGTGTGCACGTTTTTAATCACATTGGTTATTGCGGACTGAGCACATATAATATGTGGAATTTTTTCATCAAGCAAAGAAGGGGTTATTGGAGCTATTTTCAAATTATTTTAAAAACCCATTTGGCTATTTCCCTGCCTAGCTTGCCAACAGCCCTGCCACTTTAGGCACTAAAAGTTTATGATAGAAATATTTTACACACCACTAGAAGAAACAAAAAGGCAGTTACAGTTAAAGAAACAGAAATATATCATCCATTCCACATAGATTACACACAAATACAAAGGAAATTATTTTGAAAAGTAATCCTCAGTCCTGCCCTTGAATCCAATTTGCCCAAAAGTGAGGCACAGGAACAACCCGAAGTGCCATGTAACCAACCACAACCTGCACATCAATCTCACTTTATATTAGCTGAGGAAAAAATTATGGGACCCAGATAATGCAATCTATTAAATAAAATCCCACCCGTTGACCAGCAACGGTTCCATGGTCTAGTGGTCAGGACATTGGACTCTGAATCCAGTAACCCGAGTTCAAATCTCGGTGGAACCTTAAAACTATTTTTTTCCTCAATTGAACAATTAACGCCTAATCAATGACATGAACTAAAAATTTAACATTTAATCATGGGTATTTTAAAGATCCTCAGTTTATAGCTAATCAAAGAAATGGACTGACCAGAACTGAGAAGTGAGGGGAGGGGGGGTGGGGAAGTGAGCAAGCTCGGTCCCAATGCTCTCAAAGAAGAGCCCCGTCAAGCTCTTGCCGTTGATCGCCGGAATACTCGAGGGTGCTAACCACCCGATCAACCCAAACCCTATCACGTTCAAATCCGTACGCAGCCAATCTCTCTCGAAGCTGAAATCATTATCATTCATCAATCAATCAATCAATCATTCACTCATCATTTTTCATCTAATAACAAAATCCAACGGCCGTGATCGTGATTCACTTACCACGTCACCTTTCCCCCACAAGCACCCGCCACCCTCAGTGGGTTCCTAGCAGCCACCGGAGACTTCACAAAGCCTGAAATATCAAAACAATCAAATAGGCTACTAATATAATTACGTGAATATCCGCACGTCCGAGCCTGAACACGACTCTAAATATATATATAAAATATGAAAGCATTAAAGATTATGACAATCAATTAATTACTTGAACCGAGAGCGGTTCTCTTTGGGGAAGACAATGAGGAGCTTCCGAGTCCTACGACGGGCGACGAAGAAGCAAATGCTGCTGCTGCCATTTTTTTTTTTTTATTCTTTTTAAATTTTTTGCTTGGTTGATGACGATGCTGGAATGGATGCGAGTTAGCGAAAAAATAGTGGGATTTTGTTTTTGTAAGAGATGGGAGATTTTGTGGGAGAGAAAAAAGATTTCCACGGATGGTTTCTCTTCAATGATATTCTGCCACGTAGGATTTGTATGGATAGAGTGGGGTCACGTGCTGATTTGTTTATTGCTAGCCACTCTGAGAATATGTTATCCTTACTTCACGCGCTGCCCATCCGTACCACCACTTGCAATGCTAGAAAAATCTTAAGTTGGCCCATTTTCGTGAGATTGGGCTTGGCGGCCCGATTAATTATGGGAAATTAGCATGAATTTTTTTTAATGAAATTATAATTATAAAAAATTAACATTTTAGATTTTGAGATTTATTTATTTTATTAAATTTAAGAGTATTCTTATTTTATATTTCTTTAATTTTTTAATTTTTGTAGAATAAAATATTTTTTAATTTATTCAGAGGTAAAATTATCATGTTTTAGTAATAAAGTGGTTGATTAATATAAGTTTAGATACAAATGCAGTGTAAAAAATATGTCAAAATTTTATTGTGGTTAAATATATGTATATGATTAAAAAAAAATGTGGTGAAGGAATAATTTCTCTTATGACTTTCAGCTTTCACAGCAGTTGTTTTATAAAGAGTTTGCAGAGAGAATAAATAATTGAAAAAAAAAGGGAGAGAGACTTATATACTTTTACTGAAATGCAATCATTACACAAGGAAAAAGGTTTTCGTTGTGATTCTTATGAAGATAATGAACAGGTATTAATAGCCCTATTCTTCTTCTTAATTCAACGCCTGGCTTTCGGTAGGTACAAGATGTTATTATAGCGTAGTTTAGCAAGGTATGCGACTATGTCACTCACTAATTGATAAAATTTTACTAGGGAAAGGATCACATTTTCCACGTGACATTAGTTTTTGCGAAGTAAAATATAGTACAGTTACTGATGATAAAAAATAAAAAAAGTAAAAAAAAATTAAATCGCAGTAATGTAGGATCATAAGAAGTCACATACGAAGACAATTCAAATTTATATTAAAAAAAATTAAAAATTTTCAACCAATCAAATTGATTCCTGCACAGTAATAAGGTCCAAATAAAAACTATCTAACAGTTATTGTATGTTATAATTAATATGGGTTTACAAAAAAAAATCTTCCCACCGAATACATTTTCAAGATTATTAAGTACACACGAGGTCGTTTTCATTGACAATTTCAATGTCAAATCCAAAATTGTCAAATATTTGGTTTGGAGCAGGAATCCAGATTTGCACCATGGCTTGGTCAGAAAAGGGAGGCAGCTCGATTGGAAAAATGAATGGGCTGCTTATAAGGAAAAGCTTGCCGGCTTGATCCCGTCATCTGTCAAACAAATTGTGTGTTTAATAATAAATTCCTCCTTCATTGAGTTAACGGATTCCAAACATGAGAAAAGTTTGCTAGCTGAGCGTGAATAATTATTTCAGCTTTAAGAGTCACGACCTTGAGGGACTATTTATTATTATCTTTTATAAAATTGAATTAGTCTATAAAAGTGACAAACAAAAATTAGATTTTATAGTATCTTGTACATAAAACCATGTCTTTTGGGTCAGAGGGACGGTGCTCATCGGACGTCAATATATAGCACCGAGTTATTTAATTCTTCTTCTTCTTCTTATTATTATTCGTATCAAAATTTTCGTTGCTTGTATCAAGGGTTTCGTTACAATCTCAACTTTTTTGTTACTCATATCTAAATTTTGAGGACAAATGTAATTAGGGGTTGGCATATCAGGTTTTGGTTCGGATTGTTCGGGTTTCGGTTTGAGCTTTAACCCAATCAGATTGGAGAATTGAACCCAATCGGATTGAAAACGTCAACCCGAACCAAACCAAACCAAATTTAACCCAAATGGGTTGATAGTTTGAATCCGTTCGGGTTGCACGAGTTAACTCCTAAATGTAATAACGTGACGCATGTAACAGAAACTGACAAAAAAACAAATTATGCTAGAGTCGAAGTACTATAGTCCTACCGTGAAATGATTTAACTTGAATTTCGTAGAAAAATGTTCTTTCTTACTTTATTTGAACATAGAAAGAAATTGAAAAAAATTATAAATTGTATTTTAAAAAGAGTTGTAGAAAAAATGAATTGAGAAGTAGCACAATTGAGAAATATTTTTATCCCAATTTATCCCCTTTTTTTTAACGAAAATATAGATAAGTTAATTTTACACTTTTTGAGTGACTAAATTGAGATTATATTGTCACTGTAACGGGGGATTTTCCCTGCAACTAATGGGCTATTGAACTAAATCACAGTAGTGGGCAACTAACCTGACCCGAGTCAATCTGAACAAAAAAATTATCGAATTTGATGCGAATGATTAATTCAAACCGATCGGATTTTATTGTTATTCAATCAGGTAAAACCCAATTCAATTCAAAAATCTGAAGAAATCAAAGCATGCACAAATCATCTACGACATAAATTTTCAATCTCATCTGAACTGTATTTGGATCGAATTGAATTACAAGTTAGGATTGAGTTTGTATTACTTTCTTCTCAACTCAGTTAACTCGAAATCTAATGAGGTTGATCCAAACTTGATCCGACCCAAATTCGCCCAACCTTATTAAATCATAGAGATGTATATCATTGGATTTTGCCACACAAGAAACTTCTATGGGATGAAATCAAGACAATTTTCGTGAAAAATAATGATATGCATGCAACTCTTCACAATAGATCATTCTTACTAAACCGTCATGATTCTTGGCCCTAGTGTCAATATCTGAAAATTTCTGAATAATCAAAGTCCGCCGGCTTCCGGCTCATATATATACTCGTTCAAAGTCAAAAGTAACAGACCGGCTAGTGTCCTTTTGAATAAATTGATTAAAGAATTTGTTTGCTAGAGCTAAGAGAACAAACAATTATTAACTAAAAAAAAACTCATTTGTTTATGTTGATCGGCTGTACCTATAATTATCTGAGTTTAAGTAACAAAAAAAAAATAAGAGCCGATGTTTATCGAGTAAGATTTTCCATTTCATATTTAAATCTTCAAAACTGTGAGAGCCAAAAAATTGTAAAAGTTTAGATGAACTATTAAGCTTAGATATGGAATGAAACAAATCGAACTTCTTTTATAACTTTATGCATCACTTCTTTACATTGAAACAATTTTGGTAACATTAGAAAAAGGAAAAATTAGCAAAATTAATTGAATAAACGAATTATGAACTAACTCCAAACCCTTTTGTTTGCCTATTTCCCCCCTTTCTCCCATCGATATTTTAAACGTACAAAATGAAGAACCATAATGCAAAAAAAACACTAACCCCTACACAAATACAAGCCATATCCAAAACTCTCTCTCTTTTGTCCTTCTTTTCTTTTCTCACCCTCTTCCTCTCCGTAAATTCCTCATACCTCACCTTCCCATTTTGCCCCCCTTCCCCTCTCTTTCTCCTCTTCCCAATCTCCATGGCCTCCTGCAAAATTACCAAACTGTCCCTCCCGCTCAAGCTCCTCCCCTCCATGTCCTCCACTTGCATGCTCACCTCCCTCACGTGCACCTCCCCTCCCTCCTCCTTACTCCTCACGCACGTGACCGCCACCTCGCACTTCACGTACTCCATCTCTGATGATCCTGACCGTCCGCTACTGTTATAATCTCCCGCCATGATGGTCGCGAACCTCGCCCGCAGCACATCTCCCGCCGACCACTGCCGCTCCACTGCAACCGCTCTCCCGCTCGATATATTAACCGCACGTTTCTTAACTGGGTCAATTAGTATCCAACTCAGCGTTAAGTTTTCTTCAAGATCTTTGAGCCACGTGTCACCCTCACCTCCATGCAGCGTGGGTGCCAAAACTGAGTCTTTTGAGTCAAACAAATCGACCCGAAGCGGCGCCGCATAAAACCAATCGGTCGCCGTTTCAATCACGTGGGTCTTTGATACAATGAGGGCGTTCTTATAATGAATATCCACGCAGGAGACGAGCTCATTAGGAAGATGACGATCGGGATTGCGTTCTGAGGGCTGGCGGAGGTGATCCAGAGCGGGGAACGCGTCGGAGAAGAAGGAGCGGTGGCCGGCGGGGAAGGTGGAGACGACGCGGCTGACATTTTCGTCGGTGATGGAAGGCCACGTGGCGCTGCAAATTTGGCGCCAGAGATCGTCTTGTGTGGAGAGGGCGTGGAGTTGGGAGGAAGCGCAGGAGGTGGCGGCGAGAGCGGGGCCGTCGAGGCGCGTGAGGATGTGGGTCTGGATAACGTCTTGAGGGACGGCGGAGATGTCATCATCGACGGTGACTGTCGACGACGATGAGGAATAAGAAGACATTTTATCTGAACACATTCGAGAGTGATAAGAGAAGCTTTGAATTTATTTATTTATTTATAGGGGTGAGGAAGATAATTTTACTAAGTCAGAAGTGGCTGTCTGAAAATCTTTTTTGTCTTATTGGGAAAGTACTTCGTAATCCCATGGCTTTTGAAAATACTTTCGCAGTGACGTAATATATACGAAAATATTCCAACACTCGATTTTACGAAAGAAATGAGTATTCACCACTCGATCACTATAGCCAATAGGGTATGATTTAAAATAATTTTAATTTACAATTACAGTACTTCTTTAGATATTATATTTGACCCGATTTATAAATTAACTTACCTTATTTGACTCGATTTATGAATTAACTATCTTTAAAATCTCCAACTATTGTTATTTTATGTTTATTGATTAACAAAGTTATTTATTAATCAACAATAATATTTGAAAATCACAAAAATAGTTTGTTAGGTCCATCTCATTTGAATCCAAAAACCCAAAGTTCAAAAAACCTTACTTAATGTGTAATTAACATTACCTAACATAAGAGCCTTAACTGTGACTACACCCCGAATCCGAATTAATCGGGGCCCAATGGGATCGCCAGAAATCGAATGGTTTAAACAAAAAAAAAAAAACATTACCTAACATATATCACCTAATTGTTAGTTTTACTAGGATTCTTGGACCACATTTTATGAAGTCAAACCATTTTCTATAATAAGACCACATAGTGATTTCTTAATTAAGTTTTCCTATTTTACTAACGATTCGGCCCTACATCAATCTCAATGGTTAACGTAATCTCCATTCTTAATTGTTTAATAATCACAAATGGGAGAACGACACAAGCAATAACAATAACACACGCGCGCACGTGTATATATGGTACTAAATTTTATTTTAAAAAAAAGAAAGAAAGAAAGATTACCAATTCACTTATTTGAAGTAATATTTAGAGAGATCTAAGCATCATCAAACAAACTTTTATGAATTAAAATGAGAGAATCATCCCACCAATCATAAGTATCATATAAGTTAACCCTAATTTAACAAGGCTTTCAGCTACTAAATTATTATTATAAATCTGGGTATAGTTGCGCGGATATGCATAATACGTATGTGTAAGTATGAAGGACACATATACCGACATATATTTAATGACAGAAGGGGAAATAAAAACGACATAAACATGGCGTTATTTAAATTATTTTTTTATAAATTCTCCGTCTAACAATGATTTTGATATTTCCGCGTAAAGAACTTATCAAAAAAGTTGAATTATTATAATATCTGGCACCCAACTCTGCCTTAGAGTGTGACCAATAAATGACTTGCCAATTGAATGCCTTTGTGATAATGATTCTTGATTATGTGAGTGTCATGTTGTAATTGTCACCCTTATAATTGTATGCGTGTGAAAGTCGAGAAGATTGAATGTGTTCTTTTAACAAGTTGTGTTAAATTCGGATTGACTTTTATGCAAATTTGGGTCTCATTTATTTTGGGTGATTTAAATTATCCGAACTCTTGACAATTGTCTGTTTAAAGAGCATTCACAGCCAGTGGGCGTTGGGCTAATATATATTAATATAGTTTTCGATGAACTTAATTGCAATTTTATCGGTTTGATTTTAAAGAATTCGACATTGTTCCAGCTGGAGGAACAATGTCTTGTAAGATTTCTAATCAATCTTAAATGATTATTTTTCCTTATCGTAAGTTTGATCAATATCAAGATTATGCAATTAAAGTTATAAAATTACATGCATAATAAAAGATAAAAAAAAAAATACTAGACGTCTCGTTTCAATGCATCCTATAGCCTGCGGCATGAATCAAGTTGCTAGTGCGTGCTTTAAGATAAGCCTCAAAAGTGTCTACTCGTCACCATCACCACTTGAATTCCACTTGGATTAGGTTGTTAGTAATGTTGTCAAAATCTTTTACTAGGACTTTGTGGAAGAGTCATCTGCAATTATATAGAAAATTGACTCTCGTGTATAGTGGCTATCCATACTTTTGATATTTCAAACCACTTGATCTTGAACTAATCCCATCTACAAATGGATAAGATTTTAGTCTCTGTGTAATTTTTTTAAAAAAAGGATTTGGGAAGTTAGTATTGATCCATTAATTAGTTGGGTTTCAGTATCGGAGTCTTGTAAATTTATAGTTCATTTTTTTTCTTTAAGTGATGATGAATATCTAAATGTTATCCTTCAATTTTTATCCTAAATGATATGAGGATACTATTGTAAATTTATATATAAAAATACTTTGCAGGCTATTAAAAAAATAATGTATGATAGATTTATAATTTTATTATATAAAATAATTTTAGGAGATTATCAGTTTACCCTCTACTTAAATTAATACATACCATACGTTTATCTCATTACTCTTTTCATAATAATTAATAATCTTTCCATGATATTATGATTTTATAGTATTATCCTTATTTTCAAATGCACTTTCATTCATAATTATTATGAATTAAAAAATTAAGAATTAAAAATAAGGAATTATGTTTTGATGTGAATAAAAAATTAATAATAAGATATTTTTGTTATGCTTTTTGTTATTTTCAAATATTTTCTCAAAATAAATACATATTTTATATTTTCAAGATAAACTATTAAATAAATGACTCATTTACCCTTATTTTCCTTTAAATATTTGGTGTTAGGGATGTTTTGGATATTATAAAAATATAGGGGTAAATAATACATATTGATTTCAATAGCTGAGAAATTGGCAATCTCTTAATAATTTTTTATGATTTTGCCCAAATTTTAAAAGTATAATACATCCCCCCAAATTTCTGTTAGTTTTTAGCATATATATGCCGCTGAGCATATTAGTTCAATTGGTTGTGAATGCACTTTGCATGTGTAGTTATATAATTGTAAAGGTTGATCAAACATGCAACATTTGCTATGCGGATTAAATAAGTTGTTGATTAAAAATAGTTAAGTATTTGGTAAATTGTGTTGTTGCTATTGCTGTGAGTTTAAAAAGTAAAGTACATGTATTTGGTAAATTTTATTGTAAAAATGATATTTTATTATATAATGATTAAAGTATACATAAGTTTAAACGACTTTAATTGATATATGAGGGGTTTATGGAAAATAATACATAATTGTCTTTTTGTTAAAATACTAGTTTTACAATAAGAACTTTAAAAAGACATGGTGCCTCATTCAATAAGATGTTTACATAAAGCAACTTGCTTTTAAAAGTTGTTAAAATGAAAAATTTATAAAACAAATATCTTTTAAAAGATTTACTAAACACCATTTTTATCAAAATTTATTAAATAAGCCAGTTATAGCGTTTCAAGCTTAATCTCAACCTGAGCCTAAATTTGAGTAATAATATGAGTTAAGAATTGATATTCAGTAGATGAGGTTTTTCATTGCATCCTAATCTTTTTTTTTTTTCAAAATAATTAAAGAAAAGCAATTGATCATAGTTAATAGGAGATTAGAAGAAATAGAAATCAGTGAGCTTATTGGTGGATTTAATTTCCCAAATGCATTATCTTGATGGCACATCCTAACTTCAACTTAACTGAAAACGAAAACTGAGCTCTATCAACTTGATCTTGATGTACTTTCACGGCAATTGCAGCTCATGAGCAGCTATCAACTTGTTGTACTAAACGATTCAGTGCTTGTAAAATATTCCGACTTTGGATCGGTGGTTAATTAATCACTTCAATTTTAAGGTACAAGCCATATGTCCTAATCCTCGGAGAGCTTTAAAGCTCAAATTTTAATTTTAAGCAACAATTGAGTTAGTTGCTAATCACCTAATCGTCACCTAATTGTCAATTTTAAATTACTAATGTTTTTGGAATGATCCCCACACTGATGATGACGGCGATGATGAATTATTATTATTGTTTTTTAATTTTAGCAACTCAACTGTGGCTCCCGTCTTGGCTCTTGATCTGTTTATAACACAATCTCTCCGTTCAGGATGACACAAATAATGATAAGAAGTTACTGTTAATATCAAAGGTTTAATTTTTTAAATTTCGCCATTTCGGATCTACCTTAGGCCCTATTTAGAATTACAAGAAGTTGCTGTTAATATGATAGGTTTAGGGTGCGTTTGGGATTGAAAAGTTACAACACTAAAATATTTGGTAAATAATATCTGTTGTACTTTGGAAGTTATGTTGATATGATTTTTTATTTGTATAATGAAAAATCTATTATATCTTTAATAATTTCATCAAAATTATTATTTAAAATTTATATTTACTATATATTACTAACCTTTGTTTCAGAGTTACAACTTTTTTTACATAATAGCTGTACCTTAAAAGTTACAACACCTCAATCCCAAACACACCCTTAATTTTATAAATTTCAGATCTAATTTAATTAGGGACAAAATTTGGTGCCTAGCCTGCTGTAATTTCACTTCAAATTAAGGTTGTATTATCAATGTGGATTGAGAAGTAATTAATTACCCCTCTCTTTTGAGATCCGACAAAGATATGAAGGGCAGCAAAAATTTGAGTGTGTTCATTATGATGACAGAAGCTGTCATTGCATGCATTATGTGTAAAACCAACATTACTTTTATGTTAATTCATTTATTTTATCTTTCATTTACATAATTTATATTTTATTTTATATTTAGTATTAATTTACAATTTTTTTAATATTTTATAAGTTTTTATTTACCAATAATACATCAACTTATCACTTCAATATTAATTTACTTATTTTACTATCAATTATATAATTTATATTATATTTTATACATGATGTTGATTTATGATTTTTGTTAAATTTATATATCTTATATTTCATTTATATAGTTTACGTTTAATTATAGTATTACTGTCGTGGCTTTTAATCACGCCTTCACAATCACATTTCATTATTGATGGAAGCACTTTTTTTGTTATAAATATAAAGTTTTGCGTTAAAAGATATGAATTCGTTAATGGAAGAAGAAGTTGTAAAAATATAAAAATAAAAATTGTGACTGTTATGACATACAACAATAGTGAATTAGTATTTTTTATTTTTTGAATCTAATTGAAATAATGAGTTGATTGATGCTGATTTCCACCGAATTTCTTGACTGAATTGGTCATCAACGCCGTTGAAGTAAACGTGTTTGAACGGGTTTCCGTTGACTGCTCTGGAAAAGTTCTTTCATTTTCGGAGCTTGCAAATGGATGCTCCACATTTTGGAAACTTGACTAACATTATTGAAATTAATTAAGCAGTTATGATTGCCATGTAGGGTGCGTTTGCAATTTAAGTTAGGCGACTATAGTTTATAATTTTATCAAAATTATTATGTAAAATTTATATTTATTACATATTATTAATTTTTATTTAATGGTTATAATTTTTTTTCTATAATAATTTAAAAATTATAACACTTTAATTTCAAATAGGACCGTAGTTATGTAGGTGCTATTTTTCAAAGTTTGCAAATGGGGCGTCGTTACACGGCAAGTGGGTGGAATTATCGTCATCCCTAGCCCCTCTTAAGTTTAATACACTAACGCTAAAGCCTACTCAATTTTATAGTATATGAATTATGGTTTTTATTATTGGGCCCTTAATTTTATTGATTTTTTGTTTCAGACATCCTAAATTTATAGGTTCTTCATTTTGGCCCAAACCAAGCCAAAATCTTAGTTCCACCACTGCACTGTCTTGCTTTATTTTTCGTTATCATTATTTGGAGAGACTTACAAAACCTAGTAGTTATCGTCATGGTGCCTATTTTCCATTCAATAATTGAGAAAAGAGAATAACAAAACATGTTCTTTGTTACAACTCGTAAATTCTTTATAACACGTAGAATACAACTAGAACTTTCATCCGCTTTAAAATGAAAAAAAAAGAAGAGATAAAGTTAAAAAAAAAAAAATGGGCACTTAAAAAGTGAAAAAAAAATTGATGGCATTCTAATTTGAAATGGTAATTGGGGTAGTTCTGGCAAGAGGGTTTTAGACGGACTCAAGTAGCTTTGAGGTATGTTGATAGCACTACTCAAGATTGAAACTTAATGGTTGGCCCAAATGTCACGCATTTGATAGCCCATTTCTCGAAGGCTTATTCGTGTCCGTGAATTGATGTCCATTCCTCCACAATATTACGCCTTGCTTTTGTACACACACACACACACACACACACACACACACAAAAGCATTCGGCTTGACTCTTATCTATTTTTTAAATCTCCCATGAAGTGCATACTTATTTTTACACACACACACACACCCACCCACTCGCCTTGAAGGGATTGGAGGTTGAAGTTTGAGTTAATTTTTTGCATGTATGTAAAGAGTGGTGAAATTAGACCACAACAAAAAAAACTGGGGAAGATTCTTAGACTGGAGTGAAATTTGACAAAATTTTAAATGATTTTTTTTGAAAATTATTAAGAGTTTTTAAAAAAATTGTTGAAGTTCTCGAATTGACGTGAAACTCTTTGGAAGCCCTCTTTGACCAGTAAAATAAAAGATGATACAGAGAACACGCAATCAACAGCCTCTATAGACTAAAAAAGCCCAAAAATGTATGCCAATAGTGGCTTCAACTTCATCCACGGTTAAAACCAACAATGCAATGAGAATTCACAGCATTTTTGAATGATTATGCAATAAAATTTGAATGATTATGCAAACTCTTATACGACAATAAAATTGCAACTCTTTGTTAAGAGTTGATAAAAGATTTCGTCTTTCAATAATTCTCTGCTGTTTCATACTTCAACTAATTGCTGACGCCGCAATTCAATGCAAATTGTAAAGAAATAAACACATAACCAAATGATCATAATTACCAATGGGGGCTGAATTTACTCAAATTGGGCAAGAACCTGCAGGTCAAAAGTTGAATTTGAGAATCAGGTATTTCTTTTGTGTATTGACTTAGGATTTCAAACATGTATTAGGGATGGCAATGGGGAGGGGAGGGGAGGGGACCAATCTCCCCATACCCATCCCCAATATTTTGCATATGTCCCCGTCCCCTCCCCGTCCCCTTCAGAATTGCTTGAGATAATCCCCATCCCCTCCCCGAATAATAACAGGGGATCCCCGAGGGTCTCCGATCCCCGAATAACTAATAGTCTAATATATCTTTTTATTTTCGATTTTAAATTAATCATATTAAAATAAAAAATTCAGATAAAAATAAAGTTCAAAATATATCTTACATTAATATTGATCCATTATAAAGTCACATTCAAAATATAAATTATTAAAATAATTATCTTTGTCAATGACTCAATCTTCATAATCCTACAATAAAAAGAAAAAAATTATTTTTATATCGGCAATAAAATAAATGAAATAAATGTAGATACTTAATTAATATTTTTAATAAAACTATTTACCTCCTGCTCCTCCTGTTCTTCCTCAAGAAATGTGGCAAATTGAGAGATAACCTCAGATTTCAAACCTAAAACAATGAAAATGATATAAGTAACGTAACTTATAAGTGCAAATATTAATAAATGTATAATATAATTACAATGTAAAATAAACTCATACTGCTATTGTAAGCTCGTAACCAACTTTGACAGCACATTAAGGCCTCCAATGTGCTTGGATGAAGTTTGTTACGGTATGGGCTCACAACTCTACCACTGGTGCTAAAAGCTGATTCAGAAGCAACTGTTGTAATTGGAGTTGCCAAAATATCTCTAGCAATTCGAGCTAATGTAGGATATCTATTAGCATTTGTCTTCCACCAACTCAAAATATTAAAATCTTCCATCCGGGGTGTAACTTTCTCATCCAAATATGAATCTAATTCATCTGCAACAACTGCATAATCTCCATTGTTTACACAATCATCAAAACCTGTCATCCATTTGGTTGCTTTCTTATAAGAATCCCCTGTAGATCTAGTAGAAGAACTACTACCAGTATAATCAAAGCAATAAACAGTTGGTGAAAACTTCAATTAATACTCTTCAACTAATTCCCGGCAAAGGGTGACCACTTTCCCAACATACAACTATTTTGATATTTATTATTTTTAACAATATTTATAATTTTGTTATTTATTTATTAGTAATTTTAAAAATAAAAATAAAATTAAAAATTAAAATGAGGAAATGGATAGGGGATGGGGATTCCACCTCATCCCCGTCCCCTCCCTGAATAAAAAATTGGGTAAAAAATTTTTCCCGTCCCTTCTCAGAATAAAAAATTGGGTATAAAATTATCCCGTACCTTCCCCGAATAGGAAAAATCCCTGAGGGTACCCATCCCCGTGGGGATTTTACCCGTGGGGATTTTTGCCATCCCTAAGTCATGTATTGCTCCTTTACATCGATATTAAAGGAGGAGAAAATTGACTATTTAAGAAGTGAGTTGGATTTTTTTTTTTTTTGAGTTTTGACCAAATAGAACAAAAAATAAGTGTACGAATACAAGAGATCTTAATTATCATATCATTATAATATCATATTAATAACTGTTTAATTGACATCGTGAGGACTTAAAAAGACTAGCAAGCATTAAAGTGGAGAGTTAACATTATAAAAAAAGAAGAAGCTAATAATAATAAATAAATAAAGCATGAGGTATTAGCAAATAAAATCGGGCAAATTTATCTAAGAATCGACACAGTCTGAGCTTGAAATTTAACGATAATGAATCAATCATTCTAGTAGCATCAGAATTTTAACAATTCCCGATTTAGCTAGTCTCCTTTTCATCCTTTCTTAATTCAAGAGTCTGAATTGAATTGTCCTCTTTTATAGTTTTTATCGTATCATCAAATTTGGAATATGTTCAAATTATAGCGACAAGATCATGAAGCATATCATATGGGGCATTAACTTTGTGAGATTGGTCAAGCGGCGATGTCGGATTTAAGATGCCTTAATTTGGCTATATAAAAAACTGGCGAGAAAAGAACAGGCAAGACTTGAAAAGGGCAATAATGAAAGCAATACAAGACAAGAGAAGACTTGGGAAGAGGAAAACTAGTGGAGAACTGAAAAATTAATCTTCTATATGGTCTAATTAAAGAGAGAATTATCAATTTTCTTTTTCACGTTTCCTCAATTAATGGGTATATAAAAGATGTGTGCGAGCTAGTTTGGTTGGTAGAGTTTTTTTTTAGTAAACATAATAGGTTTGAGATTTGAATTCCGATTACATAAGTGAACAGAAACTAGAATTGTTTATAAACTATAATTAAAAACAAAACTATATATAATAAGTGAGCAGAAACTTGAATTGTTTATAAACTATTATTAAAAACAAAAAGTATATATAATAACAAAAATGCTACTTTGTTCAGAAAAATACTGCTCGAAATTCTTTTGGCAAGCCAAATATGATCTAAGCCAAAATGACCTGTTTTCGTGCCTTGCTTACATGAAAAAATTCCCGACTATATTTCCCAAGCAAAGTATCATTGTTGATAGAAAAAGATGAGGCAAGTTTCTAAAGGTTTGCTCAAATATTTATAGAGGCTGCATTAGTTTTACAATTGTCACACAAATTACTTCTTTTTCTACTTTTACAGTCAAAACTTTCCTAATAAGCATAATTCCAATAGTACTATGTATGTGATGAATAATAAAACATATTTTTTGTAATTTATTTTGAAAATTAAACAAAATTATTTCATTATTATTTATTTATCCAAAATATTTACTGCATGCATGCTTGTGTACCCGAAATATACGTCAATTTATTCACGTTAACTACTATGTGAGGTTACATGTCCTTGTGAAGACAACTTTACATTTTCTATTCAAACACATTCAAATTAATTTTTTATTCTTATAAGTTCTAATCACTTGCGTGAAACAAATTAATTAATTAACAATAAACAACTACGTGTGTATATATATATATACATCTTCTTCTACACAGTACTATGACGCTGTGTCATCAACAATTCCATTCTTGTTCTCTTATCTAAAACACTTTGAACGCCCAAAACGCTACAAGCACGACAAGCCCGGCGGCAAGACAAACATTATTCAATACCCTTTCTGCCCATTCCTTTTTCTCTTTTCTATCAATTTTCCTCATCAAAAACTCCTCATATCTCTCTTTCACTTCCTCTCTCCTCCCATTCTTTCTCTTCCCACTCTCCATAACCCCTTGCAAAATTACCAAACCATCCTTCCCACTCAAATTCCTCCCCTCCATATCCTTCATTTGCATGTTCACTTCTTTCACGCATAACATTTCCTCTCCTTTCTTTTCCCTTCCTCCAAGTGTTACCATCACCTCACACTCCACGCACTCCCTCGCCGGAAACAATCCCCACCGTTGATTACCACCTGCGGCGATCACCACCGCATACTTCACGTGCAAGTCACTTGTCAACCAGTCTTGTCGCACGGAAACCGGCCACCGGCTGGATAAGTTCACCGCCCGGTTTCTGCTAGAGTCGATTATTATCCAACTCAATGTCAAGTTCTTTTCAAGCTCTTCAAACAGTATATTTGCTTCACTCACAAAGGGTATCTTCGTCGTCGGAACGGAATCTTTCGCGTCCACCAGGTCAATCCTGAAAGGTGGGAACTGAAACCATCCGGTTACTGTCTCATTCTCTGTAACCCTAGAGAAGACGGGATCGTTTCTGTAGTAAAGATCAACGGCCGAGATTATCTGTTCGGTGACAAGTAAAGAATCATCATCATGAATGCGTTTTGAGGGTTGTTTTTGGCAATCAAGAACCGGGAATGAGTGAGAGAAAAAAGACCGGTGACCACCTCCGGGGTAGGAGGAGACGAGGGTTCGCACACGTGGGTCGTTAGAGGAAGGCCACGTGGATGAGCAGATATGTTGCCAGAGTTTTTCTTGTGCACATAGAGAGTGTAGATGAGATGAAGTGCAAGCTGCGGCAACGAGAGTCTGGCCGTCGAGTCGGGTTAAGATATGAGTCTCGATGATGTCGGGAAGCAAGCTTGTGATGCCTTGATGGCTTGTCAATTTTGTGGGACAAGGAGAAGAAGCCATTGCTTCTTAATTTTTTTTTTTTTAATTGTTTACCTCAAAATGGAGTTTGAATGTTGGGTTCGTTTATAGGCAAAAGAGTTAGGTCTAATTGGTCTAATAAAAATATTGAAATAAATATGATAAAAGGTGGATCAGTTTTAGAATATGTTATTCTTTGGTTAATCCAATCGTAGGATAAGTTGATTGGCTTTAATGTAATGAGCAAGATTTATGAATTAAATTCTAAAAGTCAAGGTTGGTAGGCTATAGACAAATGGATAAAAGATAGAAAAGGGGAATTTCCAGGCAGTGGATGACAAAGAACAAGGAGCCCTAAGGCGTGTGGTCGAGTGTTTTTTAAGTAAATTTATTTAACTAATTACTTGAATTCAAGTTTTGAGAAAGATAGAGTTTTGGGAAAAATAGAGGGCTAAACATTGATTTAGGTTTTGTTCCACCATCTAAGAAAAGTAGAGGGTCAAAAATCAAAAAGGTAATTTTTCCTATTATCTACCTCTTAAAAGATGAAAAAAAATATATATTGCGGTTTATGAAAAAAAATTGTGTTTTTCTAAATTTATTTTTCCATAAATACAAAATACAATCATAAGATAAGAGGATTAGGTAGTTTTTTTGTGATTAAAATTATGTTCGAATTTTAGGGGAGATAAAAACCTAAAAAAGTCGTGAATCTATAGAATTCGTCAACTCCCCTAATTTTTTTTTTCTTTTTCTTTTAAAAATATCTGTTAGGGATCTGTTTTTCTTGTCAATAAAATAATAAAATGAAAACTTATAAGGAAAAAAAATTTCAATTAGTATAAAACTTTTTTTTTAAAAAAAAAACTACTTCCATTTTTTTTTTTTTAGGGTTTGGAAGTCTAGTCATCGTGATTGATTGTCACTACCTGTAACTGTAAGACATCCTAACGCGTGAGTTGTGACCAAGACCTTATCCTCTCAGGAAAAAAGTGGATGAAAATGTTTGCGGCATGGAACAGAGAAACGTCACAACACAAGTTAGTTCGGATATTCTTTTTTAATTCACTTGTAATAATTCTGTTAAAAAAAAAACAAAGAGAAATATAGTGTTGTTTTTCTTTCAGCACTCTGGTGCGAGATATTCATTGCCGTGACGTGGCTTAAATTTAGCAAATAGATAATTCTATGTAAAAGTGATGCTGTAATTACATAATTTGGATAAAAGACATTAATACATTTGTCGTACTAAAAGAGTACGTTTAGCACACTATATTATAATATTTTATATTATATTATTTTTAATATAACTAAATAATTTGTTTAGTGCTACACTTTATTATATTAATATTTTTGTGATTAATGTAAATTATAGAAGTCTTAAATTTTAAAAATTTAATATTATTTTTTAATATAAATGTTAAAAAAATCATAATTTCCATAAAGATCAAAACTTATAACCTTATATTTTCCACAACATAACATTTATTTTTCAATATTTTCTAAATATATAACATGTGAAATAAAGATCAAAGTAAATAATTTAATCGAATAATCTCTAAATAATATCATAACATAATAATATTTACTAACATTATTATTTTATTGGTATTAGTTTTAAATTAATATTATTTAAATTTATTCATATACAAATATTTATTATTAGTTATATTAAATTGTTTAATAATAATCAATTTTTACATATTAATTATTATAATATAATTAAATAATGTAATATTATGTAATATTTTTATTTTTATATATTATTTAAGTACTTATAATTAGTTATATTAACTTATTAAATATTAATCAATTTTATATATTAATTATTATATAATTAAAAAATAAATTATTTAGTTATATTTTTAATATAATAAAAATTAAAATATGAATAATAAATTATTAGTTATATTTATTTATTATTATTTATTTAAAAAAAGATAAAAGCAAAACAATAATGCAGCAGCTGCCGCATTGACTAAACCTTACTTTGCATTTGCACAACCCCTTTAACCCATTACAATTTCTTTTCAAATATAGTCTTGTTATTAAATTAATGTGAACGGTATTTTAATACCCTATGAGTATGTTTGGCGGGCGGGTCTACAAGGGTTTGTCTTGTAATATAAATTCAGACTCGCGTTTGGCTGCAAAAAACAATAACCTGACTTGAAAAGATTGTGCGGCAATTGAGGTGCAAAAAAGACCCGCCTCCCCCTGCGTGTCTAAATTGCACATCTCTTTTTCTATTTTAACTATTATTTATATTAGTTATTAAATTCAATACAAATCAAATATAATATTTCTTTAACATATTAATTTATGTTTAATTGATGAATAAGAAAAGATGCTGAAATCTACTTCAGATAATTATATTTTTATTAATAAATCTAAATAATAAATTAACTTAATATTAAAATATTTATTAAATTCATATAATATTAATTTAAAAATAAATAAATAATAGCTATTTATTATTATTTAATATTATTAAATAATAAAAATATATAATACATTCCATATTCTACCAAACATGGTACTGTATTATTTAATACATTCCAATACAATACATTTTATTACAATTCAATACAGTGCGGCACACCAAACGCACCCTATAATCCTATAATTCGAACACATCCAAGGTGATGAACTGAGACAAGCAAATCAAAACCAAATGATTTCAACAACATAATTGGAATGATAAAACAAGAATGTTCTACATAAAGTTGTGGTTCTGGCTTATTGACAATCATTCAAGCAAATTTACTTCCAAGAAACGTGTAACACGAGGGTGATTCCCACATTGATGATACACACAATTGAGGTCTTGGCCACTGTGAAATTGCAGCAGTAGCAACAATGGCAAGCATTAATTGCAACCCAGGCTAGCATTCCATTAAAGACCAGGGATGGCTGGACTCGAGAAGCAAAATGGGATGTTAAGCATCAGAAACCTTCTTAAAAGAAAAGCAAGTTTCACCGTCAAAACTCACCGAGTACACCTGAGAGTTAAGCTTCTCAAAGAATAATTATCAAACTCAATAAGAGATGAACAGTAGCTCAACTAAAAGGGTTTCAAATAATTCACGCAGCTCCATCACAGTATAAGCAATCACTCATCACCCCAAGTTACTGGTCCACCCAATCCAACTTCAGGTTCCTGAGACAATTGAATTGTCAGACCCATACCCCTGTTTTTAGATTTCTTCTTCTTAGCAGAAGAGGTAATGTTTGAGGGAAATACTTCGGTGAGACCAGACGTGATGAGCAGATGTTTGGTGGCAGAATTCTGCGAGCAGGTGTCTCCTGTAAGAGCCAGGTAGCAAGGGAACAGGAGCAGGAATATTCTGCTCGTCCACGAATATGCCATTCGCGAGGCGGAACCCTTGCTAGAGGCATAGGGTCACTCTCGCTAGGGTTCGAGGAGAGGAGACCCGGTCAACGGCAGTTGGCGAGACGTGCCTTCCTATCCGAGAATCAAGGCACGAGTTCCATCTCCATTCGCCCATCATGACGATAATGGGACATCCACATCCGAGCGTGGGGAGAACAACGGGCGTAAACTGCGGAAGACTGGGACTCAGAGGAAGCCTATAAAAAGGTAGCCAACGAAGGTAAAAGGGTTAGATTTTTTGTTGTTTGAACTAAGCAAAAGAGAGAAAACAACCTAACAGCCATAAGATTGGTGGCAAGCGTTCCCCGAACCTTCATATCTGACTTGAGCGTCGGAGGGTTTGCGCCGGGAAAACAACCGGCGTACTCTGACCTGTCTGTGTGCGCAGGAACCTCTGGAGAAGAAGCTTTACGAGGAGAGATCCTGGTCGTGGTGAAGTTGATTAAACAGAGACTCTGGTCGTAGAACGAGGAGAATCAGAATCTTGCATCAACATTTTGGCGCCGTCTGTGGGGAGCTGAGCAAAAAGCTTCTTTTGATAGCAAGAAGAGAAGGGAAGTAGCTGAAAAGCAATGGAGACAGGAGGAACTAGTGCACAAGGGGGTGATATGAGGCTTAACGATTCCGTGACGCTAAGGGTGATAGTCGGGGGCCCAACATTGGCTGGAGATTCCAACAGGTCGAGGAAGAATTATGCTAGATACACCATGACCAGCAAAGAGGTATTCTTCAACACCCCAGCAGCCAAACGAGCAAGGGTCAGGCAAGTGCCAATCATGTGGACGGATGAAGACAAGGAAGGGATTCTATACCCCCACGATGATGCTTTGGTCATCAAGGCTACGGTCGCTAGCAAGAAGTTTGACCGGATATTGATTGATACATGGAGCTCAGTTGATGTGCTATTTAAGTCAACTTTGGAGGAGATGGGAATAGCAGACCGGAGGTTGGAATACACCAATACCTCCTTAAAGGGGTTCGGAGGGGGAAAGCTGGTCCCTCTGGGCGTGGTCGAGCTGCCTATCACGATTGGGAGCTCCCCGACGGAAAGGACAATGATACTAGACTTTGTGGTGGTGGATGAAGAAGGTCCTTACCAGATGATCCTAGGTCGGCCGTTTCTAAGGATGAGCAAAGCGGTATTGTCCATCCATTATCTGGCTCTCAAGTACCGGGTGAATGGGGTAGTTGGTGTGGTACGAGGGGACCAGAGAATTGCTAGAAGCTGCTACTCCTCGGCAGCAAAGGAGGCAATGCAGATAACATCCCTTAACACCCGAGTGGAAAGCAAGAAGGGCAGACAAGAACCTGTAGAGGAGCTGGAGACAGTAAGCGTGGGACCAGAGAATCCGGGAACGACGATCAGAATCGGGTCGAAACATAAGAAAGAGCAGAAGCAGGAGTTAGTGAAATTCTTATAGGCTCATGCAGATGTGCTCGGTATTGAATCTTGATCTACTAACGGAAAATAAGGATCAAGCAGCCAAGCGATCAGCCATTTACCAGCAGAGGGTTGCTCGGTATTATAACCAGGACGTGAATGTATGGCAGTTCAAGGTTGGAGATTGGGTGTTAAGGAGAGTAAATCAGAACACAAAAGACTTGACTCAAGGAATGCTCGGTCCAAATTGGGGGGGCTATATAGAGTCAGGCAGCTAGTTGGACCAGGAGCCTACAAGCTGGTCCGCATGGATGGCCACGAGGTGAAGCGCCCATGGAACGCAGCACATCTCAGGAAATATTTCCAGTAAGAGTTGTTAATATTTTCAAGTTCTTTCTGTTCGTATTTGCGGTTATTTATTTTATATCCAAAGCAAGTTCATGTAAAATCAAAACTTGCAATTAATGGAACGTCGAGGAATGTCAGTCACTTGAAACTGTGATAAATCTTCTAAGGCATGCAAAGGCTCGACAAGTCTCAAAGCCTGTTTTATGGCGGACAGAAGCCAAGCATGCCAGGATCTGCTCGGCCACGAGAAGGCTAGCAGAATCCCCAAGCATCGAAGAAGTCACTAAGGCATGCAAAGGCTCGACAAGTCTCAAAGCCTGTTGTATGGCGAGACAGAAGCCAAGCATGCCAGGATCTGCTCGGCCACGAGAAGGCTAGTAGAATCCCAAGCTTTGAAGAAATCATCTAAGGCATGCAAAGGCTCGACAAGTCTCAAAGCCTGTTTTATGGCGAGACAGAAGCCAAGCATGCCAGGATCTGCTCGGCCGCGAGAAGGCTAGCAGAATCCCAAGCATTGAAGAAATCATCTAAGGCATGCAAAGGCTCGACAAGTCTCAAAGCCTGTTTTATGGCGAGACAGAAGCCAAGCATGCCAGGATCTGCTCGGCCGCGAGAAGGCTAGCAGAATCCCAAGCATTGAAGAAATCATCTAAGGCATGCAAAGGCTCGACAAGTCTCAAAGCCTGTTTTATGGCGAGACAGAAGCCAAGCATGCCAGGATCTGCTTGGCCGCGAGAAGGCTAGCAGAATCCCAAGCTTTGAAGAAATCATCTAAGGCATGCAAAGGCTCGACAAGTCTCAAAGCCTGTTTTATGGCGAGACAGAAGCCAAGCATGCCAGGATCTGCTCGGCCGCGAGAAGGCTAGCAGAATCCCAAGCTTTGAAGAAATCATCTAAGGCATGCAAAGGCTCGACAAGTCTCAAAGCCTGTTTTATGGCGAGACAGAAGCCAAGCATGCCAGGATTTGCTCGGCCACGAGAAGGCTAGCAGAATCCCAAGTATTGAAGAAATCATCTAATGCATGCAAAGGCTCGACAAGTCTCAAAGCCTGTTTTATGGCGAGACAGAAGCCAAGCATGCCAGGATTTGCTCGGCCACGAGAAGGCTAGCAGAATCCCAAGCTTTGAAGAAATTACCTAAGGCATGCAAAGGCTCGACAAGTCTCAAAGCCTGTTTATGGCGAGACAGAAGCCAAGCATGCCAGAATCTGCTCGGCCATGAGAAGGCTAGCAGAATCTCAAGTTTTGAAGAAAACATCTAAGGCATGCAAAGGCTCACCAAGTCTCGAAGCCTGTTTTATGGCGAGACAGAAGCCAAGCATACCAGGATCTGCTCGACCACGTGAAGGCGAGCAGAATCCCCAAGCATCGAAGAAGTCACTAAGGCATGCAATGGCTCACCAAGTCTCAAAGCCTGTTTTATGGCGAGACAGAAGCCAAGCATGCCAGGATCTGCTCGACCACGCAAATGCGAGCAGAATCTCAAGCATTGAAGAATTTTCCAAGGCATGTGGCGAAACCATATGCCAAGCCAGAACTTGCTCAATCAGACGAAGACGAGCAGATTCTCAAACGAAAAATAACTCATGATTACAACACAAGAAAGTAATCAAAAAATATTTTTTAATTTGTTAATAATTAACAGAGGAGAGAATCTTTACAAACATGGTTCATTACAAGACAAGAAATACATCAAGAAGATGGTGGATCAGTAAGCCAAGCAGCGTCGGCGGGCTGAGCCTCCTCAGGTGCAGGGGGGGTATCACCAATTGCGTCCGGGGGGGTGCTCGCCTCGCCAACATCAGCAGGGATTGCATGAAGAGGAGAGCTTTCCTCCTCAATCACGATTGGCTAGACCCCTTGGGCATTTTCCTTGGCAGCCTTTTCCAGTCCCACGCGACCAAGAACCACTGAGTTTCTACTGCTGGTCCATTACATTACCCAACACCAGAAATTGGGGGACCGGTGTTTGAGGGAAATACTTCGGTGAGACCAGACGTGATGAGCAGATGTTTGGTGGCAGAATTCTGCGAGCATGTGTCTCCTGTAAGAGCCAGGTAGCAAGGGAACAGGAGCATGAATATTCTGCTCGTTCACGAATATGCCATTCGCGAGGCGGAACCCTTGCTAGAGGCATAGGGTCACTCTCGCTAGGGTTCGAGGCGAGGAGACCCGGTCAACGGCAGTTGGCGAGACGTGCCTTCCTATCCGAGAATCAAGGCACGAGGTCCATCTCCATTCGCCCATCATGAAGATAATGGGACATCCACATCCGAGCGTGGGGAGAACAACGGGCGTAAACTGCGGAAGACTGGGACTCAGAGGAAGCCTATAAAAAGGTAGCCAACGAAGGTAAAAGGGTTAGATTTTTTACTATTTGAACTAAGCAAAAGAGAGAAAACAACCTAACAGCCATAAGATTGGTGGCAAGCGTTCCCCAAATCTTCATATCTGACTTGAGCGTCGGAGGGTTTGCGCCGGGAAAACAACCGGCGTACTCTGACCTGTCTGTGTGCGCAGGAACCTCTGGAGAAGAAGCTTTACGAGGAGAGATCCTGGTCGTGGTGAAGTTGATCGAGCAGAGACCCTGGTCGTAGAACGAGGAGAACCAGAATCTCGCATCAACAGGTAACTAGGCCATCCACTAAATTGAATTTAGGAGCTTCATTAACCATATTGTTGCCACCATCAAATCCAAGATTTCCTACAATATTGGCGGAGAAGAGCTCCGAGAAAGCAGTTTCTCCATTGTCAATAATGTCAAGTTCTCCTTGTTTCTCCTTTGACTGTTTCTTCCTAAATCTCTTATCATCATCGTGAACTTGAATGCCTTTGTTTGAGAGATTTTCACTAGTTTTCCTTCCCTTCCGTTTCAGATCTTTCTCCATATCAACATCTCTAGAACCATTTAGATTGGTTCTTTGCATCATCAATAGCATCAAGCTCCCCTTCTTTCTGTTTGGACTTCTTTTTCAATTTCTTCCCTGCTGCTGAATCACTTTTGCTCCACTGAATTTCTTCATTTGAGAGTTTATCATTTGTTTCTCTTGTGCCAACTCTTTTCTTTTCCATATGAACTTTTATCGTGTCATCAGCATTATTTGAGGAATCATTAACTTTATCAACTATATTGTCCTTTTCATTTTTGGTGATTCTATTTATTGGTCTAGCATTGAAAATATGCAAGCTTGGCAACAGATTTTTGACCTGCAACAATATTGGACATAGATTAATCCAGTTAGAAGCAGAATTCTTGAAAGATTATTAACATGATAAAATGATTGCAATATTACCTTCTTTGCCAATTTATCATATTCAGCTACAGGGTTTCCTTGTAGATTGAGGTTATTCAGGCTAACCAATGACTTTAGCACCTGCTATTCAAGCATGTTGCCATTAAGCATGGTGAGAAAGTATATAGAAAAAACTTGATGGAAACAAATTTAAAAGAAACAAATATTTCAATGCCTCACCTTCAATTCTGACCATCTCGTGATCAAGTTCTTTCCTAAGTCTAAATTTTGAAGCTTCTTATTAAAAGCCAACTCGGCTGGAAGAGTCTAGGCAATTAAGAGAGTGAGACAGAGAAAGACAACATAAGAAATGAACAAGATATTAATCACAATACTAACAAAATAAATAAATAAATAAATAATAATGAATTTGAAGACAGCGTGCTATCACAAAACGACGAGTGGGTACATGATTTACCTTAATGTCGTTGTGAGCGAGTCGGAGTTCTTTCAATTCTGTGCAAGACTTGAGTGAAGAACCAATAATCTGAACTTGGCAGTTTGACAGAGAGAGCTGGAGCCAGTTTTGATTAACAGCCTTAGCAACAGTCTTGCAAAATATTAGCTAAAGGCAATTAATGACCAAAGCATTGCTTACCTTTGTAATAGCTTTCATATTGAGCAGAGAATCTCCAATTTCGCGAATTGGATTTCGAGAAAGAACTGCAGGACAATCTCGAATGCCAAAAAGCATGATTCAGGTTCTACGGTCTTAATGGTAAAACAAACTTTTATCCCAAGTATCAACTTAAATTCCAATATTGACTTGATCTGAACAAAGTATCATCAATCACGAACACGTAAAATCAAAAGGAATTGCACACGAGTTTGCTATCTCCTCAAAATCACACAGGCTTTCTCTCTACTGAAAAGTCCTAGAATAGATGTTCAACCATGCCTTCACCACTCCTTTAAACCAAATCCTAGAACAGGTAAAATTAATAGAATTAAAGAATATTGGCTCTAAGAAAAATGTAATTTGTTACTTCTCAAAGAATTACAGCTCTTATTCCTCTCCCATTTTCACCAAAGTTCTATATAGACAACAACACTTGAATAAACATAGGCTAGAGCATGTACTGTCAATCTACCAACAAAGACCAGCCAAATGAATAAATTTTATCGAATACAACAAAGTGTGAACTTGAAGAAATAAGAATCCGTACCAAGAGTGTTCAATTCCTTCATCTGATCAAGCTTGCATATCGAAACAATCTCATTGTCTGCACAACTCCAACAAAGAGATAAAAAACGTTAAAAAAATAAATGATTTCCATATATTCATATCACCAACTTACAAAGAGGGTGCTGAAATTAGGGTCTAAATCTCACCATTCAGAATTAAAGCACGTAAGCTTACAACAGATATCACCTCATCCATCGATCTAAGCTCATTTTTGCACGCATTCAACACCTGAATTTCAAAGACAGAACAAGGTGAATTTAAATAATCCAATTAGCTCATCATTTTCAAACCTAAACTACTTCAAACAACTAGTTTAGATCGAGCAAGTGTCCCAATGGACAATAATAACAAACGGATAAAAGATTTCAACCAAATCGCCAGTAACAATAAGCATTGGAACCTTCTCATGGGAAAACAAGAATCTCTCATAAGCAACCATTTAAAAGTGTAAAAAATGTAAAATATCACGAACAAAGCAAGGGAATGACACTTACAGTGAGCTTAGAGAGTCCTTCGATTCCTTTTAAGCTTTGCAATTTGTTTTGCACAACTGATAGCCACTTCAAATTCACGCAATGCCTCAACCCCTTCAAATAAAATTTAAAAAAAAAATGAAATTTCATGCCAAGAAATGATAAAGGCGTAAATTTGTTACTGGGGTGTTGGGGAAATGAATGAATGGTAGGCACCTCAAGAGAAGTGAGGTTGTTGGAGCTAAGGTCGAGTCTCTCTAAGTTGTTGAAATCGGTCAAGCAAGAGACGTCGGAGAGAGCTTTGTGAGTGAGAGTCAGAGATTTTATGGAATTGGGATCGCCAGTCTTGTTGTCCTTCAAAATTTGCTCGGTGCTCAGTCGTGTCATGATTTGGCTTCTTCGGTTTAGTCTTTGAGAATTAGCAAAACCCTAGCTTTGAATGTCTCTGCTTCCAGGGTTTATCTCTAAACTCTCAGGCAGTGTTTGTTCCGTACTCGTTTGAGTTAACCGACACGTCGTTTCAATGTAATTCTTTTTTCAAACCTGAAGGAGTTCATATTAGTGAAATTTACAAAAATGATGGAATTGTTAGGTCAATTCACAAAAAATAGCTCAACTTTTCACTTTCTCTCTCTTTTTTTTTTTTTTTCTGGGGCCGGATCACAATGCCCAAAAATATGTTTGTTATATATTTTTCCTTTAATTAGGTTTGAATGGAAAGAAGAAACCTCCCCGTTAAATATCAAACTCTTAACTCTTTTATTACTAATTGAACTTGAGTCATTTGAGCACAAAAGGCATTCACAAGCAACCGATCTCTACCTAAAAGCATCTATGTTATATTAACTGTATACAGTGTAAATAATCTATCACACACAGTCACTTAATCATAAACAATCTAGTTTTTCCATTTCTTTATCACTGGCACCAAACACTATTTTCTTCACTCATTCAACTCTAAATCATTATCAAACTGCAATTGTAAAAATATTAGGTTTGTGTTTGGAATATTGTGAGATTTTTTTTTCTAAAATATAAATTTAATTTAGAGAAAATGTTTCTAAATTATCTAAAATAGTTCTTCATTAGCAATGTAGGATGGACTAATGAATGGACAACTCTTATTTTTTACCCTCTGAAACAAAGAAACATAAATTTTAAGTAGAGATTGGACTGTGAAATCAATAGCCCTCTTGAGTCCTTCCGCTGAAATTCATTTAATTTCGACGCCTGCTTAGTTGATCTAAATGCTGAAACATGGTGAAAAAATAGTGTAATTTTGGAGGGCTCCAATGTCCAATTATTTCCTTTTATTGTAATGATCGAGTGACATTGCATCCTGGACCCCAAGTACATAATATCACGGAAAAATCTAGTAGCATCTTCTTACAAAGCAGCCAAATTCTTCGATAAAGCCATCCAAAAAATGACAGTACTTGTACCTCCATCTTCTGCTGACAAGTAGAGGACCTATGAAACACCAAAACCCCACTACAAATCCAAGTGCCAAGCTTACATACAACAACCAGTCCACTTCGTCTTCATCTTCGTTCCCATTTCCATTTGGATCTTCTGGTACAAGAGGATTATTCTCATTACAATTAGGAAGTGGAGCTCCGCATAGATTGTTGCCGGCAAAACAAGATGCATCGAAGCTTTGCAATTGAGTGCTTGAAGGAATTTTCCCAGTCAAGTGATTGTTGGACAAGTTCAGGTGATTTAAAAATGACAAACTTGACATACTTTGGGGAATTTTACCAGAAAGTTGGTTCGCTGAGAAATCGAGGGACTCAATTGATTTCATATCACCAATTTTCTCAGGAATTTTGCTTGTAAAAAAATTGTGGGACAGATTCAGTGATTGCAATCCTTTAAGATTTGTCAGTTCCATCGGTATTTCTCCCGTGAAATTATTCTTCGCAATGTCTATGCTTCTTACCAAATTCAGAATGGAGTTATATTCAACCATAGACCCTTTCGTCACAACTGATGCATCCACCACAAGTTCACTCTCATCCAGCAATGCAAAGTAGGATATCGCATTCTCTAGAATAGACGAGTCCGTCGTCGCCATAGCAGTGAAGTTACTGATGCATCTGGGTATGGTCCCTGAGAGATAGTTATAAGCAACATCTAAAATTTGTAAAGAAGTTAGACGACAAAGTTGAATTGGCAAATCGCCATGGAACTTGTTTGATCGAAGAATGAGAATCGACAAACTAGAAAATCTTTCTCCCATCCATGTTGGAATATTCCCGACAAACTCATTTTCGCCCATGTCAAGAGATACCAAACTTGAACAATTTTGAAATGACTCGGGAATGACTCCAGACAATCTATTATTGCGCAGGTTCAATGACAAAAGAGAACTTAAAGTTCCAATTGAGGTCGGAAGACTACCAGTAAGGTTATTGTTACCTAAATTCAGCATATCCAAGCCACGCCAATTCATCCAACAATCAGGTATATCCCCAGAAAAGTAATTTTTTGAGAGTTGGAGATAAGAAGTGCTCTTTAACCCATTACATATTAAATGAAAAATGGACCCCGAAAAACCATTATTAGAAAAATCAAGTATGCCGGATGGGGGAGGTAGAAGAGGCGATGGACGGTAAGGAAAATCTAAATTTGGAATCTCACCGTAGATTTGGTTGCTAGAGAGATTCAAATACTTATACTGGAAAATGGAATTCCAAAACCAACGAGGAGTAGTATGTGAAATTCTTGTGTTGGATATGTCCAAAAAATACAAATGCTTTTGTGAATGAATCCACGATGGAAAATGAGGCCCTAAATGACATGACCTCAATTTCAATGTATCGAGTTGAAAAGGAGGAACCCAGTTCGGATTGACTTGCAAGATTAGCGGGTTACCAGATGTAGAAAATGAAGTCAGTTTTGTTAGATTGACAAAATGATTTTCAGAAAGTGTTCCACTCATCCTATTGTTGGACAAATCTAGATATTCTAAGTGTGAAAATTTTCCCAAAGACAATGGAATAGAACCATTCAACAAGTTGTTGGACAAATCTAGATATTCTAAGTTTAAAATTTGTCCTAGAGACAGTGGAATGGAACCATTCAGCCTGTTTTTGGAAAGATCTAGATATGTCAAATATGTAAGTTCTCCTAAAGCAGATGGAAGTGGACCTGAAAGAGAGTTGTTACGTGGTCGAAGTCTGTTCAAACTTTTAAATTGCCCAAGTTGATTTGTCATGTGACCTGAAAATTGACAACTCCTCAAAACTAGTGACTCTAGTGCATATGCACCACATGCAGAGAAAATATCTAAAACTTGTGATAAGTCTTGACTCAATTTAACAAACGATAGATCGATTGATGTCAACTTACAAAGCCGTACAAACGATGTTGGAATCTTCCCTGCAAGCTCATAATTGAAGGAAAGGTCCAGAGTTTTGAGAGAGGTCAATTTTTCTAGACCGATTGATGAAATCTTACCTTGCAAGCTATTACTTCTAAGAGAAAGGAACTCAAGATCATTAAGCTTAGACAACCAGCCAGGTATTGCAGAATTGAATTCATTATCAGATAAATCAAGATGTCTAAGAAACGTCAAGTTTCCTAGTCCGATGGGGATTTTACCTTGAAATTGATTTCCGCTTAGATCGAAAAAGACTAAATTATGAAGACCAAAAACCCAACTGCCAAATTGAAACAAAGAGTTATTAAATTGATTTTGGGAAAGATCGAGGGCCTTAAGGGAGGAAAAATTAGCAGAGGATGACGGAGGAAAGTGATGGAGTTCACAGTAGGACAAGTTTAGTACTTTTAAAGAAGAGAGTGAGTTTGTGACAAGTAACCAATCAGTGGCTTTGCTAAGGTCAGCCTGACTCAGATCGAGGTGCTCTAGCAAAGAAAGACCAGATAGCCATGAAAAACTTTCAACTTGTAACAGATAATTCTGACTGAGATCAAGATATTGAAGATTAGAGAGACTTCCAAGTTGGTAAGGAGTCACTCCTGCAAAGTTGGCTCTAGAGAGATTCAGGTATCTAAGGTTCTTAAGAGAACCAAGATATTTGGGAATCTGAATTCCTTGGAAATCATTTCCGCTTAAGTCCAAGTGAATCAAATGCTTGAAGTCAACCAAAGAGAGATTTATCTTACCAACCAGCTTTGACCCCGTGCCATTATTAGGATTAGGATTTCCAAGGTTGAGCTGAAGGACATGGCCAGTGAAGTTGTTACAAACAACACCACCCCATGCACAGCAATCTTCATCACCAATATTCCAAGAGGCAAGACGGCTGGAAGGATCTTTGAGATCTTGTTTCAACTCTAGAAGTGCTTCTCTCTCACTGTCTATGCAACCCACGAAAGTGTTCCCATTGCAGAAGCTGATGTTGATCATGGTGGCTATAAAAAATAAGTCAAGGAAAACAAGGGCAACAGAAACACTCATGATTGTTGATTTCATTGCTGTGGATAGAAATTTAATTAATGATAAGAAATGTAAGGGTGCTTATGAGAATGTTACCACTTTGAATGATATTTTATAATGTCCTCCGTTTGCCCATCTGATATGTCCATGATGTCCTCAGTTTGCCCATTTGAACAAAAGTATCCAATTTGAAAAGTATCTAATTTGAAAAGTATCCATCACTTCAATTTTCTGCAAACAATTTCCATGCTCTGTACTTGGATAATCAAGCCTGCAAACAATTTCCAATATACTTGCCGGCTTAACATAGTTAATTTCGAACAAAAGTGGTTTACTTGCCGGCTTCATGCAAATATCAACAAACGGTCTTTTTCTTTATCCAAATATACGCTTGAAGTATGATATTCAAGTTCGTGTCCATCTTTGGATTATTTTTCTTTTCTTGTTATTATTTAGCCGGCAACCTAATCCCCCTCACCCTTTTGAGCTGACTTCAAACTCTAAATCTCTTATTTATATCACAACTGATTTACTAACTCAATTAGTTAGCAGCCACATAATGCGAATGATAATGAACTAATTTGTCTCACTATTTTTTTTTTCTTTTTTTCACACGCTAGCTTTGGTTTGGATCATTGAATGAATATTTTCAGTCACTCACTTTTCTTTTAACTCGGGTGTTTTTAAAGTAATTTATAAGTAAAACAGAACTTGGACGTCCTGAGGACTTGCCAGTGCTTAGAAGTAATGATATTGAAGGGGAAAAAAAAGGTAATTTATACGTCGAAGTCAAGAGCCGGCATCTACAATTTTTTCACCGTTCATTTCAAGTGACTAGCTAGTTTATCCCAATCAATACTGAATTTGAATATATTTATAATAATCAATGGGACAAGTTAAGCAGCCTCAATTTTATCGACAATTTTTACACTAATTTGAACCTTTTGATTAAGAAAGAATGAACGGTCGACATTACATGAATTCAATTACTTTCATTAATAATATTGTTCGCTCTCCTTTATTAGTACATTTCAACGTGTTAACAATACATTTTTCTTCCTCATTGCCTTTTCTTCTATTTTCTTTGTTTTTGAAGTGTTGCGCGCAAGTTGGTGTCGACTTTGGGGAATTGATAATGATCTAACTTACCCTCTTTCTTTTTAAGTTTGTAGGGTGGTCGGACAATTGGAATTTTGAATCTACATTATTAAGTGTTGGATAAAAACTTAGTTCATTTTATTTCACATTTATATGATGAAAAATTTATAGTTATCTTTATTATTTTTATTGAAATTATTATTTAAAAATTATTTTCACCATATGCTATTAACTTTTATTTAATAATTACAATTTTTTTTTTTTTACACCAACTGTCTCAATACCAAATAAAAACCTCGATATACCATTGACATTAGGTATGCATGGTTCGTAGGCTATAAGACTTTACCCATTGTAACGTAGGATTTTGCGTACTAAAAGTAAGCTATCTAATTTTATTAAGAATCATGATTCTTAAAAAAAGTAACTCCATGATCAACATCTCTAGAATCATTTAGATTTTGGATGACCATCTTTGTTTTGACCAGGCACAAGGCCTCCAGAGTTCTTTGCATCATCAGTAGCATCAAGCTCCTCTTCCTTCTCTTTTTATTCTCACTTACCACTTTCTTCCCAGCTGCAAATCAATTTTGCTCTGCAGAATTTCTTTCATTGAGAGTTTGTCATTTGTTTCTCTAAAGCTATCTCTTTTCGATTTCTTCTGAACTTTTATCTTGTCATCAGCACTTTGAGGAATCATTAACCTTATCAACAGCATCGTCCTTCTCATTTTTGGTGTTTTTATCTATTGGTCTAGCGTTGAATATGTGCAAGTTTTGCAATAGATTTTTCACCTGCTATGACATTGATTCTAGATTAGTCCTGGAGCACAAATCTACACTTGAAAAACATCATTACCTTCTTTTCCAATTTATCATATTTAGCTACAGTGTTTCCTTGTAGATTGAGGATTAACTAATGAATTTAGCACTTGACATTCAAGCATATTGCCATCATACATGGCAAGAAAGTATGTATGTAGAAAAAAAAAATTAATGGAGAAATATAACAGAAAAAATTTTCATGCTTCTCCTCAATTCTGAGATCTTGCTATCAAATTATTTCCCAAGTCTAAATTTTGAAGCTTCTAATAATAAGCAAACTCGGCTGGAGCGTCTAGGCAATTCAGAGAGTGAGATGGAGAAAAACAACATAAGAAATGAACAAGATATTAGTCACAATAATAACAAATAAAAAATACAATGAATTTGAGGACAGCTTGCCATCAATAAAATGACCACTGGGAACATTATTTACCTTTTTGTCATTGTGAGCAAGTCGGGGTTCTTGTAATTCAGTGCAATACTTCAGTGAAGAAGCAATAATCTGAACTTGGCAACTTGAGAGAGAGAGAGTTGGATCCAATTTAGATTAACAGCCTTAGCAACAGTCTTTCAAAATATTAGCTAAATATAATTAATGGTCAAAGCATTGCTTATCTTTGTAATAGATTTCATATTGAGCAGAGAATCGCCGATTTCGCAAATCGGATTTCGAGAAAGAACTGCAGGAGAATCCAAAATGCCGAAGAGCATGATTCAAGTACACCATCGTCTAAATGACAAAACAAACACTTATCCCAAAAACTGACTTAAATTCCACTAATGACTTCTTTTACTGATCTGAGAGCAAAGTATCATCAGTGAAAATATGTAAAATCAAAAGGAATCGCACACAAGTTTACAATATCCTCAATCAAACGTACAGCGGGAATAGTAGAGTCAATGTTATTGTCAAACTCTATATATATAATCATTTTGAGGTGTCGGTGTCCTTATTTTTTTTTAAATACGGACACGTTGTTAAATCTTACAATTAATAGTGTTTTTGCATTAATTTTATTGAATTACATAGTTTAATAGTGTGTTTTCATGAAAAAAATTGAGGGCGTCCACACTAAAGAAGGATTATATATATATATATATATAGAGAGAGAGATAAATTTTCCAATCCAATATTTTAAAGTGCAGGGAAATTGTGAAGCAAATTCGGCGGCAGATTTTATGGTGAATATGGCTCACTCACTTCCCCATGATTTGCATTTATTTACTAGCCCGTCTGTGGGTATTTATTCAATTATTATGCAAGACTTGTTTGGGGTTACTCAACCCCGTCTTATTCCTGTTTAGCTCGCTTAGTTGAGCCCCATCTAATAAAAAAAAAAGTGCAGGGAAATTTGGAAAAGCTTTAAAACTCTGCGGTTTTAAAATTTTCTTTTCCAAATTTTTCTAAACTTTAAAATTCCGGACCAAAAAACTATTATATACACACACACACACACAAGGGGCATGTGTGTTATACTTTTGGACAGTTCAAACAATTTACCACACACTCATAAACAATCTATTTTTTCCACCTTTTTTCATTTACTTCAAACACCAACTTTACCACTCATTCAAGTCTAAATCGTTATCAAACAGCAAAATTTTTAGGTATATTTGGAATGTTATGAGATTTTTCGGATACTAAGAGTAATTTTCTAATCATATTTCATTCATCTATTTTCAAGTAAAGCAAGTACAAGTCATTAACCTTAATGGAGACCCTCGTTTGGTATATGCGGGATATGATATTTGACATGTACTCACTCCTAAATTTAGTATACAGAAATGAAAAATAACAAAACGTGTATAGATAAAATATGAAGAGTCTGGAGATCTAGACGCAAGTAGCCGGGATTTGCTTTCCGAAGAGAGTTGGTTTGACATTGGAACACAAAGATGTCGTTTCAGGACCCTCAACCTTAAAATTAACGCCATTGTACACCAAGTTTATATTCCCAATCTCAATATTTTGGCATGGAATCTTTTGGCTACACACAAGACTTACGGCAACCTTGGTAGCTGAAGTGCCGCGGATGTTATTGAATCTCACATTGCTGATCTTTACTTGCGAAGGAACCTGTAAAATATTAACGGCAGGGCGTGTAATCATTAGCTGTCAAATATAACTGAGCGGTCTGCTTTAAAAATTAAGCTGAAGCATAATAGTTTGAGAGATGAATGAATGTTCATGTACCTTTATGTTACATTTATTAGATGGGCAATACAGTTGATCTATGACGATGGGATTTTCCACATTGTTCGTGACAATGTCTTCAAAAGCGAAGTTGGAAGCGATTCCAACGTGAGAATCAGGTCATGTTTTGACTCTAACCCCGTTACTTGTGCCTGTGAAGGTACAGTTCCTTACAGTCAATCCAACAACTTCTTCATCTTTTGTATCCTTTCCCAGGCTACCAACACTGATACCATGTCCTGGTCCGCAAAAAACGTCAGATACTAAAATATTTTTACTGCCTTGACCAAGAGAGACACAGTCATCACCGGTGGCTATAACTGAATGTGATATCTCAATCCCATTTGATCTTCCAATATGAATGCCATCAGTATTAGGACTATCCGCGTGTGCTGTGATTTTGAGGTCATTTATCTTCAGGTTGTAGCAACCCAAAATGTTAATGTGGAAGTATTTGCTATCAACAGATTTTATCCCAGTAATTGTTGAGTCGTTCAGGAAATTGAATCTTATGGACTGTCAATTTGACACCGAAGCAATATTAACTAATTATTTTAACCCTGTTTTCATTAGCAGGTTTACCAAAAAAAAAAACAAAAAAACAAAAACAAAAAACAAGAGAACATTGTTAACAAGACTTACTGTGGGAAGCTGGCAATCGGAGTTTTTGTGGCATTGATTTAGTGGCCATGCAGTTTCGCCTTGGCCGTGGAATGTTCCTTCGCCGGAGAGAGTGAAGTGTCTGAGATATTGAAAGGTGATCCAGCTTTGTTTATCGGGTAGTTTTGATAGGCCGGTTGGTGCCTGGACAAGCCCTTGAAGTTAAAAAGAAATTGGAGCTTTGCATGGACCTTCAAGTTCGCAAAATTCGACAAGTATTTTCCCGGAGTTACCAATACCGTGCTTTCTATTCCATCCCAGTTGCAAGCTTCTCTCCAAGCAGTACCAAAAGCCTATATTAAATTGACAAGAACCAAATACTTACTACTTTTAATTAGTAAAGCGACTACATTTTCAAATAAGGCTTTCATTTCGTGTTGTTGTTTAGCAGCTGTGGCTATTAAGCTGCGGATCTTATTTTCTTACCTTACTATCATCCTTAATGCCATCGGCCGCGGCACCAAAGTCCTTGACGTTGAAAACTCTGTTGGTTGCATCGATACCTTTTACCGAAGTAATGAACAACACTAGTAGTGAAAATGCTTGCTGGGAGTAGGAGCTGAAACCCATTTTATGACTGATTGAAGTGAAAGTATTGTATATTCCGATAAATTTGAGTAAACTTTTTATTTTATTTTATGTTTTTTAATGGTAGATGGTAGATCGATCATTGTAGAGAAATTTATAAGGTAGTGCGAGTGCAGTTCCTTCACTAATTTTGAATCTTCTATTTAGGATTTTAGGCTTTAAAAAAAAAAAAACATGTCTTGTTTTAGCATTACTTTTGGAGTAACTTCCTAATAATATAATGTTGGCTGTAAATTGTTTCATTGGTCCATTGATTTCTTCGTTATAGTAACTTTCACTATCCTGTTTTTATCAAATTCTACAACTTGCATATTTCACAATCCAATTCTCGCTTTATACGATTACCATCTCAGGGACAATAATATCTTTGATTATATATCTCTAGCCGGGTCTCCGAATTTTTCTTTATGAAATAAGTGAACCGAGAGCCGCTAGCTACTCCAATTTCTATAAGGATTTTGTTCAATCTAGTAACAATTTATAAATAATCTTTCATGCATTATAACTAGAAATTACAACAAAAAAAAAAATTAAAGAATTGAAACGGATTTGTAGTGTTCATCAGTTCTCTGTGACGAGGCTTTTACTATCTTTTACCACACGTGTGTTTATTGATTAGAAAAATTAGTTACATATAATTTTCATTTTTGAAACCTTGTAATTCAACTTAACTAGGATTTTGTATTTTGTACTTTTCCAACTTGGGTTCCGGCAACTTAATATTCGGAGTCCCAGTAGCACAAAGTATTCATTCATAATCATTAACACAAGTAAGTCCACACATATCGTTGTACTGATCATCGTCTAAAGGTCTAGCTAAATTATGTATTTAATTAACTCCCTCTGTAGATACTTCGATTTTGGTATCCTGGATTTTGAATTCGGTTGATCTTGAAGATGGCGGATAAACAATCAACAGCAACCAGCAGTAATGCATTGGGGATCAACTTTGTATCAGAAGAACAATTGGATGAAGCCAAAAAGACAAGAGGCGAAAGAGTTGAAGACGGGACAGCACAGAGAGACAGGCCTATTCACGAGATAATGAACGAGAACAAAGCCAAAAAGAAAAAGGAACTCGAGGACCGCCGGAAGCACAAGCCTCCGAAATCCTTGGACGAAGACGAGGCCCAGTTTCTTGACGGATGGGAGTCGTATAAGAAGGAAAAAGAGCGGCGGCTTGCTGACGAAGAGGCCATGGAGCTTCGGCGTTTCAGGGCAGCCGTGGCATCACAATGTGTTGCTTCCAAGGAAACATTAACAAGCCATGATGATGATGATCATCAACAGAGATTGATTATTGGGAAGAAGAATCCAGCGTCTTGTCCCTTGAGCTCGATTATGAAATTGGTGCCGCTGGCAAAAAAACCCAAGAAAGATTTTCAAAGTGTAGCAGCAGAATCTTCTTCAGGTACGTTGGAAAAGATTGATGCAGCTGAAAAATTTCCCAAACCTGCAATGCTAAAAAGAAATAGGGGTGATGCTGATCATAATAAATCCCCTGTAACAATAAGTCTGGTTATTACTACAGTGATAGCGAAGATGATGATTGATTACTATAGTATTTGTTTATATTGTTGTTATTTCAGGAAAGCTTTGATTTATTTATGCCTTCTGTTGTTCTTCTCACAATCAATTAGAAATACTAGTCCATACTTAACCTTTTTTTTTTTTTACTATATTGCAATCAAAGGATGGCTGATATTTATAATCAAATAATTCCTGAAATTATTCTACATTAAATCTATGAAACACAACCAAAATTTTCTTTTCACTAATAGTAGAGAAATATCTATTCTACTCACATTTTGTGAGAAAAGGACTAACTCCACCCAACTTGTTCATTAAAAAACTCAATTAAGTACTTACTTTTTTTTTTTCTCTGGCAAGTGACAAGTAAGTCCACATGGATTGTATTTACCATTTTGACGCATTTTCTTTTTGCTATATTGAAAACATTAATTTCGGATCACTCTTTTGTGGGATGTTGATCTTCAAAATATATTACAAATTATTATAAATCTCAACAGACCTTCTATTTTTCTAAAGAAGATAAAAAAATTTCATCAATATACCCTCATTTTTCAGTTATCTTTTGAATAAAAATGAGAATAAGTTGAAATTTATAATAGTTTGGGGGTGTTTTAAAATTTTTACTTCACAAGGAGATATTTCAAAATTTAACCGTATTGAAAATAGTAATAAAGCACTTTTTAATTATTAGTAATATCTCTAAAGATTTCATCCTAAGTAATATGGTGGCATCCATCCATTAGATGGTAGAAATGTGAAATAAGATTTTACATTCTAATGGATGAATGACATATATTAAGAACTAATAGTAAAGATCAATAAAATAAAAAGAAATTACGAAAGAAGGTTATTCACATTTTTCTCACTTTTGCTGAAATATTACACCATGATGCAAGCCGAAATAAATTGTCAAAAGTTATAACAATCATAAAATTATTAGCCAACATGAGGTGATTTATTAATTTGGGGTGTTTATGAGTTCAAATGTTGAATGAGTAACATAAATGGTATTGTTGGTATTAAACGAACCTCAAGGATTCCCATGAAATTATCCCCAATAATTTATTATTATGAAAAAAATAGCGAGCTTCAAGTGCTGGTGCTGACGTGCTGTACAAGAGAATGAGATAACGCCTCTTTTGTTCCTAATCATTCAGCATCAAACAAGAGTGCAGTGACGCGGTCTCTGTCTCACAGAGCACAAATATCCTTCATCTTCAAAAAAACAATTAGCCAAGCAAGAAGCCAAAAAAGCCCAACAAAAAATGGAAGCTCTTTCAAGAATTAGCTTCTTAACAAACTACACTCGCTCTCATTTCCCAATATTCTCTCCACTTCCTCACACCCAGAAGCCGCTTTCCAAGAAAACATCACCATCTTCTCTCTTAAGAACAAGCACTCGTCCAGGTCAACCACCATCCTTTGCCTTTTTTTTTTTTGTGACGCTTCCTATGCTTGCCACTGAATTCCCATTTCAGCTTTTGTGTTTTTATTTTCTCCTTATTTGACTTCTTAGTGAGTGAAGTTGCTGAAGAGGATATTCTGCAAATGTTCTTTAAAGATAGAGAACTGAATGGAGATTTTATTTCCAAAGCTTCTGATATGTTTTGGCTAATGGGGGCTTCGAAATTCATTGACTCTGATGCTGATGCTGGCAAATTTGCTAACAATTCTGAACAAGCTCACCAGGTAGCTTTCTTGATTCTGATTCATAAGAATGTATTGTATCTTTTTTTCGGCAATTTCCAGTTTTAATCTCTCTTCGTGTCCCCTGTGGTGGTGTGGAAGTATGATAATTTCAAACATTTCTGGTTTATGGAGCATCTTTGTCAGTACTGTTCGTGATTCTTGGAGTCTCTTCAGTTCTGACTTTGGAGTGTGGACAGTGGAATTGATTCTACAACTAACAATGGAGCAGTTTAGCTGTTTCAATGAGAAATCTTCCAAAATTGCTTATTTATTTAGTTTTTTGAATATCAAATAAGAAGTTACTGAATGATATAATAATGCCAAGTACAAAAATAGCAATTGATTCATTCGATATCTTGAAGGATTTTAAAACTTAGCCAAGCCTGTATTCTGTTGGAATTAGCAGTAGCATGTGTACTCTTATTCCTAGGCTTTTGTAAGACATAAATTACAGCCTGAGGTGCAGCTCCTAATTACAATTGAGGCTTAGACTGGGGTAGCACTGCTGTTTATAGAAGGAGGACTTATTCATTCCCAGCATTATGAAAAGGTTCCATTGAAATTTGAGGCAGTTGACAATGCAGATGTCTTATTCTGATCTGTCCTATGTCACCTCTTTAGCATTATACTGTGGCATCAACTCCATTCTTGACGCATTTATGAATTCAAAGTGCATACATATCTCCATGCTGGTTTCAGCTACTCTCTGGTTTAAAGTTCCTTAATTTAATTGCTAAGTATAACTGTATAACATTCTGTTCGTTCTGTGTCATTCTGTTCGTTTTTATTCTGGTTTCTTAGATGATTTGTTGTGCTTCTGCTGTCATTGATGGTATGTATATTGTAGGTCATAGAAAGTGACAATGATGATGGATTTTTGAAACTCTCGAAAACCCATGAGTGGCTATTGGGTGACAACTCTGCACCAATCAATAAGAAACCTTCTGCTAAGGTATGCATTTTGTTGGCTATCATTAAATTATAATGAGCTTGCTTGAAAACACTCTCTCCCATCTCTCCATCCTCCTTCCCTCCTTTTCTCCCCATTTCAGAAAAGCAGGGGAATTTGTTTTAAGTTTTATATCTGCAATTTCTTACTGCTAACCGATGCATGTAAATACAGGCTTTGCAGGATGACAGTGAAAGAAGGAAGAGACTGAACTTTCTTAAATATGAAGCTGTATGATACTTCTCTTGAAATTAGAATTTCTCATGGTTAGTTGGTTGTTGATGTGATGTCAATGCCTGAAATTGGGATCTTTCTGTTCGGTTCTAATTCCACTATTTCTTTTAAAAAGTTAGATTCTCTTACATTTGAAATTTAAATTGTTAGTTGTTATCTAACTAACTTAGAAAGAGCTGATTAATAAATGAACATATTGTATAAGTACGTGCAAGGGTGGACTGGTTTTTCTCCTTTTGGTTCTAGGGGTATGATTTCATTATACTTATATCTGTAGCTTTAATCTTGCAAGCTGAATGAGCTGATGTTCACCATGTGACTCTGTTTTGATTAAAGGTTGTTTATATATTCTTCTGTTAGCAAATGGCGCTTTGAGAGATGTCTGTTTGCAAAGGAAGCTGTAAATTTGGTTACTTAACCTTCTGTTTTGAAACCATATTTCTCCAATTCAATTCCCAGGTAACTGGGATAGGACTTAATAGATTCAGTTTTATGTTAAAGTTGGTAAATGTTAATAGAACTAAGGGTTCACAGATTTGGTATGGTACCTGTATGCTTTTATTTTTCTTTTTGTATTGGTTAGATGTGGAGTGGTAACATAATAGGGAAATGGAGCTAGTTTGATCAAGTTGTCTTGTATTTGGATTTTCTGATGTGTTACCTGGATTATTAGAAAATTGTATTTATGCTTCTTGTTATAGCACGATTGTTGTTATGTTTGATTTACATGCCTTGCAGACAAGGTACATGTTAGACTCTGTAGTCTCGGCTCTTTTCTCTCTGCTCAAACTTTTAGGTTGTGTGATCAATTAACAATGTTAGTACAATGTTAGTACCTAAAGGCTTGCTTGTGCGCCATAGTACTACCAAAGCTGTCTAAGATGCTGGTATTTGTACTTCGATCTTGCAGCTCAAGAGGGAACTGATGCTTTTGTCAGTTGGCATTGGAACTGCATGTAGTGGTTATTGTTTGATAATGCTCTCAGTCCTGGTACTATCTTGACAGAAATTTGAAGCACAGTATTTAAAGTTTAAAAAATTTTTAATATCAGACCTTTCTCTAGCTTATTTAATAGAAGTCTGGAATTTTGCACTCTGTTATTTTGCTGAAAGATATGATTGGAAATAAATATGAGGATCTGGTGACAACGGCTCTAAACTACTTTTTGATTATATTTTCATCTATTTTCAGTAGTTGACTGTACAAATTGCGACAGAGTAGGCAAATTTTTTTTCTCTCTCCCTATTCTACTTTATTGAATGGATTCATGTACTTTCTTTAAATGTAAAGTAAGATATTCGTGAAATATTGTAAATTTTGGTTTTATATAGAAATGACCTTATTAATTTTACAGGTGGCTTTTAGCTATATGGTTGGGGTTCTTTTCAGGTAAGCTGATCTTTTATTTTTCATTTATTTATATGTAGTGTTTTTTGATAGAAAACATAGAAACTTGTATTGAGAAGAAAAACATGTACAGAAAGTGAACAAGGAGTCCGCAAATAAAGAACCCCTAAAGATCACAAAAAGTCCATGCAGTTCAATGCTGATCAGATGACCAAAAAAGTATAGGATCTAAATGAATAAATGATCTCACAACAAAAACAAGCTCAAAAGCACAGAATTAAGCCAACACCCCTTACAGTTTAGATGAATGAAGAATAAAGAAGAATCTTGAAATTCCTTTGTTAATGATGCCCAAAGAAAAGCTAGTAATCCCACTCTTTCCCACAAAAAGATGATGTCTTCCTCAGAATCTTAAAAACAATCTTTAATTTCTTTAAAGCCAAATCACCCAAAAAGTGGCCAGAGCTGAACATTTCCATGGCACTCTAGCTTTTTTACCTTTCCCAAAAGCATCAATAATCTCTGAAAGCTGAGAAATGCTAGAAGCTGGAATCACTCAAGAAATTCTAGCTGCCTGAAACAATGAACGGCATTGTGACAATGCAAAAACAAATGATCTGCTCTTTTGCTATTCTCTTGCACATGACACACCAAGAAGCACAAGCACACACTATGATTCCATCTTTGAATAGCATAGTTTACCTAGAGCCAAGGACCAAACAAAAAGTGGAACTTTACTAGGGTCTTTAGCATTCCAAATCACTGGGTAAGTTGATCTTTTTTAACTAAGGATAATATTTGTCAAACAATACCTTGATGAGCCAGTTTTCAAAATCAAAGCTCAGTGCTGAGTCCTAGATTTTGAGCTACGACTCAAAAGGAAGGTTTATGAATAATAACAATACTAAGTACTGCAATCAGTTGTCGAAAAGAATGGTAGATTCTGCTGTTTCAGTTACTTCGACAGAAAACTTTTTCATCCAAATTTTTACTTGCCAATAATGTAAAAATAAGTGTATAACGATATTATAATTCAAGGAAACCATGATAATGTGATATGCAAAGTTTCTATAGAAAATTACTGTTAGTCATCCACAGGAGTTTTTGGCCTAAAAAATCAATAGCTGGAGAAATGGCCCATGGGATTGATGTCTTCTATCAAATATTCTTGATTTAGTGAACTCCCTCGAATGTTTTCGCTGTGGAGGAATTATCTTTGTGTGGTCTAATTGGTACTCCAAATATCTCAGAAAATTTAAAGATATCGCTCATTTTCTAGTTTAGGGAAGTAAAAAACTCCGAGTAGTGCTTTTAGCACATTTTTTAATAGAAAACCGAAAAAAGGTTTAGTAACAGCAGGAGACCATCTGTTCTTATTACTGATCCTAATTCTGATAGTTTAACAAACCTCATTTCCAGTGCAGTTGCTTGTACCTTCAGCTCTTATACCAACATGCAGACCGGCTGTCCAAGGACATGGTTCCTCAGATTTTCATGTGAAAGAAGTCCAAGAAGTACATATTAAAGCTTCTGCATTTTTTTTTCTTCCCCGAATGGCGCCGTTGTAGCTAAGTTATTCTCTGTCTCCCCCTTGATTAAGCAAACATTTCCTTTTCTTTTGTAGAATTGGAATTAGAAGCGAGGACCTTAAGGACTTCTTAGAGGGATCAATTAAGGGAAGTAGCCTTGCTCTTTTGTCTCCAAGGCTTGTGATCCCGGGCTCCCGGCTACAATATATGGTTTGTGGGTTCTGTCTCATCGGTATTTTGCCAATGACTTCTTTGATTTCCAGGTAGCAATTAAAAGAACTTTTATTGTTGTCTTCAGCTGTTTGTATAAATTTTGAAATTAATCATGAAGCCCTCAAACTATTAACATAAGTTGTGTTTATTAATTTGCCCATTGGTTCCTGTTTATTGCAGATTGTTCCAGCCATGGTTGGCATGTTTGTATATAAGGCTGCTGCTCTTGTTCAAGTTTACAGAGACAACGAAGACTTGCAATTAGTTTTTCCAGAAAATGAGGAAGGTTCAAGTGACTGAAATTATCCATATTAGCTCTTGGAGTATTTCATTTTGATTCTGAAATATTTTGAAGCAGAAGGTGTTCCCAAAGACTAATTTCTGCAGGCTACCATCAAGCTTCTAGTGGAAAAAGCACCCCAAAAATCTAAGTGGAATGATTCATTTTCCTGAGTGGCTCTATAGGCAAAGTTGACTGGTTAAAGTTGAACTTCAGAGACTTGCAGGGAACTGTCAGGCATGTCTTCCAAACTCCTACTTTTATCCAATCTTTTTATTGCCATGAGATAATGACTGCCCAAAAAAATTGTTCTGATGGATGATATAGAACCATCTGAGTTTGTAATGCTTTCACGGTTTTTGTTTGCTTTAACTATGTAGTTTGTACTCAAAATCATGTATCATTTAGGAAGGGAATGATTGCAGTGTTTGTAGCAAAACTCGAATCAAAATAAAAGATTATAATGCTTGTTCAAGATGCTTTTCTTTCCCTTTTTTTTTTTTGACATAAAAGGAAGTCTTTCTAAATAATAGGTTTGTAAACAATCCCAAACTGTTCTTGATAAGCAATACAGGATGAATATGGATCGATTTATTAGAATAGCTCTCTGATTTAGCGTAAAATGTGTCTAATTTTAGAGGGTCCAATCTTGCCGCTTTATTGTATAATACTTCATTTCTTGTTTAGAGGACATTAAACAACAATTTAATAGAAAAAGCATAAAACAAACACTGATAAACATGAAAAACTCTAGTAACATTTTCTTACAGGGCATCCAAATCTATCGACGCAGCCATCCAAGAAATAACAGTATTTGTACCTCCATCTTCTGTTGATAAGCAAAGGGCCCATGAAACACCAAAAACCCAACACAAATCCAAGTGCCATGCTTACATACAACAACCAGTCAACTTCATCTTCATCTTCGTTTCCATTTTCATTTCGATCTTCAGGTACAAGAGCATTCTTCTCGGGACAATTAGGAAGTGGAGCTCCGCAGAGATTGTTCCCAGCAAAACTGGATGCATCCATGCTTTGCAATTGAGTGCTTGAAGGAATTTTCCCAGTCAAGTTATTGTAGGATAGATTCAAGTGATTCAGAAATGATAAACTTGACATACTTTGAGGAACTTTACCAGAAAGTTGGTTCATTGAGAAATCGAGGGATTCAATTGATCTCATATTTCCAATATTCTCTGGAATTTTTCCCGTAAAAAGGTTGTGGGAAAAATTTAATGACTGCAATCCCATAAGATTTGTCAGTTCCTTTGGTACTTCTCCTGAGAAATTATTATTGGAAATGTCCATGATTCTTACCAAATTAAGAATGGTGTTATATTCAACCATAAACCCTTTCGTCACAACTGATGCATCCTCAAAGACATCTGAGACGCCTCCCCTTATATATGATATGGCATTATCTTGATTAGATGAATTCGCTGCCGCCATAGCAGTGAAGTTATTGATGCATCTTGGTATGATCCCTGAGAGACTGTTATGTGCAACGTCTAAAATTTGGAGAGAATTTAGACGACAAAGTTGAATTGGCAAAGACCCATGAAGCTTGTTTGATCGAAGATTGAGAATCGATAAACCTGAAAATCTTCTCCCATCCATATTGGAATGTCGCCAACAAACTCATTTTCACCCATGTCCAGTACTTTCAAATTTGAACAATTTTGAATTGACACAGGAATTATTCCAACCATTCTATTATTGCGAAGGTTCAATAATTCAAGAGAACTTAAAGTTCCAATTGAGATAGGAAGGCTACCAGAAAAAAAGTTGTTACCTAAATTCAGCACAAGCAAGTTAGGCCAGCTCATCCAACAATCAGGTATATCTCCAGAAAAATAATTTTTCGAGAGTTTGAGATATACGTAAATGTTGTCCGACTCATTCTCCCTCTTACATATTAAATGGAAAATGGATCCTGACAAAGCATTGTTGGAAAGATCAAGTAGACCCGGGGAAGGTACAAGAGGCAATGGGCGGTCACAATTTGGAATCTCACCATAGATTTGATTGGTAGAGAGATTCAAGTACACGTACTGGGAAATGGAATTCCAAAACCAACGGGGAATAGTATCTGAAATTCTTGTGTTGGATATGTCCAGAATGAACAAATGCTTTTGGGAACGAAGCCACGACGGAAATTGAGGCCCTAAATGACATGACCTCAATCTTAGTTTTTCGAGTTGAAAAGGAGGAACCCAACTCTGATTGACTTTGAAGATTAGCGAGTTTCCAAATGCAGAAAATGAGGTCAATTTTGTTAGGTTGACGAAGTGAATTTCAGAAAGAGTTCCATTCAACCTGTTGTTGGACAAATCCATAAGTTCTAAGTGTGATAATTGTCCCAAAGACATTGGAATAGCACCATCCAGCGTGTTATTGAAAAGATCTAAGTTTTTCATCGATGAAAGTTCTCCTAGAGCAGGTGGAAGGGGACCTGAAAGAGAGTTATCTCTCAATTCAAGAGTGTGCAGACTTTTAAATTGCCCGAGTTGATTTGTCAAGTGACCACAAATGTGACAACCGCTCAAAACCAGTGACTCTAGTGCATATGCACCACATGACGAGAAGATATCTAAGACTTGTGATAAATCTTGACCCAATTTGACATATGAGACGTCTATTGATGTTAACTTACAAAGTCTTACAAATGATGTTGGAATCTGCCCTCCAAGTTCTACATTGAAAGAAAGGTCGAGAGTTTTGATAGAAGTCAATTTTTCTAGACCCATTGATGAAATCGTACCATGCAAGCTATTACCTCTAAGAGAAAGGAACTCAAGATCATTAAGCTTAGACAACCAGCCAGGTATTGCAGAATTGAATTCATTAGAAGATAAATCAAGATGTCTAAGAAACGTCAAGTTTCCTAGTCCACTGGGGATTTTACCATGAAATTCATTATCGCTAAGATCGAAAAAGACTAAATTACGAAGACCAAAAACCCAACTACTATATTGAAACAAAGAGTTATTAAAATGGTTTCCAGAAAGATCGAGGGCCTTAAGGGAGGAAAAATTAGTAGAGGGTAATGAAGGAAAGTGATGGAGTTCACAGGAGGACAACTTTAATACTTTTAAAGAAGGGAGTGAGTTTATCGTCACTAAACCATCAGAGGATTTAGTAAGGTCAACCAGACTCAGATCAAGGTGCTCTAGAAAAGAAAGACCAGAAAGCCATGAAATACTTTCAACTTGTAACTCATAATAACTCTTACTAAGGTCAAGATATTGAAGATTAGAGATATTTCCAAGTTGGTGAGGAATCACTCCTGCAAATTCGGCTCCAGAGAGATTTAGGTATCTAAGGTTCTTAAGAGAGCCAAGATACGAGGGAGTTTGAATTCCCTGGAAATCATTATCACTTAAGTCCAAGTGAATCAAATGCTTTAAGTCAAACAAAGAGGGATTTATCTTACCAACCAGCTTTGACCCCGTGCCATAATTAGGATTAGGGTTTCCGAGGTTGAGCTGAAGCACATGGCCAGTGAAGTTGTTACAAACAACACCATCCCATGCACAGCAATCTCCATCACCAATATTCCAAGAAGCAAGACGGTTTGAAGGATCACTGAGATCTTGCTTCAACTTTAAAAGCGCTTGTCTCTCACTGTCTACGCAACCCACGTTAGGGTTGCCAATGCAGAAGCTGATGTTGATCATGGTAACTAAAGTAAACAACTCAAGAAAGAGAAGGGCAACAAAAACAACCATAGTTGATTTCATTGCTGTGGCTAGTGATGAATTAATTATGGGGAAAGTGTGCTTATGATGAGAATGTTATTATATTGCTTGATATTTATAATGTCCTCCGTTTGCCCATATGACACGTTTGCATCAATCGAATTTGGTACGTAATAGTATGATCGAAAAGGATTTATGATCTCAGTCTCACATTTCTGCAAGAAATTTCCGTGCTCGTTGCTTTGGATCATCATCAAGTCTTCTAAGTCATCAATTAAGTGTTTGCTGTGGCCCCTCGGTGGACTTTGAACTTGCATTATTACAGTGGGAGATACAAACAAAGAAACCAAAAAAAAAAAAAAAAGAGTTTTAAAAAAGGAATTGAATGGTTAAAATGATATACTGTAAAGTTTAGAGTAATAGGATAATTATGAAGTTTCAGAGTTTTATGTTGTAATTTTTGTTATAAGTTTCGTCTCAACTGCGATGGTTAGGTTTTGATCAAATACTTTACAAGGCGTTTCATTTGTAATAGTTTTCATTTCTGTAGGACAACAAATAAACTCGTTTGATTTGTTTTTTTTACTTGGTCTCTAAATTTATTTCGCCGGGTTATCCGGAAAGTGTTTAACTCGTATGGTATATTTTGTCTCTCTGTTAATTTGGGCCGACAAGAACTAAGGAAATATATTGACCACCTCCTTCACTTGTCGGCAAGAACTTTCGTGCTCAATGCTTCGGGTCTTTAAATTCTCAATGTCATTGACTTCTGTGGCTCCTCCAGTGGACTTGCGTTTTGCATTTGTAGTTAAGGGAAAAAAAAGGTCTTGGCTATTTTATGGCATTGAATGGTCATTAAAATATTTAATTACTAGTATATTATTAATATTTTAAAAAAACTAAAATTTATCTTTTTATCGAGAAAGTTCATCTTAAGAATGGTAGAAAGGCTCGATCCAATTATTGACCAAATTGATTCAACCATAATTTTTATGACTTTAGCCCAAACTCAAGGAGTTAATGATTGGGTTAGGGCTCAGGGAATCAGACCCAATGTAGGGCCTTATCAAAAGACTCAGACCCGATTCTTAAATTAATTTTTAAAATTAAAAAAAATAAGAATTGAAAGTACATACGCACCATACATGTGTATTTTGTACTTGATTTATTTACTTGTTAATTTGGTTAGATTTTACATGTTGTATTGTTGTTAAAGCTAAATAAAAAATTAATTTATTAAATTCCTTACAACCAAAATAAAAAAAACATGAAATAATATTATTAATTAAAAAAGAAGAAGAATTAGAGCATCATTCTAAAATGTTGTGAAAGCGTGTGGTTGAACAATTACTAATATTACAATGATTGTGATTTTTGGAGATATATAAATGTGGTAATAAATAAATGCAAAGAAAATAAGGCACAATAATTTATATGGTTCGGCGTAATGCTTATGTTCACGAACAAAGACTGAAAGATAATTTTACTAATAATGAGAATTTACAAAATTAAAAAAAACTCACAAAACCTAATACTCAATACACCCAAATGGATTCCCTTAACATCCAAATAAACCCTCCTCTAAAACTCACTTAAAACAAACTTTGATCTCACAAATTTTATAGGAAGCATTGCCCACCTACCACATGACTTCAATTTGACTTGGCCAAATTGACAAATTTGGCAATCAATGCCAACTTTTTCATGCAATGCATGCTAGCTGTCTCGTGCAATTATTCAATTTGGACTTGACTCTTCAACATAAAAGAAGCATCTAAGAATTAAAAAACAAGAAATAAAAATTAAAAAAAACAAAGAATTTAAAAAAAAAAAAAGTCCGAGTGGGGCTAGCAAGAATTAAAAAACAAGAATAAAAATTATGGCGGGGCTCGGATAAAGTCCGAGTACAACCCTAATTTGTAGGGTAAGGCTTTTTAAGGGTTAGGACCCTTCATTTTACAAAACTGAGCCCAACCCGTCCCCTTCCAAAGCCTAGTTCCTCCAGCACTGCACCTTGCACCCGAATTAGGCGCATGCATGATATACTTTTTGGCTATTGGAACATAAGGGAACATTTACTTTCCTTTTTTCGAATTGGAATAAGAAGTGAGTACCCTAACGACGTGCTAGAGAGATCAATCAAGGGAAACAGCGTTGCTATTTCATCTCCAAGGCTCGTGATCCCGGGCACAGCATATGGTTCGTGGGTTCTGTCTCATCAGTATTTCGCCAATGACCTCTTTGATTTCCAGATAGCAATTAAAATAATTTTTTGTGTTGTCTGTAACTGTTTGTATAAATTGTCAAATTGACCATGAAGCCCTCAAACTACAAGCATATGTTTATTAATTTGCTGATTGGTTCCTGATCTTCGCAGATTGTTCCAGCCATGGTTGGCATGTTTGTGTATAAGGCTGCTGCTTTTGTTTAAGTTTGCAGAGACAACGAAGACTTGCAATTTGTTTTTCCGGAAAACGAGGGTATTTAATGTGACTGAAATTACCCACATTAGTGATCTCTTGGAATATTTCACCTTGATTCTGAAATATTTTGAAGCCCAAAAAGCTTTGCAAAGAATAGTTCAGTTTCCTGAGTGGCTCAAAAGTAAAGTTGATTGATTAAACGTAAACTTCAGAGATTTATAGGCAACTATCAGGCATGTCTTCCAATCTTATACCAAACTTTCCATTGCATACCACGAGATGATAAGTGCTTAAAAAATATGTAATGATGGATGATATGGAACCATCTGAGTTTCAAGTACTTTCACAGTTTAGGGGCTTTTAGCACGATAGAGTTGGTAAATTTGAATTGTCAGTAGTCATTTGTACTGGGATGTCAATCGTCAAAGTTGTTTGTGAGAATATGGGCAAAATATTTAAATGTAAGTTTCTACATTTCTGCATTCTATAGAAGCAAAAAGCTTTTTATTCCGCAATGGAAGAGTGTAAGACTTGTATATCATGGTAATTTTTTTTTTTTTCAATTTTCTTCATCTTTTGAGACAAAGAAACATAAATTTTATGTAAAACTGAACCATTAGGTTAACAGCTATCTGATTTGGTTCTAAAATTTTATTTACGTTAGCATAAAATTCAGTTAATCACGACCCATGGTAACCATGATTGATCTAATGGTTGAAACATGGTGTCAAAAATTATATAATTTTAGAGGGTTCCAATGTCCAATCCTTCCCCTTTATTGTTTGTGTAAGTAATTCATTTCTTGTTAAAAATACATGAAACAACAGAGTACGTACAAACATGAAGAAATCTACTAAAATTTACTTACAAAGCAGCCAAATCTATCCATACAGCCATCCAAGAAACGACAGTACTTGTACCTCCATCCTCTGTTCAAAAGTAGAGGGCCTATGAAGCACCAAAAACCCACCACAAATCCAACTGCAATGCTTACATACAACAACCAATCCACTTCATCTTCATCTTGCTCGGCATTTCCGTTTGGATCTTTAGGTGCACGTGCATTGTTCTCAGTACAACTAGGAAGTGGAGGTCCGCAGAGATTGTTTCCAACGAAACAGGATGCATCAAAGCTTTGCAATTGAGTGCTTGAAGGAATTTTTCCGGTCAAGAGATTGTTGGACACGTTCAAGTGATTCAGAAATGACAAACTTGACATACTTTGAGGAATCTTACTAGAAAGTTGGTTCGTTGAGAAATCAAGAGATTCAATTGATATCAAATTACCAATATTCTCTGGAATTTGCCCAGTAAAAATGTTGTGGGACAAATTCAATGATTGCAATCCCCTAAGATAATGTCAGTTCCATAGGTATTTCTCCTGAGAAATTATTCTTGGAAACATCAATGATTCTTACCAAATTAAGAATGGAGTTATATTCAACCATAGATCCTTTCATCACAATTGATGCATCCTCCAGAACCTCATAGTCGTAGGCTGTTACTTCAAAGTAGGACATAGCATTACTCTGATGAGATGAGTCAATTGTTGCCATAGCAGAAAAGTTATTAACGCATCCCGGCATGGTCCCTGAGAGACTGTTATTTGCAACATCTAAAATTTGTAGAGAAGTTAGACGACAAAGTTGAATCGGTAAAAAGCCATCAAACTTGTTTGATCGAAGAATGAGAATCAACAAACTTGTAAATCCTTCTCCCATCCATGTTGGAATCTTGCCGACAAACTCATTGTCACCCAAGTTAAGTACTTCCAAATTTGAAAAATTCTTAAATGACTCAGGAATTATTCCAGACAATCTGTTATTGCGAAGGTTCAATGACTAAAGAGAACTTAAAGTTCCCATTGAGATCGGAAGGCTGCCGCTAAAGTTGTTGTTACCTAAATTCAACACATGCAAGTTAGGCCAATTCATCCAACAATCAGGAATGTCCCCAGAAAAATTATTTTTTGAGACTTTTAGAAAATAAATGCTGTGTGACTTATTCTCGCCGTTGCATATGAAATGGATCATGGATCCCGACAAAGAATTATTGGAAAGATCAAGTATGGGCCTTAAAGCAGGTGTATGGGGCGGTAGAGGGTCAAAATCCGGAATCTCACCATAGATTTGGTTGCTAGAGATATTCAAATACTCATACTGAAAAATGGAATTCCAAAACCAACGAGGGATAGTATCTGAAATTCTTGCATTGGATATATCCAAAACAGATAAATTATTTTGTGAATGAAGCCACGATGGAAATTGAGGTCCTAAATGACATGACATCAAGAGCAATGTTTTGAGTTGGAAAGGAGGAACCCAATTGGGATTCACTTGCAAGATTAGCGAGTTTCCTGATGCAGAAAACCAAGTCAATTTTGTTAGATTGACAAAGTGAATTTCAGAAAGTGTTCCATTCATCTTGTTGTTGGACAAATCTAGATATTCTAAGTGTGAAATTTTTCCCAAAGACAATGGAATAGAACCATTCAGCATGTTTCTAGAAAGATCTAGTCTTGTCAAAGATGAAAGATCTCCTAAAGCAGGTGGAAGTGGACCTGAAATGCAGTTGTCATCTAGGGAAAGTGTGCGCAGACTTTTAAATTGGCCGAGTTGACTTGTCAAGTGACCAGAAATTTGACTACTGCTAAAAACCAGCGACTCTAGTGCAGATGCACCACATGCAGATAAAATATCTAAGACTTGTAATAGGTCTTGACTCAATTTGACATCCGAGACATCAATTGATGTCAACTCACAAAGTCTTATAAATGATGTTGGAATCGGCCCTCCAAGCTCAAAATTTAAGGAAAGGTCGATTGTTTTGATAGAGTCAAGTTTTCAAGACCAATTGATGAAATCGTACCCTGCAAGCCATTACTACTAACAGAAAGGAACTCAAGATGATTAAACTTAGACAACCAGCCAGGTGTTGTAGAATTGAATTTGTTTGCAGATAAATCAAGATGTCTAAGAGACGTCCGGTTTCCCAGTCTGTTGGGGATTTGACCTTCAAATTGATTATAGCTCAGATCCATAATGACTAAATGACGGGGACCAAAAACCCAGCTGCCATATTGAAAAAAAGAGTTATGAAAATAATTTTGGGAAAGATCGAGGGCGTTAAGAGAGGAATAATTTCCAGAGGGCAATGGAGGAAAGTGATGGAGTTCGCAGTCAGACAACTTTAATACTTTTAAAGAAGGGAGTGAGTTTATCACCAGTAACCAATCAGAGGCTTTATTAAGGTTCATCTGACTAAGATCGAGGTGTTCTAGCAAAGATAGACCAGATAACCATGAAAAACTATGTACTTGCAACGCATATTCCGACCAACTGAGATCAAGACATCGCAAATTAGAGAGATTTCCAAGTTGGTGAGGAATTATTCCTGCAAATTCGGCTCCAGAGAGATTGAGATATCTTAGGTTCTTAAGAGAACCAAGATATTTGGGAATCCTAATTCCCTGAAAATCATTACCGCTTAAGTCCAAGTGAGTCAAATGCTTTAAATCAACCAAAGAAGGATTTACATTACCACTCAGCATTGACCTCATGTAATCTTCATATTCAGTAGTGGCATATCTGAGATCATTTCTGAAAGGATTTCGCAGGCTGAGCTGAAGGACATGGCCAGTAAGGTTGCTACAAACAACTTCAGCCCATTTGCAGCAATCTCCATCAACAACCCAAGAGCCAAGACGGTTGGAAGGATCTTTGAGATCTTGTTTCAACTTTAAAAGCGCTTCTCTCTCACTGTCTGTGCAACCGACGTCAGAGTTGCCACTGCAGAAGCTAGATATTGCAAATAACTCAAGGAAAACAAGGGCAACAGAAACACTCATTGTTGATTTCATTGCTGTGGATAGAAATCAGTTAATGATAAGAAAAGGAAGCGTGCTGATGGGAAATGTTATCATCTTGCTTGCTATTTATACTCAATTTGGAATTAAATGTTTCACAAGTGAAAACACTTTAGCGTTGCGGCAAAGAAATTTCCACGCATTCACACGTCTTCCCTCAGTGGACTTGCAATTTTTATTATTATAAAGTGGACGAACGTGACACACGAGGCATCCTTAAGCCGACCCCCTAACATATAAAAATTATGAACGTGACACACTTGTCATTAGTAAGCCAGCCCCTAAAATACCAAAAAAAAAAAAAAAAATTAATGATAATAAACGTGACACACGAGTCAGTGAGCCAGCCCCCTACAACAGAAAATAATAATAATAATAATAATAATAACAACGAACATGACACACGAATCATTAAGCCAACCAAACAATGATGGGTTTCTTTAGTAATTTTGTCCTCAAAATCAAGGTGGTACAACGAACAGTAATTTCTGATGGAAATAATTATCTCGCACATCTTATATCAGCAATATCTATCATTTTATTAATGTGCACATATGAAGAGAAGGGTTGATTTAAATTTCAAATATAATTATATATGGAAGAAGAAAGCATCAAAATCATTACTTTGGATCATCGAGTCTTCAAATACATTAATTTACTGCTTGGTTGGGTCCTTACGTGGAATTTCAGTTTGCGTTATTTAATATTTGCATGTTTGACTGATAATCATACCCGGTAAATAAATTAGAGGATAATAGATTTATAAATTTTGAGAATGATTCACCATTTTTTTTAAAACACTCTACTCTTTTATAGCGATAAACGAGTGAGAACTATTGACACCCTTTAAAATTATTCTAAAACTCTTATTTTATTATAATTACATTGAGTAAAAAGGCACCTATACATTTAAGATTTTAAGAAATGGTTATATTAATCTTCATATTTTCAATAAGGATACCAAAACTTCATTTTGACTAAGGTGCTCTATTAACTCAAAAAAATTAACTCCAATGTTTTATTATAAATTGAAGAAAATATTAAAGTAAATGTATAATATATACATTTAAAATAATTTCAATATTTAAAAAATATTTGAATACTTTACAATCTTATAATCTATTAAACCAAATAAATAGAAGCACAATATTAAAATAAATATATCAAAATTTAAGTTATTTTCAATATTTTATAAAATAATTTTAATATTGTTAATAAATTAGATACATTTTGTTAATTGTAAATTTTATTGAACCCAAAGACTTATTTAGAATTTCTATAATAAATACAAATTATTATTAAAATATATATAATAATTTATATTTTGAAAATTATTTTGTATATTAAAATATTTTAATATTGTTTGACTAATAGACAAATTAAACTATTTAAATTATATTTATATTTATTAAAAAATTAAAGCTAATTTTTTTAGTTACTATTTACTAATGGTATTATAGTCAAAAGAAAGATTTGCCAAGGTTGAATCATTTGCTGCAACTCAAGAATGAAATACAAGTGTGCAACCCAAGAGGAAGGGTGAATTGGTATTTTAAAAATTATCATAACAAAGCCACACAACAATCCAATCTAGTGCCTTAATAAATTCAAAAGCAATAAGTTCAATAAAAGCACAATAACAAATGAGTAAAAGAGAAGATAAACAAACACACGAATTTTTACGTGGTTCGGCAATCCCCGCCTATGTCTATGCCTCCAAGCGATCCAAGGTTGAGGATTTCACTATCCAAGCCTTCCAAGGCTTCAAATGTTTACAATTGACTTCAATGTGTCAATGAACCTTTACAACAAAGAGATTATCTCTCAATCTCTTCACTCAAGTGTCTCACACACTCAAACACTTACAATTAAGATGAGGAATTGAAAATTACAATGAAATCTCTCTTAAAGAGTAGATATACAAATTGAAGAATAAAAGATTATTCAAAGTTTTATGATTTGCAAAATGAGAGCTCAATGAACATTGTGTGCTTTTTGATTTTTGCTTGCAAGAGAGCTTGAAAATGAATTGGATTTGAGTTTATATAGTTTGAGCTCAAAAACTAGTCGTTATGCACATTTTAGTGATAATCGGCTTACCGTTTATGGAATCCGGTTAGCCGCTTTTATGTTACTGTTACAATAAAAATTTGAATTTAAGAATATCCGGCATGCCGCTTTTCATATCCGGTTAGCCGCTTACGAAATCCGGATAGCTGCTTACGAAATCCGGATAGTCGCTTATGTTCCAGAAGTTTACTGCCCAACATTCGGCTAGCCGTTTGTCACATCCGGTTAGCCGCTTGCTACAGTAACCGGTACAATGCATTGTTTTCTAAAATTACATTTGACCCCAAAACTTTATAAAATTTTATTATAACCCAAAATGTTATGAAAGTTTTCAAATAGATCCAATTTCAGAATTTCTAAATAATGCTTTGTCAATCCCAAAATTTTTTGAAATTATGATAGCACCCAAACTATGTGAAATTATAGAATGACCCAAAATATTTAAATATTTTCAAATAGGTCTAAATCTGAAATTTAAAACAATATCAAAGATTATAAAATACTTTCATTTTAGTCCAAAACACTTAAATTCATAAAATCATTTTCTTACTATAAAAGTACAATTCATAAATCTTTTTTTAACTAACACATGTAATTTGTTATCATCAAAATTAATATTTATAGCCATATAGGCTAACAAAGAAAAGCCAATAAAATTCAGTTTTAGTTCCCTTGCCGGCACAAAACCAATTGAATCAAATTGTTTCTCTCTCTCTCTCTCTCTCTCTCTCTCTCTTTTGTAGTCTCATCTATACAGTTAATTTGCTCAAACTTGTTTTCTTTTTTTAATTTGATTATTTTTATTTTTGGAAGCTAGTGTTTTTGAGTTTTGTAGAGAGAGAATATTTGAAAAAGGAGATTATTTTTTAAAAAAAGGTAATTTTGGCATTAAAGACAATATAATTGGAAAAAAATTAAGATGATTTTGGAGGGGTCATTTATTATATACAATATACTACATGGGTGGGATATTTCCACCCCATGATCTGTATAAGCCTATCCCATTTCTAAAAAATATTTACAATAAATACACAATTTTCTAATAAATACAAATCAACAAAAAAAATTATGTAATTAATCAATTAAATCGTTCTTATATTTTTTTTTTACTTTTTTTTAACCATTAAAGTAGCTTTAATATAAGTTCTATTTAATTATTTTGCTTTATGACATAAAATGACCCATTGACCCAAAACAAATGTGTTCTGTATCTAATACTTTAGATACTTAATTTTGTGACTTAATCTAGGTTCTTAAATGAAGTCTAATAGTTTTCAATGTTTTATATGTAAATGACATAAATTTGACAGCCTAATAATTTAATGAGTATTTTTTTCATAAAGACATTATGCTAGTTTAATTAAAAATAGTCAATTTAAATTTAGGTTTAAGTAATCTTATTAGTCACATATAATAAAAAAAAATAAGTTACAATAAAATAAATTAAGATAGATTTAATTGATTAATTCTTTTGAATTCTTCTTTATTTGAAATTTTTAAAAATAATGAAATTTTTTTGTAATTATTTTCTAAAAGTGGGGTGGATTTGTTGAATTTGTAGGGTGAAAATATCATCACCCACAATACACATGTCCATATAAAGAGAGTTAACACATAAAAGTCGTATAAATAAGTTCAAATAGCGGCCAACACAGAAAATTAAACTAATCCAAACTGTTTTTTTTTTAATTAAGGTAATTAGGGGGTTGAAAAAAGAAACTTTGCATAAATATGCACAAACGATAAAGTGATGTGGTATGAAAATTGTGATTGAATAAAGCAAATGGTTTATAACTATTAATTCTTTTGTACCAATTGATGTGACATTATATGAGTGGTTAAACGAATACATCATTAAGCTTATTTTTATTATTTTATATTTTTATTCAACTAATTCTTATATCATATTAGTTTGTATAAAAATAATTTTTATAAAATTTTGTAGTTATAACATCACTCAAAAAGTTATATGGCCTACAAATTTTTTTTTATTAAGGTTGTGGCTATTTGAACCTCAAAATTCCTCTGCATACCCATACTTTTATTGAAAGTTTTATTACTAAATTATCTGTAAACAAAATTATTAATAAAGACATAATAGTGAGATGATTTTTTTTTATCATATTTAAGATCTTACTTTAATTGGTCTAGACAAGAGAAATCGAAGTGAACAATTGATTGTGATATTAGAAATATGCCAGCCAATTATGAGAAATTGGATACAAATTTACAAATGGGTAATTTCTTGATTTTGGCATGATAGCAAAGCAGCAAACATGCATAAGAAAATGAAATGTGCATAAGAGAATGATATCATATTGGTTGTTATAAGGTCTGCTATTTATTCATACGATATTTCCAATCTAATTAATTTAGAATGTAAAATTGAAATAGCAAACACATCGATTGTCCTTATTCCAAACAAACAGTGGCCTAAGGTGCTGTCAGATATGAGGCTGATTACACTTTGTAATGTGCTTTATAAAATAGTCTCCAAGATGCTAGCTAATCGTATGAAATCTGTTCTTGACTCGGTTGTTTCAAAATCTCAGAGTGCCTTTGTTCCCGGTTGTGCAATTACCAATAATATAATTGTCTCGACAAAAATTATGCACTTTTTGAAGAGGAAGAGGCAAGGAAAACATGATGTTGCTGCTCTAAAGATCGATATGTCCAAAGCATACAATAGGATCGAGTGGGGTTTCTTTAGGATATGATGCTTAAACTGGGTTTTTGACGCTAAATGTGTGAACTTTATCATGCTTTGTGTGACAATAGTTCGTTACAATGTGCATCGTGAGGGTTGGGAGGTGGGTCCAATTATGCCAAGTAGGGGTCTACATCAAGGTGATCCACTGTCTCCGTATCTTTTCATTTTATGCGCAGAGGGTCTTAGTTCTTTGATCAAGAGACATGAGAGGCTTGGTTTGCTTCATGGGGTGAGAGTTGCTCGAAATGCTCCAGTGGTGTCTCATCTTTTTTTCGTCGATGATAGCTTTCTGTTTTTTAGAGCAAATCATGTGGAAGCTTTTATCATTAAGCAGATTTTGGCTATTTATGGATGTGCTTCTGGTCAGTTGGTAAATTTCACTAAATCAACCGTTTCATTTAGTGCTAATGTGAATGCTAGTATTTTTAGTTAGATTTATAGAACCTCGAATGTTAATGCTACAGAAGATCGTGGAGCTTATCTCAAACTTCCATCTCATATTGGTCAAAAGAAAAAAGTTGTCTTTAATTTTATTCGGGACAAAGTTCGACAGAGGCTGTAAGGTTGGTCTCGAGCTGGAAAGGAAATCTTGCTGAAAACGGTGGCTCAAACAATGCCTAATTACGCCATGAATGTCAATCTCCTACCCCTTGACTTATGTAAGGAGCTGGAAGTTGTGATGAATTCCTTTTGGTGGGGCAGCAAAAGCGTGGTGGTAGGGGGATTCGTTAGAAGAAGTGGGAGCACTTATGTAAACCGAAGGATTTTGGGGGAATTGGCTTCAAGCAACTGCATACTTTCAATGTCACTTTGCTTGGAAAATAGGTCTGGAAACTTCTTACAAAACCATAATCTTTTGTTGCTAAAGTTTTAAAGGCTCACTATTATTCAAGATCTGCTATTAATGAAGCCAAATTGGGGCATAATCCGAGTTTTGTGTGGCGCTCTATTTTATCTGCAAAGGATGTTGTTGTCTGTGGAGCCGAATTCAAATTGGGAGTGGGCAGAATGTTTTAATAGGCCAAGATCCTTGGCTACCAGATATCAATAATATCTTTATCTTATCTAATCTAAATGAGGAGCTAGCTGTTGCAAAAGTGAGTAGCTTGATGGTGCCAAACCAAAGACAATGAGATTTATATATTGTTTCTAATCTTTTTAATTCAAGAGATAAAGAACTGATCTTGCAAATTCCTCTTAGCTGCCATAGAGTGTCTGATATGTGGTATTGGTTGCATGATCCTTGTGGAGTTTATTCAATACGTAGCTGCTATAAACTGTTAACTTATAGTGCTAGTGATTTTCTACTAGTATTTGGAGAGCATTGTGGAATTTGGAGGTGCTGAATAAGGTTAAAAATTTTCTTTGGCAGGCTGCGACAAATGTATTACCTACTGCGGATAATCTTATTCGTCGTAGAATGGCTATTATGCCTACTTGCTCTTTGTACAATGCCTGTGATGAGATTGTTACACATGCTCTACTGGAATGTGGCTTTGCTAAGTCTTGTTGGATTTCCTTTGCTGTTGGTTATTTGTTATGAAACACAACCCCTTCTTCAATCTTGATCAATCAGCAATCTAAGTAACCTTGACCAATTGCTCAAGTAACTAATGGTTCTAACCAGGAAATTGAGAATCAAGACCGTAAAACTAAATGAAAGAGAGAAAAAGATAAAGAAAACAGAGAAAAGAAACACAGCAAGATAACGTGGTTCGGTACCAAGGTACCTACATCCACGGCTGAAAACACCCTTAGGGCTTGAAGCTTTAATTAAAAAGA